>NC_052151.1:157922217-158286061 GCF_902713615.1 Scyliorhinus canicula
TGTCATACCTGTTGGACAAGGTCAAGGGCTGAGGCTCCTGCACTCCTGAACTCAGGTTCCCTCTGCCTGCCTCACTTACAGTCACACTCTGATGTCCCTGATCAGTTACTGAATGTGAATTACTTAATCTCCCAGGTGTGACTGCCTCCTGAAACAAAGTGTCCAGGTAACTCTCCCCCTCCCGGATGTGCCGCAGTGTTTGAAGCTCAGACTCCAGATCATCAATTCTGAGCCGGAGATCTTCCAGCAACCAACACTTGCTGCAGATGTGGTCATTGCCATTCACAAGGGGAACAGCCAGCTCCCACATCATACAGCTACAGCACATCACCTGCCCAGCCATCTCTGATTAGTTAATTAATTTATTACTTTGTATAAATTTCAGTTAAAAAAACTTGGAGACCTCTGCTATAGTCTTTTCCAACCTAGTTCTGGTTAACAAATAAGAAAAAGAGAAATAATAATGTAATAAGGCACTCACCTGCTCACCCCAATGGGTCTTATTATAGGTTAGAGGAGGAGGGCGGGTGGGAGACACTACACGTGTAGTGTCTCGGGTTTCCTCTCCACCAGAATTATTAACTAGGGAGGGGTAAACCTTCCCAGAAGTCCACGGGACAAACTTCCTGTTCCCTGCAAAGGTAAGTAATTTAAACATACCACTCACCTCCCGATAGGCTCAGCCCCTGCCGGTATCCAATGGCTGGCTGCTGCAATTGAAATTGAAATTGACAAATCTACTCACCTGCTGAAGTATCCCAGCTCCCGCCGAAATCCAACTGACTGCAACCCCTGCAAAGGTAAGTAATTTAAACTTACCACTCACCTCCCGATAGGCTCAGCCCCTGCCGGTATTCCAATGGCTGGCTGCTGCAATTGAAATTGAAATTGACAAATCTACTCACCAGCTGAAGTATCCCAGCTCCCGCCGAAATCCAACTGACTGCAACCCCTGCAAAGGTAAGTAATTTAAACTTACCACTCACCTCCCGATAGGCTCAGCCCCTGCCGGTATCCAATGGCTGGCTGCTGCAATTGAAATTGACAAATCTACTCACCAGCTGAAGTATCCCAGCTCCCGCCGAAATCCAACTGACTGCAACCCCTGCAAAGGTAAGTAATTTAAACTTACCACTCACCTCCCGATAGGCTCAGCCCCTGCCGGTATCCAATGGCTGGCTGCTGCAATTGAAATTGAAATTGACAAATCTACTCACCTGCTGAAGTATCCCAGCTCCCGCCGCAATCCAACTGACTGCAACCCCTGCAAAGCTAAGTAATTTAAACTTACCACTCACCTCCCGATAGGCTCAGCCCCTGCCGGTATCCAATGGCTGGCTGCTGCAATTGAAATTGAAATTGACAAATCTACTCACCAGCCTGAAGTATTCCAGCTCCCGCCGAAATCCAACTGACTGCAACCCCTGCAAAGGTAAGTAATTTAAACTTACCACTCACCTCCCGATAGGCTCAGCCCCCGCGGTATCCAATGGCTGGCTGCTGCAATTGAAATTGACAAATCTACTCACCAGCTGAAGTATCCCAGCTCCCGCCGAAATCCAACTGACTGCAACCCCTGCAAAGGTAAGTAATTTAAACTTACCACTCACCTCCCGATAGGCTCAGCCCCTGCCGGTATCCAATGGCTGGCTGCTGCAATTGAAATTGACAAATCTACTCACCAACTGAAGTATCCCAGCTCCCGCCGAAATCCAACTGACTGCAACCCCTGCAATGTGCAAGATGCTGCAATTAAACATTTTTTTACAGGCTGGGGGGCATCTGAGAGTCGGAGATTTAGGAACTTACACCATTGAAGGTTTCTCCATCAATAGCTGTCTCTAGTATGGTCGAGATTCTGCTACCAATAGTTTAGCCAGGGATCTTCCAGGGAAGACAGAAATCTTGCTGGTAACCCATGCCAACACTACATTTAAGAAAGCCTACCAATAACTACTTTCTCAGAAGACTAAGGAAATTTGGCATGTCACCTACGACTCTCACCAACTTCTACAGATGCACCATAGAAAGCATTATTTCTGGTTGTATCACAGCTTGGTATGATTCCTGCTCTGCCCAAGACTTCAGGAAATTACAAAAAGTCGTGAATGTAGCCCAGTCCATCATGCAAAGCAGCCTCTCATCCATTGACTCTATCTGTAATTCCCACTGCCTCGGAAAGGCAGCCAGCATAATTAAGGACCCCATGCACCCCGGACATACTCTCTTCTACCTACTTCCGTCAGGAAAGAGATACCAAAGTTTGAGGTCACATACCAACCGACACAAGAACAGCTTCTTCCCTGCAGCCATCAGACTTTTGAATGGACCTACCTATTAAGTTGATCTTTTCTCTACACCTTGCTATAACTGTAACATTATATTCTGCAGTCTCTCCTTCCTTCCCTATGTACGGTATGCATTGCTTGTGCAGCATGCAGGAAACAATACTTTTCACTGTGTACTAATACATGTGACAATAATAAATCAAATCAAAATCAAAAAAATATTGTGGAAATAAAGCATTACAGCACGGTAGCATTGTGGATAGCACAATCGTTTCACAGCTCCAGGGTCTCAGGTTCAATACCGGCTTGGGTCACTGTCTGTGCGGAGTCTGCACATCCTCCCCATGTGTGCGTGGGTTTCCTCCGGGTGCTCCGGTTTCCTCCCACAGTCCAAAGATGTGCAGCTTAGGTGGATTGGCCATGATAAATTGCCCTTAGTGTCCAAAATTGCCCTTAGTGTTGGGTGGGGTTACTGGGTTATGGGGATAGAGTGGAGGTGTTGACCTTGGGCAGGGTGCTCTTTCCAAGAGCCAGTGCAGACTCGATGGGCTGAATGGCCTCCTTCTGCACTGTAAATTCTATGAAAAAAAATTCTATGCTGATTCCAATGCAAAACAGTGCGAGATTCATTCGCCGGATTCGTGATTGACACTCAGGAGGCTGACAAGCTGCTGCTGCATATCCACACTTCACTCCCCACACACACCATCCCAGACAACAAGATGGCACTGGTTGTGCTGGAGCTGATGGGTCGGCTGGGGCCAGAGGGCACCTGGGGGAGGGCCTGAGGGCACATCCATACGACCTGTGGTCCTAAATTCACAGTGGGCAGTCAGTGGCGTGCGCAGCTGCATCGCTGCTTTGCATAATAATCTAATATGCCTGGTAAAGAAGTAAGACTCATACCCGGGCCCGTCATCGAGTGCCAGCGGAGACCAGTCCCGATTCTCTGCTGGCGGGAGCGCTTCGGTCCATAGGGGCTGGTTTAGCTCACTGGGCTAAATCGCTGGCTTTTAAAGCAGACCAAGCAGGCCAGCAGCACGGTCCGATTCCTGTACCAGCCTCCCTGGACAGGCGCCGGAATGTGGCGACTAGGGGCTGTTCACAGTAACTTCATTGAAGCCTACACGTGACAATAAGCGATTTTCATTTTTCATTTTCAGAACAGACAATCCAGGCCCCTGACTCTAACTGCTCGCAAATTACCTAAACTAAAACTTTAAATTCTTTTACCTTACAATGACCTCCAGTGGCTAAGGAACGGTCACATTCTTATTCCTTTTGTTTATTTCTCACGCCGTAGCCCTCTCTAAGCATAATAGAATTACAGTTGGAACTTAACTAACCCCCACACATACAAACACCTTTGCCCAGCATGAACCTAACTGTAGGTTTCACCCTTTCAGGCACAGAAGCATTAAATTAAACACGCTTGAACCTATACCTTATGTTTAATGTTTACCAATACAGATATAAATCTCTTAAAACCACCTTTGTTTTCCGAACATTATTCACTCTTGGATGGTCTCTCATCTTCCACTCTCCATAAACCCAAATCCACCCAAAATTCAGCCCCCTGTGTAGTAGCTCGCAACAAGTCCCATTCACTCATAAATTACTGTTGTGTCTCTGGTTTTCCAGTCCAGCAATGGCTCAGCTTTAACATTTTCATTCCTATTTTCACATTCCTCCCTTTGGGACCGGTGAACAATGACAATGCGCGCAATCCCAATTGTAATAGTTTTTGCTGTTGGCAGCCATTCCTTCAAAACTCCCAATGTAACAAGATTGTTTTCAAGATAAGGGCTGGAACTCTTCGGCCACTGGATTCTCTTTTCCCGCCAGCAGCCCCCCCCCCCCCCCCCCCCCCCCCTCCCCCCCCCCCCCTCCACCCCGTCCCGTGGGTTTCCCGGCGGTCTGGATTGGCTTCCATGGGAAATCCCATTGACAAGCGACATGAGACGAGATTTTGCCGTCAGCAAACTGCGCGTCATCATGAAACACCCGGCTGGGGATCAGAGAATCCATAAGGCATAGGAGCAGAATTAGGCCACTTGGCCCATTGAGTCCGCTCCACCATTCAATCATGGCTGATATTTTTCTCAACTCCATTCTCCTGCCTTCTCGCCATAATCCCTGATCCCCATATTAATCAAGAACCTTTCTATCTCTGTCTGAAAGACACTCAGTGATTTGGCCTCCACAGCCTTCTGCGGCAAAGTGTTCCTCAGATTCACCAATCCAGTCCATGGGAGCCACAATTAAACTTAGCATTTAAAATATGACTTTATCGAATGTCTGCCTTGTTTATGCATTTATTTTCTGAGCAGAAGGACTCAGCTGCAAAGTTATTATAACAAGGCTTGAGCTGTTAGGTGAATTGGACATTCTGAATTCTCCCTCAGTGTACCCAAACAGGCGCCGGAATGTGGCGACTAGGGGCTTTCCACAGTAATTGCAGTGTTAGTGTAAGCCTACTTGTGACAATGAAGATTATTATATTATGAGTCACAACCTGGAGCTGGCTACACAAGAGTTGAATAAATGCTATAAATGCTGCTGGGTTTTTGGTTTGAGGTTTCCAATGGTGTAATTCATGCTGGAACAGCTTTCGATGAGCAAGTGATGATTAACTATGCATTTGAACTTGTTCATGTCATGGATGGAGTTTCAGGTTGTTGACAGTCATCTGGGGGAGAGCTCCACAGGCAGCATAAACATTGTCTGAAGTTTCAGAATTGGTATTCTGTGCAGATGTTGGGATCAATACTGGAACATCAGAGTTCTCTACTGCAGCAACTATCAGTTCCTTCCATTGGCAAAGAGACGTGGATTAAAAGGTAGCAAATCTTGAGTGGTGCTCCAGTTATGATCTTATGAAAGAATGACAGTTCAGGCCCTACTAAAAACATGAGGAGGGAAGAATCTGGCATAAAGTCCACTGTTCTACTTTGCTTTAGAACTTGACAATTAAGGCAACTGCAAAACTTGCAAAAACGTGCAGAACAGGCCTGCTTATGAAAACAAGGGGCGCGATTCTCCGAGGCCGCGCCGGTTGGGAGAATAGCGCGCGGTGCCAGTTTTTTCACGCGACGCCGGTCCGACGCGCTCCCACGATTCTTCCAAACGGCTAAATCGGTCCCGTCGTGTTCCGCGCGGCAAAATCCGGAGAATCGCCCGAGGCACCCAAAATGCCGATTCTCCGGCACCCCCGCTAATCTCTGGCTCGGATGGGCCGAAAGTCCCGACGGCGTGACCCCAGTTCACGCCACCGCCGACCACACTTGCCTTTTATAGTCGTCAGCCAGTCGTGCTGGCTGATGCTGAGCAGTGAGGAGGTGAGCGGACCGTCCCGGAGTCTCCGCAGACTGGGGAAAGCTTCCCCGAAAACGCAGCGGCCAAGGGGTGGGGGGGGAGAGGGAGTGAGTAGTGGGAGGGGGGAGAGGGAGTAGTGGGAGGGGGGGGGGAGAGGGAGTGAGTAGTGGGAGGGGGGGAGAGGGAGTAGTGGGTGGGGGGGGGAGAGGGAGTGAGTAGTGGGAGGGGGGGGGAGAGGGAGTAGTGGTGGGGGGGAGAGGGAGTGAGTAGTGGGAGGGGGGGAGAGGGAGTGAGTAGTGGGAGGGGGGAGAGGGAGCGAGTAGTAGGGAGGGGGGGAGAGGGAGTAGTGGGAGGGGGGAGAGGGGAGGAGTCTTGGGAGGGGGGGAGAGGGAGTAGTGGGGGGTTGGGGAGAGGGAGTAGTGGGGGGGAGAGGGAGTAGTGGAGGGGGAGAGTGAGTGAGTAGTGGGAGGGGGGAGAGGGAGTAGTGGGAGGGGGGAGGGGGCGAGTAGTGGGAGAGGGGAGAGGGGGAGAGGTGAGTAGTGGGAGGGGAGAGAGAGGGAGTAGTGGGAGGGGGGAGAGGGAGTAATGGGAGGGGGGGAGAGAGGAGTAGTGGAGGGGGAGAGAGGGAGTAGTGGGAGGGGGAAAGGGAGCGAGTAGTGGAAGGGGAGAGGGGAGCGAGTAGGGGAGGGGGGAGAGGGAGTAGTGGTGGGGGAGAGGGAGTAGTGGGAGGGGGAGAGGGAGTAGTGGGGGGGGGAGAGGGGGTAGTGGGAGGGGGGAAGAGGGAGTAGTGGGAGGGGGGGGGAGTAGTGGGAGGGGGAGAGGGAGTAGTGGGAGGGGGAGAGAGGCGCGAGTAGTGGGAGAGTGGGAAGAGGGAGCGAGTAGTGGGAGGGGAGAGGGGCGCGTAGTGGGAGGGGGGGGAGAGGGGGAGAGGGAGTAGTGGGGGGGGGGCGAGTAGAGGGGGGGAGGCGCGAGTGGGGGGAGGGGGGAGAGGGAGCGAGTAGGGTGGGAGGGGGAGAGGGAAGGCGAGTAGTGGGAGGGGGAGAGGGAGCGAAGTAGGGGGGGGAGAGGGAGAGGGAGTAGTGGAGGGGGGAGAGGGAGTAGTGGAGGGGGGGAGAGGGAGGAGTAGTGGGAGGGGGGAGAGGGCGAGTAGGGGAGGGGGGGAGAGGGAGGAGTAAGTGGGAGGGGGGAAGGAGGGAGTAGTGGAGGGGGGGAGAGAGGGAGTAGTGGGAGGGGAGAGGGAGTAGTGGGAGGGGGAGAGGGATGCGAGTAGTGGGAGGGGGGAGAGGGAGTAGTGGTGGGGGAGAGGGAGTAGTGGGGGGGGAGAGGGAGTAGTGGGAGGGGGGAGAGGGAGCGCGTAGTGGGAGGGGGGAGAGGGAGCGAGTAGTGGGGGGGGAGAGGGAGCGAGTAGTGGGAGGGGGGAGAGGGAGTAGTGGTGGGGGAGAGGGAGTAGTGGGAGGGGGGAGAGCGAGTAGTGGGAGGGGGGAAGAGGGAGCGAGTAGTGGGAGGGGGAGAGGGAGCGAGTAGTGGGGGGGAGAGGGAGCGAGTAGTGGGGGGGAGAGGGAGCGAGTAGTGGGAGGGGGGAGAGGGAGTAGTGGTGGGGGAGAGGGAGTAGTGGGAGGGGGAGAGGGGAGTATTGGGAGGGGGGAGAGGGAGCGAGTAGTGGGAGGGGGGAGAGGGAGCGAGTAGTGGGAGGGGGGAGAGGGAGCGAGTAGTGGGGGGGAGAGGGAGCGAGTAGTGGGGGGGAGAGGGAGCGAGTAGTGGGAGGGGGGAGAGGGAGCGAGTAGTGGGAGGGGGGAGAGGGAGTAGTGGTGGGGGAGAGGGAGTAGTGGGAGGGGGGAGAGGGAGTAGTGGGAGGGGGGAGAGGGAGCGAGTAGTGGGAGGGGGGGAGAGGGGAGCGAGTAGTGGGAGGGGGGAGAGGGAGCGAGTAGTGGGGGGAGAGGGAGCGAGTAGTGGGAGGGGGAGAGGGAGTGAGTGAGTGGAGGTGGGAGGGGGGAGAGGGAATGAGTGGAGTGGGTCGTCCACCCCCGGATGCAACATGTCAGCCACCCTGCCATGGCAGGACGGTGACGAGGACACGCCCACTGGATGCCCTGTGGCTGATGGGCACAGCCCACTGACGCACCGGTGAGGAGGATGCATTTTTAACTGACCGTTGGACACAGAAAGTGACCAGGGGTTAAGCTGGCCGCGTGTCAGCAGCGTGACCAGGCCACCGGGGCACACAGGTATCCCGTGGCAGGCGGCTGCCGAGGTGTTGAATAACCTCCGTCTAACATGTCGTTTCTCTGCCTCCCACCACCCTTCTGTAGGTGACCATAATGTATTTGAACCAAACGGCGATGTTCAGCACAGTGGTTGGGGCTGCTGTACTGCAGTTAGACATCCAGCAGCGTCCACAGCCGCATCCCACAGTTGATGCAGGGGAAGCTCCTGCAGCAGAGGGAATGGCCGCGGAGTGGCCTGTCGTCACCGTACAGGCCGCAGATGCTCATGGCCGGTATGTTCAGGGGGATGCCGAGGGGAACATTGTCCCCCAAACACTGAGGAAGGCACAGGATGCGGGCACTGATGTCGAGCAGCATGGGGGGAAGGAGGAGGAGGAGAAGACATTGATGGTGGAGCCAGGGCGCCACAGGCGGCAATCGAGAACTAGGGTGTACCGTGCCCGGATCTCTTTCGAGGCACTACCGGACATCACCTGCAGGAGGAGACTCTGGTTCAGCAGGGAGATGGTCGCACATATCTGCCACCTCGTGGCGCACCTCGCCCCACGTGGATCGGGAGGAGGACACGCGATACCGGTTGCCGTCAAGGTGACAGTGGCACTTAACTTTTACGCTACCGGCTCCTTCCAGTCTCCGACCGGGGACCTATCTGGGATATCGCCGGCGTCGGTCCACAGGTGCATCCGGGATGTGACCGACGCCCTGTTTGCCATCGCGGACCATTACATCACCTTTCCCGAGGACCGAGCAAATCAAGAAGCACGAGCCCGTGCATTTGTCAACATGGCCGGGATACCGATGGTCCAGGGAGTGATTGATTGTGTTCACATCCCCATGCGCCCACCTGCAGGGGACAAGGAAGTGTTCACTAACAGGAAGGGGACATACTCGATGAACATCCAGGGATATGCAACCCCCAGATGAAGATCATGCACATGTGCGTAAGGTTCACCAGGGCCATGGATGACGCATGCACATGAAGCCCAATGCCTTGCTGAACCTGACCCATGGCTGATACCGCTTCACCCATTGCCTCGACCGCGGACGCCACCGGTGCGGTGTCGGCCTGGGTGGCTGCCATGAGCGGCACCACTCCCTGCTCCTGGACGCGGTTTGACTCCTCTAACTGTGTCTGCAGCTGCTGGAAGACGGCCCTCATCCCGTCATTGTGTCCCTGGGTTTCAAAATGCATCGGCTGTCCGGGTAGGTCGAGCAAATCCAGGAACCCGGGAAACGTCTGGGCGGCAGCTGGATGCTGGGCCTGGGCTGCCCTCCGACCGTCCAGCCCCTCGGCTGCTCCAACCTCCACCTGCTGTACCGGCTCAGCTGTGTGGTGCACAACAGACCGTGACCCAGGAGACTCATCACTTAATTGCGCAACCGAGGTGAGTGTCTCTGGGATGGTGGATGGTGTGGGAGACAGCAGTGCCGCAAGCTCTAGGTCCTCGTCTGTCAGTAAATCAGGAGTGTCCTGGTCCCACTCATTTCCCGGCGCAAGGCGCACACGGCCCATGTACGGTTCAGCGTCGGGTGAGTCCGTTGACTGCGTCGCCGTCCTCTGTTCGTCTGGGTCCACTGACCCCGTCCTGTCCTGTCTCACGGCCCAACCTTCGGGCAATGCACAGCCATGAAAGTTGTCATTGTCCGTCCTCTGTACGTCCCACTCGAGAGTCCCGGATTTGGAGGATGGCCCTCATGGCCGACCTCTTGCCACCTTCTGGTGTGCAGCCCTAGATGCGGTGGTCGTCGCGGATTGTCGGCTGTGTGTGGCACCAGACGGCCCTGGACGTTCGTCGGCTGGCCCTGGCGAACAGAATGATACGGGGTTAGTTAGACATGCTTGGCCTGCTGTCGGGTGGGCCAGTGGGCAGAGTGTGAGGGGGGAGAGGATGGGTGGTACAGTGTGCAGCATGTGAGGGGGGAGAGGATGGGTGGTCCAGTGTGCAGAGTGTGAGGGGGGAGAGGATGGGTGGTCCAGTGGGCAGAGTGTGAGGGGAGAGAGGATGGGTGGTCCAGTGTGCAGAGTGTGAGGGGGGAGAGGATGGGTGGTCCAGTGGTCAGAGTGTGAGGGGGGAGAGGATGGGTGGTCCAGTGGCCAGAGTGTGAGGGGAGAGAGGATGGGTGGTCCAGTGTGCAGAGTGTGAGGGGGGAGAGGATGGGTGGTCCAGTGGTCAGAGTGAGTGTGAGGGGGGAGAGGATGGGTGGTCCAGTGGTCAGAGTGTGAGGGGGGAGAGGATGGGTAGTCCAGTGGCCAGAGTGTGAGGGGAGGGAGGATGGGTGGTCCAGTGGGCAGAGTGTGAGGGGATAGAGGATGGGTGGTCCAGTGGCCAGAGTGTGAGGGGAGAGAGGATGGGTGGTCCAGTGGCCAGAGTGTGAGGGGAGAGAGGATGGGTGGTCCAGTGGGCAGAGTGAGTGTGAGGGGAGAGAGGATGGGTGGTCCAGTGGCCAGAGTGTGAGGGGAGAGAGGATGGGTGGTCCAGTGGGCAGAGTGAGTGTGAGGGGAGAGAGGATGGGTGGTCCAGTGTGCAGAGTGTGAGGGGAGAGAGGATGGGTGGTCCAGTGGCCAGAGTGTGAGGGGAGAGAGGATGGGTGGTCCAGTGGCCAGAGTGTGAGGGGAGAGAGGATGGGTGGTCCAGTGGGCAGAGTGTGAGGAGAGAGAAGATGGGTGGTCCAGTGGCCAGAGTGTGAGGGGAGAGAGGATGGGTGGTCCAGTGTGCAGAGTGTGAGGGGAGAGAGGATGGGTGGTCCAGTGTGCAGAGTGTGAGGGGAGAGAGGATGGGTGGTCCAGTGGCCAGAGTGTGAGGGGAGAGAGGATGGGTGGTCCAGTGGCCAGAGTGTGAGGGGAGAGAGGATGGCTGGTCCAGTGTGCAGAGTGTGAGGGGAGAGAGGATGGGTGGTCCAGTGTGCAGAGTGTGAGGGGAGAGAGGATGGGTGGTCCAGTGGCCAGAGTGTGAGGGGAGAGAGGATGGGTGGTCCAGTGGCCAGAGTGTGAGGGGAGAGAGGATGGGTGGTCCAGTGTGCAGAGTGTGAGGGGGGAGAGGATGGGGGGTCCAGTGAGCAGAGTGAGTGTGAGGGGAGAGAGGATGGGTGGTCCAGTGTGCAGAGTGTGAGGGGAGAGAGAATGGGTGGTCCAGTGTGCAGAGTGTGAGGGGAGAGAGGATGGGTGGCCCAGTGGGCAGAGTGTGAGGGGAGAGAGGATGGGTGGTCCAGTGTGCAGAGTGTGAGGGGGGAGAGGATGGGGGGTCCAGTGAGCAGAGTGAGTGTGAGGGGAGAGAGGATGGGTGGTCCAGTGTGCAGAGTGTGAGGGGAGAGAGAATGGGTGGTCCAGTGTGCAGAGTGTGAGGGGAGAGAGGATGGGTGGCCCAGTGGGCAGAGTGTGAGGGGAGAGAGGATGGGTGGTCCAGTGGGCAGAGTGTGAGGGGAGAGAGGATGGGTGGTCCAGTGGGCAGAGTGTGAGGGGAGAGAGGATGGGTGGTCCAGTGGCCAGAGTGTGAGGGGAGAGAGGATGGGTGGTCCAGTGTGCAGAGTGTGAGGGGGGAGAGGATGGGGGGTCCAGTGAGCAGAGTGAGTGTGAGGGGAGAGAGGATGGGTGGTCCAGTGTGCAGAGTGTGAGGGGAGAGAGAATGGGTGGTCCAGTGTGCAGAGTGTGAGGGGAGAGAGGATGGGTGGCCCAGTGGGCAGAGTGTGAGGGGAGAGAGGATGGGTGGTCCAGTGGGCAGAGTGTGAGGGGAGAGAGGATGGGTGGTCCAGTGGGCAGAGTGTGAGGGGAGAGAGGATGGGTGGTCCAGTGGGCAGAGTGTGAGGGGAGAGAGGATGGGTGGTCCAGTGGTCAGAGTGTGAGGAGACAGAGGATGGGCTGGGGCGGGGGGGGGGGGGGGGGTTGTCATGCAGGGTTGTCTCACTTGCTTCTGCACCTCCAACCTCGCATTGCGCGACCTCCCAGGTGGTGGATCCCCTAGCAAGGTCAGTGCCCTCTGCTCCAACACTGTCAGGGGGTGCATAACGGGTGAACCCCCGCCGGTTCTGTTGTGCTCCCGGCTGTTGTGAGCAGTCTTGTCCTGTTGGGGGGGGCATGAATAGAGCATCACAATTAGGCGGGTATCATCAGGGTGTTCAGATATAGGCTACATTAATGCAGGGTGGGGGGAAAGTTGCAGCCACACCATGGCATCTCTCCAGTGGGTCGCAGCGCTCATGTGGGTCTGTGACAACGTTGTTCACCACCCTCCACTCACTCTCGCCCACCCCAACCCCTCGCGCCTGCGGGGTGGGGCGGGGGGGGGGGGGGGTGATGATGGACATGGGGGGGGGGGTGGTTGTGACCCGGGGGCACCCTCATGGTACTCACCCTGGCAGCCCTGGTGAGGTCGTGGAGCTTCTTGCGGCACTGCTCCCCGGACCGAGGGGTCTGCCCCACAGCACTGACCTCACCTCATGCCAGGCCCGTCGCACGGCGCTGGAAGGGTGGCGATGCCCTCGTCTTGGGCAGAAGATGCCCCTGTGCTGCTCCACCCCATCGAGGAGGGTCTCCAGGTCCGTATCACGGAACCCCGGCACGGCCCTCCGTGGCTCCGTCATTTCCCTCCCTCGTCTGCTGCGGGTCTTTCTCTGCGTGGATCGCGCCCTTTTAGGACGCGGAGCGGCGTCTTTCGGGTGTCGCGCGCTGACGACGCGCATTCAACGCCACGCCCCCTGTGTTCTGCGCGGCCCCGATGCTAGCCCATTCCCGGGGCCAGAATAAGTCGCGATCGGGGCCGTTTCGCGCCGTTGTTGATCTCGACAGAGTTCACGACGGCTACTTCGCTCCGGCACGGCCTCGGAGAATCACGCCCAAGATGTGGAGATGCCGGCGTTGGACTGGGGTGAGCACAGTAAGAAGTCTTACAACACCAGGTTACAGTCCAACAGGTTTGTTTCAAACACTAGCTTTCAGAGCACAGCTCCTTCCTCAGGGATTCACCTGATGTTCCGAAAGCTAGTGATTCAAAACAAACCTGTTGGACTTTAACCTGGTGTTGTAAGATTTCTTACTGTGAAAACAAGAACCTCAAGGTGCATTCCAGCACCTGATTACTTTGGTGTTAATTGTTGCCTTTGCCTTTGGAATTCTAGTGTCCTTGAAGACTGGCAGCAGACTCTGTGGCAGAGAATGTGATTCCCAAAATGCTTTCAAATTCAAATGGTGCTAATGTATTTTCAGAGGTTTTCTCTTGCAAAAGTGCATTTTAATAACACCCAGGAGCTGAGAGAATGTGAGAGGTGAAGAGATGAGGTATGACTGTATGAGAGTTTGTATCAGAGCCTTGACCTACATGATACTTTTGAATTGTTTACATTATTTCACACAAAATACTTTTTGGTTCTTCAGACTTCCAGATCTCAGGGTCCATTTATTTTGCCAGTTTAGCACTAAAGCAAATCGATTTTGGCTTTGCACAAGATTAAACAGACAGTGTAAATCTGAACTCAAGGTACAACTTGCTCCCTGACAGCTGGTTTGTGATGCAGAGCAACGTAGGTTCAATTCCTGTACCGGCTGCGGTTATTCATGAAGACTCCGCCTTCTCAATCTTGCTCCCTTGCCTGAGGTGTGGTGGTCCTCAGGTTAAATCATCACCAGTCAGCTCTCCCCCCTCAAAGGGGAAAGCAGCCTATGGTTATCTGGGACTATGGCGACTTTAACCTTATCTTCAGTTTGACACCAGGTGGACTGCAAACCCAGTTGAGAATGGAATGTGGTTTTCAGAGGATCCCCCTTCCTTGTTCTCTAAATAATTAAACATTTAACTTTTGAAAGCAGCTCTGTCCATGCCTGTATTGAGGGCATGCACACAACTCTCTCCTAACTGCGGAGTCTGCACGTTTTCCCCGTGTCTGCGTGGGTTTCCTCCTGGAGCTCCGGTTTCCTCCCACAGTCCAAAGATGTGCGGGTTAGGTGGATTGGCTATGCTAAATTGCCCCTTAGTGTCCAAAAAATGTTAGGTGGGGATTGCTGGGTTACGGGGATAGGGTGGATACGTGGGCTTCAGTGGAGTGTTCTTTGCAGGGGCCAGTGCAGACTCCATGGGCTGCGTGGCCTCCTTCTGCACTGTAAATTCTACATGTGAAACTCAGAGTTAAGACATTTAAGATTGAAATCAAGAAGCAAGTTCTCGAAGTCTTGAATTCACACCCCTCAAAAGGCTTTAGATACTGGGTCAAATGACATTTTCCAGACATACATTTGTAGATTTTTGATAGGTACGGATATTGAGGGATATGGAGCGAAGGTGAAAAAATAGAGCTGTGGTATATGATGTGTTATGTACTCTGGGATAACACAGGCTGCAACCCGATGCAGCTGTGACCAAAAGATACTCCAGACTTTGAAGTAAGTTCAGTGTGATTTATTGAACCATTAGCACACTTCTCTATGAGTTTGACTCTCCTGCTAATCTTGCTGTAGTAACTCAGTCTGCTCTAAGCCATGTGGTGGGTGTGATGCTTCTGATCTGCCCCTGTACCTCTCTCTGGGTGTCACCTGTGGAAAGAGACAGAGCATGTGTGCCCTGTCCTTATATGTGGGTTGCCCCCTTGTGGTAGTGTCACCTCTGGGTGTCTTGACTGCCCATTGGTCATGTCCTATTCTATGTGTTCATTAGCTGTATGACTGCATGTCATGACAATTCCGGTGCTCCGTCTAGTGTTTACTTAGTTGTAGTGTATTTACATTAACCCCTGTGTGTTTACAGTGATGCATATCACCGCAGTACAGATCAGCAATAATCTAATTCAATGGAAGAACATATGAACATACAAATTAGGAGCAAGAATAGGCCACTCGATACCTCGGGCCTGCTTCACCATTCAATAAGATCGTGCTTCAACTGATTGTGACCTCAACTCCTACACCCAATAACCTTTGACTCCTTTGTTAGTCAAGAATTTTATTTTCCTCTACATTAAAAATATTCACTGGCCGTGCCATGGCTGAACAGCCGACTCCCATTAATATATTCCCTGGACAGGCAAGCTTCCAGCTAGGCCGAAGAATGTCAACATTCTAGCTGATGGGAACACTAAGGCCAAACTACAATGTTAAATCTATCCCAATAATGAATATTTACATGCACAAATTGTGAAAGCACGGTATCATAGTGGTTAGCATCAATGCTTCACAGCTCCAGGGTCCCAGGTTCGGTTCCCGGCTGGGTCACTGTCTGTGCGGATTCTGCACGTCCTCCCTGTGTGTGCGTGGGTTTCCTCCGGGTACTCCGGTTTCCTCCCACAGTCCAAAGATGTGCGGGTTAGGTGGATTGGCCATGCTAAATTGCCCGTAGTGTCCTAAAAAGTAAGGTTAAGGGGGAGTTGTTGGGTTACTGGTATATGGTGGATATGTGAGTTTGAGTAGGGTGATCATTGCTCGGCACAACATTGAGGGCCAAAGGGCCTGTTCTGTGCTGTACTGTTCTAAATTAACAATATAACATGAAATGTAATATTTGTAACATTTGGGAATTACTAAGCAGTGATAGAAAAAGTATCGTAATAACATGGTAAATAACAGCGTATAAATCACCTCAAAGCCAAACCAATTTATAGGGCTTTTTACCAAAAGACAATTGTAAACTCCGAGTGAAATATATCCATAAAATTTTATAGCAGCTACCCATAGTGATGCTTTCTGCTTAGTAATTCGAGGTTTCTGTCCTAGTGCAGTTCAGAATGATTGGGTTTGATTAAGTATTCTGCATAAAACTAAATACAGTATGATTAATTTGAAGCAAAGTGGATGTAAAAAATTCTAGATGTACTGGCTTGGAATTTCCTCTTCAGTAGCTGATATCAGAGAGGCAGGGAAGGAATTCTCACCCTGATGAATTTTCTGGGGTCAGCCTAATTCAAATAGTTTTACTGAGGGCCTGTACCAGTGAGTCCATCATAATGGACGAGTAGTTGGGAGGTGATGGGCTTTGCTGAAAATCACTGGTATTGCAGGACTCTGCAGCAGCTCAGAGGGGTTGTCCTCTTCCAAGTAAAGGAAAAACATCAGGGGTGCGATCAAACAGCCTCATCGCACCCGACTCCGTGACACGACAAAGCCATTAACTCTCTCCAGAGGCCTCTGGGACCTAGTGAAATATCACGATCTGGCTCCTTCCCTCACTGGGCACGATCCAGATTAACATATTTAAACCAGCCGGATTATCCCAGAGCTGGCCCACACAAACGTGGACCACGTGTAATGGCACCTTCCAAGGTGTCTAGGTGGCACTGCCAGGCTGGAAGGGGCACTGTCATGGTGATAGGGTGACAGTTCCAGGGTGCCCAGGTGCCAGGGTGGCACTGCCAAGAGTCAAGGCCAGAGTGGGGTCCTGCCCATGAAAGGGGGGATGGGGGGGTATGAAGGCTGTTGGGGTTAAGCGCGGGTATGAAGAAGCTTCTTAATGGTTGGGGGATGAAGGGTGGAGGTCCCAAAAGTGAGGGTCCCGAAAGGGGGGGGGGTGAGGGGGCCAGAAAAGGGGGGACACTCAGTGACCCCAGAGCTGTGTGTCCTCACAAAGGGGGCAGGTGTGGTGGGTCATGCCCATGTGACATTGTCCATGGGTGTGGGGTGTGGGGGACCCTCAAGCTCAATTAGAGATCAGAGTATGCTTTCATACGGCCTTTGCTGAAAACATTTCTAAGTATGGGCTAGACTGAGGAGAAACTCCCCAAGGCCAAAAGAATGACTAAGGGCGCGATTTAACGGAAATGTTTCTCAGTGTGCTAGTGAGTGGGAACTGTTGTGGGCTTCCCGAAGCTCGGAACAGCGAGGTCACCATCGGTATCAAACTCTAACTGGTTCACTTAACGAGGCCTTACAGGCTTCATGCCGCAAGTGAGTGTCCCGCTGGCTGATTCGCCGGAACTGCGCTAACAAGGGAGAGCAGCATTTAAACCGATCCTGCAGAGTAAACTCCACACAGCTCGCAGCCATGTTACCGAGGTGATCAGCCCCATGATTGGGGGATGCCGACCTGGCCAGACTGTTGGACGTGATTGAGATCAGATGGGATACCCTGTTTCCCCGAGGGTCTCGGAGTGTCAGATACAGGGCAGCCTGGGAGGAAGTGGCAGCAGCCATCAGCTCGGGGTGCTTCACCAGGAGGATCAGCACCCAGTGCCGTAAGAAGATCAACGAATTCCATCGGGCCGCACGGGTGAGTTGGCACCACTACACCAGTACCATTCCGTGCCCCAGCCCACCCATGTCGAACAGGGCTGCCCAAACCACCCCCCAGCCCCCCACATATTCCCCATCATATTCCCCATCCCCAACCTCCCAATCCTCCCATCCTCCCCATACTCCCATCCATCCTCCCTCATACGAGCCCCAATCGCAACCCCTGTACCCCACGATGAATGGCACGTGCGGCTCACGTACCCTCGTGTCCCCCCGCAGAAGTTGGCCGACAACAGGCGGGAGAGGGCCCAGACGGGCAGTGGGGTGCCGGACATGAAAATACACCAGGAACGGGTCCTGGAGGTTAGGAGGGTGGCCAAGGACAGATCGATCACCAACGTAGAGGTTGGCGCACGGCATCGGTTTCACCCAGATGATTTGTCACATGTGAGTTGTTAATGCCATGCAAAATGACCCTTACCTCCCACTGACCACATATCCATTCTCCCGCAGGATCTCCATCCAAATGTGCCGGCCCATCTGGGGTGGTGCCCCCCCCCCCCCCCACCTTGCTTCCCAGAACACCTCGGAGGGGAGCTCCGAGGAGACCATCATATTCGTGGCACAGCTATCATACCCACACTCCACCTGCGCACAGACACACACCTCGGTAGTTACAGTACTGGACAGGCTTCCGGGGCACAGTTGCTGATGCAGTTGGAGGCAGGAACGCCCAGTGAGACAGCAGTCGGAGGTCTGCTGGATCCCAGGGCCCAGCTGGGTCCCAGTCAGATGCTGAGCCTCTGGGCTGGGATTAGCAGGAGCTGATGCAGTTGTTAGGGTGCGGCTGAGAGATTCAGAGGAGGATGTCAGCGACACTCCAACAGGTCCATAGTCAATTGGTGGAATCTCAGAGATTGTGGGTGCATGAGATGGCGTCGGCAATGCGTGGCACCAAGGCCAACACTGCTAGGGTGCTGACTGCAGTGGAGAGCCTGGCGCATGACGTCAGCAGCATGAGTAGTGATGTCCTAGGCATGGCTCAGTCAGTGACGGCCATGGCTGAGCAACTTAACAGCAAGTTCCAGTCGCTGAATGATGTGGCTCAGTCCCAGGTGGACCTTCATGAGGCATTGCGGAGCATATCGCAGTCTCAGGTGGGCGCTGCCGAGACCCTCAAGAGCACATCTCGGTCGCGAGGGACATGTCCCACTCTGAGGTGCGTATTGGGTGCTCCAGAGCATGTCCCAGTCACTGAGGAGCATCACTGAAGGCGTCAACACCGTGCTGCTGACATTGGGGAGCTACCAGGTCTGGCAGAGCTAGATGACGCAGGGACAACCCGACTCGATCCAGCTGCCCCTCTGTCCCGAGGTGAATCCCAGGGTCCTATGGGCACCGACTGGGAGGGGAGGGTGCTAAGTGCCTACCTGGAGCCACACTACAGAGTGACGATCGATATGGGCCACCACCTCCCTGAGGCCCACCCTCCTGGCAACGGCGCATCTCAGATACAGCACCAGGAACAGGGTGGCACAACTGGGCATGTGCCACCGGCAAGTGAGACAATGTCCTCCAGCCCCAAGGCCTCTGGCGGATGCCCGTAGGGGCACGAAGGCCATGGGACACAGTAGGCATTAGGCTATTGATGTATCTGCACCCACTGCTATTTATGTATCTGCACCCACTGCTATTTATGTATCTGCATCCATGACTACAGTATTTATGTATTTGCACCCACTGCTATTTATGTATTTGCATCCACTGCTATTTATGTATCTGCATCCACCGCTATTTATGTATCTGCATCCACTGCTATTTATGTATCTGCATCCACTGCTATTGATGTATCTGCATCCACTGCTATTTATGTATCTGTACTCACTGCTATTGATGTATCTGCACTCACTGCTATTTATGTATCCGCATCCATGACTATTGATGTATCTGCACTCACTGCTATTTATGTATCTGCACCCACTGCTATTTATGTACCTGAATCCATGACTATTTATGTATCTGCAACCACTGCTATTTATGTATGTACATCCACTGCCATTTATGTATCTGCATCCACTGCTATTTATGTATCTGCACCCAATGCTGTTTATGTATCTGCACCCAATGCTGTTTATGTATCTGCACCCAATGCTATTTGTGTATCTGCACTCCCTGCCATTTATGTATCTGCACTCACAGCTATTGATGTATCTGCACTCAATGCTATTTATGTATCTGCAACCAATGCTGTTTATGTATCTGCACCCACTGCTATTTGTGTATCTGCACCCACTGCTATTTATGTATCTGCACCCAATGCTATTTGTGTATCTGCACTCACTGCTATTTATGTATCTGCACTCACAGCTATTTATGTATCTGCACCCACAGCTATTTATGTATCTGCACTCACTGCTATTGATGTATCTGCACTCACTGCTATTTATGTATCTGCATCCACTGCTATTTATGTATCTGCACTCACTGCTGTTGATGTATCTGCACTCACTGCTGTTTATGTATCTGCACCCACTGCTATTTATGTAACTGCACTCACTGCTATTTATGTATCTGCACCCAATGCTGTTTATGTATCTGCACCCAATGCTATTTGTTTATCTGCAATCACTGCTATTTATGTATCTGCACTCACAGCTATTTATGTATCTGCACTCAATGCTATTTATGTATCTGCACCCAATGCTGTTTATGTATCTGCACCCAATGCTATTTGTGTATCTGCACCCAATGCTGTTTATGTATCTGCACTCACTGCTATTTATGTATCTGCACTCACTGCTGTTGATGTATCTGCACTCACTGCTGTTTATGTATCTGCACCCAATGCTGTTTATGTATCTGCACCCAATGCTGTTTATGTATCTGCACCCAATGCTATTTGTGTATCTGCACTCACTGCCATTTATGTATCTGCACTCACAGCTATTGATGTATCTGCACTCAATGCTATTTGTGTATCTGCACTCACTGCTATTTATGTATCTGCACTCACAGCTATTTATGTATCTGCACTCAATGTTGTTTATGTATCTGCACCCACTGCTATTGATGCATCTGTACCCACTGCTATTTTGTATCTGCAACTATTGCTATTAATGTATTTGTACTCACTGCTACTTTTGTATCTGCACCCAATGCTGTTGATGTATCAGTACTCACTGCTACTGATGTATCTGTGCTCACCACCATTTTTATCTGCCCCCAATGCTATTTCTGTATCTGCACCTACTGCTAATGATGTATCTGCACCCAATGCTATTTCTGTATCTGCACCTACTGCTAATGATGTATCTGCCCCCAATGCTATTTCTGTATCTGCACCTACTGCTAATGATGTATCTGCACCCAATGCTATTTATGTATCTGCACCTACTGCTAATGATGTATCTGTACTCACTGCTATTTTGTGTCCGCACCCACTGTTATTTATGTATCTGTACACACTGCTATTTTGTATCCGTACCCACTGCTATTGATGTTTCTGTACTCGCTGTTATTTTTGTATTTGCACCCAATGCTATCGATGTATCTGCATCCACTGCTATTTATTTACCTGTATTCGCTACCATTTATGTTTCTGCACTCACCGCTATTAATGTATCTGCACCCAAAGCTATTTTGTATCTGCACTCACAGTTATTTATTTATCTGTACTCACCACATTTATGTATCTGCACTCACAGTTATTTATTTATCTGTACTCACTACATTTATGTATCTGCACTCACTGTTATTTATGTATCTGTACTCACTACATTTATGTATCTGCACTCACTGTTATTTATGTATCTGCACCCCCCGTTATTTATGTATCTGCACCCACAGCTATTTATGTATCTGCATTCACTGCTATTGATGTATCTGCACTCACTGCTATTTATGTATCTGCACTCACTGCTATTGATGTATCTGCACTCACTGCTATTTATCTATCTGCACCCACTGCTATTTATGTATCTGCAGACTTCTCCCGCGATGCTCTGCTCTCTAATACCAACCTTAGAGGCTTTAGCACACAAAAATCATCACTTGGATTTCTTGACTGTCTTCTGTAGTGGGCAGGAGAGGGATTAATTTAAACAGCCCTGATTTCTCTTCTCACTGCCTGTCCTTCGGTGTTTTTAATTTTTGCTTTCCCTCTTTATGTTGTGGCCCTGCAGGTGGTCAGAAGGAGAATGTTTTGGCAGTCTTTGCCAAATATACCATTTGCTTGGAAGAAGTATCACATGCATTTTGCATACTGACTCCAATCCAGTCCCACATCGAAGGCACCAATTTACCGAACAACGACATTTTAAACCATACCATGTATCATGCTCAATACAAACTTCTGGTGGATAGGCGAAACGACAGGCGAGTCCGGAGTTTCTGTAAATCCTCGTCGCCAATATAATATTTCAGAAGGAAGTTGACGTGAATGAAAATTAATTCATTTACAAAGGTCTGCATAATTCAACATCTCACTCCGAGCACAATCCTAGCTCGGATGATTTGTTACACCAGGCCCTGAGTTGGGCCTGCTTTTATACCTTGCACATACCTAGGGGGCTCATACTCCACGGGTCCCACAGGGAGCTCAATGGTTGTTTCCCCATGGTCGACACAGACCAACGTAAAATGTGACTTTGCACTTCTCAGGATATTTTCCGCTCAAATTGCTGAAGCCGCCTAACTTGAATGGGAGTTGAAAATCCTGGCTGAGGAGTGGAAAAAGAGAAGCCATTTGACACCTTCTCACTTGGTTGTAACAATTATTATAGATATATCTTTTTTCAAGTTTCCTCTGTTTCCTTATTCCTGATCTCCATTTCATGTATGCCATTAGTCTCTGTAACCATATCCAACCTTTGACGATATTCTTCCCCATGGTCTATCTCAGAGTCATTCTCAACCCTATTTATCCCCCCCAATCTATCTGGTCTAAATGATTCTCAGTTAGAATTGGGGGAAAGCCCTCTGCTGGATGGAGTCATACCTGGCACAAAGGAAGAAGATTGTGGTGATTGGAGGTCAATCAGCTCCAGGATATCAATACAGGTGTTCCTCAGGGTAGTGCCTAGGATCAGCCCTCTTAAGCTGTTTCATCAATTACCTTCCTTTCATCATAAGGCCAGAAGTGGGGATGTTTGCTGTTGACTGCTAATGTTCAACACCACTCCCAACTCCTCAAATACTGAAGCAGTCCATGTCCAAATGCAGCAAGACCAGGAAAATATCAAAGCTTGGACTAACAAGTGGCAAGTAACATTTGCACCACACAAGTACCAGGCAATGACCATCTCCAATAAGAGAAAATCTAACCATCACCAAATGACATTCAATGTTGAATCCCCCACTATCAACAAGAGCTGTTCAAAAGCTAGAAATTGTATGGCGAGTAACTCACCGACTGACACCCCAAAGGCTGTCCACCATCCACAAGGCACATCATAGAATAGAATTTACAGTGCAGAAGGAGGCCATTTGGCCCATCAAGTCTGCACTGGCTCCTGGAAAGAGCACCCGACCCAAGGTCAACACCTCCACCCTATCCCCATAACCCAACCCAACACTAAGGGCAATTTTGGACACTAAGGGCAATTTATCATGGCCAATCCACCTAACCTGCACATCTTTGGACTGTGGGAGGAAACCGGAGCACCCGGAGGAAACCCACGCACACACGGGGAGGATGTGCAGACTCCGCACAGACAGTGACCCAAGCCGGAATCGAACCTGGGACCCTGGAGCTGTGAAGCAATTGTGCTATCCACAATGCTACCGTGCGTTTGATGGGATACCCTCCACTCGCCTGAATGAGTGCAAATCCAACAACACTCAAGAAGTTCAATACAATCCAGGACAAAGCGACCCGCTTGATTGGTACTGCTCCCACAAACATTCACTCCCTCTAACACCGACGAACATTGGGGACAGCCATGTACACCATTTACAAGATACACTGCAGTAACTCACCAAGGCTCCTCAGGCAGCACCTCCAAAACCTATGACCGCTACCATCTAGCAGGATGTTGTCAGCAGACATATGAGAACACCTGGACATTCCCCTCCAAGCCACTCATTATCCTGACTTGGAAATATATCACAGTTCTTCCACTATTGTTGGGTCAAAATCCTGGAACCCCCCTCCCTAACAGCACTACACTATAGGTGCTCCACCAGGGACTGCAGCAGTTCAAGAAGGTAGCTCACCTCCACTTTCTCAAGGGCAATTAGGATGGACAATAAATGCTGGCCTCGCTGCTGATGCCCTCTTCCCATATATGAATGAGTAAGAAAAACCTTCCTCAATGTTATTTGCAACTCTCCTGGCTCCTAATTGGTTTAGGTGCAGCTTGTCTTTTCTGCATTGGCCCCCTTTGTGAAAATGTTCCCAGTTATTCATAAAGATGGCATTCCTTTCTAATGTTTCTTTTTGAAATAAACTAATTGCAGTGGAGAATATTGAGTATAGACAGCCTAATAAGAAAAGCAGGTCACAATTCAGCTTTAGCTACTGCAATGGTCTCACCATTTGAGAAATATCTGCATTCTAATCCCTCAAACATTCAGAAAAGCCTGTACATTTGACAAATCACTGTTCAGAGTTTAACGTGATTTACTAGACAGGATTGAGAGGTTGGCCGGGAGGGCCAACAGTAAATACTGTGTGGGGCAGATGGGCAGTTGGCATTGGGCCAAATACAGCAAATCTATGTTTTATACTTATTCATTTGTATTTTGCAATCTTGCTGAACTTTAACTGACAGCATTCATCTTTTTTTATCCTTTCAGAAGCTGAATGTGCTAAACACCCCACAGGGGCTGTTCACTCTATAGTAAATATGACCAATGCAGGAATAGAGCTGGCCTATAATTCAGATGGTGGTGGTAGCTGGGGAGGGAGTGATAAAACATTTTCCGAAGTTTAAGTGGCACCAATAAAACACAGTTTGCAAAGCGGTTGATGGTTCCAGCAATATTGCTGGACTGACTTCTTTGCTCAGGCGCTTACAGCATTTAATACTGTATATATATGTGTGTGTGTGTGTGTGCGTGTGTGTGTGTGCGCTAGTTGCTGCTGCTTCAGTAGTCATTGTGTGTGCAACCTGCAGACCATCCTCGTGCCAGCTGAAAGGGCAGCCAGGCACGTGAGGCCGCCCTCCTGACAGAAAGGTTTGAGGAAAAACCTTTTATTGGGATAACTTGGGTGGCAGACTGGATTTAATTTCACACCACCACCCTCTCTTTCCCTGCGCTACCACACACCAAGGGCTGTTCCTCCAAGGTAAGGTGCTACACAAGTGCTATAATGTTCCTCTCTCAAACTGCTGTCGTGAAATTGGCCGGGATTCTCCAAAATCCCGGCTAAGTGTTGACGCCAGCGTAAACACCGGAGTGTTTCACGTCGGCGTCAATAGGCCTCTTGCCCTAGCGATTCAATAGCCCACAGGGGGCCAGCGCGGCGCCGGAGTGCTCCACACAGCTCTGACGCCAATACGCAGCCCAACACTGCCAGCGCGGGTCCGCGCATGCGCGTGGTGGCCATTTCTGCGTCGGCGCCGCACAACATGGCGTAGCGACACAGCGGACCTGCCTGGAAGAAGGTAGCCCCCCCGCCAGATTGCGTGTGCCTGCTGAGCGGTAGCCCCCCCCATCGCGGGCCTGGCCTTCGTGGAGGCTCTCCTCGGAGTCGTATCCCCCCCCCCCCCCCCCCCCAACCAGGACGGTCACCGTGGCCGCGGGTCCAAGCTCCCGCCTGGTGGTACCATTTGTGAACCACGCCGGCGGGAACTCGGCCGGTCGACCGCGGTAAATCGCTGTGGGGGCCTCTTTCAAGGGCCTCCAACCAGCGCCGCGTCGACTGCACGTGTATGACTGGCGCCGATTCTCCGGTCGCCGGTAAATTGCGTCCTTGCGTCGGAGCGGCGTGGCGGGAATTTTCGCTGTCAGCGGCGATTCTCCGACCCAGCGCAGACCCGGAGAATCCCGGCCATTATCTTTTAATTTGCAGGTCAGGCCAAACAAAAAATAAATAGAGCCTGTTCTGAACTTTGGGTAGATTGTATTGAATAGAATGAACTTCTTTGTTGCAGGAGTTTTAGAATAACGGCCAGAGTGCTAAATTGCGGTCAGGAAAATATTTTTTTGGTGGGAGGAAACAAAGTTAAAGAATGATATCAAACTGTGAAATATGTGAGCCAAGTATTTATTTAGGTTCCATGACTTACCTTACTAAAACATCCCATCCAATACCATTTTAGTAAAGCAAAGGTTGAGATTTTATTTGGGCAGCAATGCACTTAATCGCTAATTTACTCATTTAGGTGGATATTATTTGCGTTTATCATAACATGCATCTATTCCTACAGCCATTCCAGTGCTATGTGCTGTGAGGAATTGCAAAAAGTGGCTTTTGAATTGTCATAAACATTTTTTGGATTACTCAAGATTGATAGACTATATCAACCCATGACAAGAAAGCGCTGGAAGATAGACACAGGAGATTGCAATGTTAAAATATATGGGCTGACAGACACATTTAAAGATAAAGCTGTATTCAAATTGGATCATACATTTAAAAAGGTGAAACAAGTTTATACAGCATTCATCCATTCACACAGCATTATAGAATATGAAATGATAACTATTACCAAATTAAAATTAAGACCAAAAGAACAGGTTTGAGGAGAATCTGTTATCAGTGGCAGGAGAGTTAGTAGTTTAGGACACAGATTTAAGCTAATTGGCAAAAGAACCAGGAGTGACACAGGGAAACATATCCATGCACAATAAATTGTGATCTGGAATGCTTTGTGGAAAATATGGTCCCGTTGCGCTGCCGTAAATCCCGCTAAGGTGGGAGAATTGCGGGAGAGCCCTGAAACAGGGGGCTGAACTCTCTGATTTGAAGACTAAGTGCTGCGGCATGGGTGCAGTGGTGTTTTACTTCCGAAAAAATGGCTCCAAAGCTGCACTGATCCTCCATCTGGTGGGGGGAAAGCAGCCATGCAGCCCTTTACCTGCAGATACACCTAGCGATTCTCCGGCCCATGATGGGCTAGTGGCCACCCGTTTTCGGCCAGTATATTACACCAGATATTTGCCGGTGGGACCTGGCTGCATAGGCGGCCTCTGGGATCCTCGGGGGGGGGGGGGGGGCATGGGGGGGATCTGGCCCTGGGAGGTGCCCCCACGGTGGCCTGGCCCGCGATCGGGGCACACTGATGCACGGGCGGGCCTGTGCCATGGCGTGCACTCTATTCTTCCGCGTCGGCCGCTATAACAGTCCGCGGTGGCCGACGCAGAGATGAACCCCCCTCTGCGCATGCGCTGGGATGAGGCCAGCGCACACTGGCGCTCCCGCGCATGTGCCGGCCGGTGGAGGCCCTTCGGCGCCGTTTGGCGTGGTGCCAAGCCCCTTCCGCGCCGCTGGCAAGGCGCAAACCACTCCGAGGCCGGCCTAGCCCCTGAAGGTGCGGAGGATTCCGCACCTTTGGGACGGCCCGACGCCGGAGTAGTTCACGCCACTTCTTCGCGCCGGAGTTGCCCGCCCCGCCAGTTTTTGCAGAATCCCGCCACACGTCACCATTCCTCCTTTGCAGCTATCAAAATCCTGGAACACCTTTCCTATCTGTGTCCTTCGTGTTCATAAGCTTAGTGATGTAAAAGCGGAAATTAAATTGTTTGATATGGCATTAATATGGTGGGGTCACAACTGGATCAGAGAGGAGTGTTGATGATCTTAGGAGGCGAAGGGTGATTCAGGAGAATATGTCCTCACAGCTCGATATTTACCGCAGGGCCTTGCTTTTCATGTGCGTCCTCTGGTTCCTTATCTTTTCTTGATCCTCTTTTGCCTCTTTTTCCTTCTCAGACAGCTCTAATGCAACTTTCTTTCTCATAGCAAGATTTTATAGTTTACAGCAAATAATTAAGAGTATGGACCTTCATTCTTAGCTGCATTGAAGCTCCAAACATGGAACCTTGGTTTCAATGGCCAGCACTTCTGCATTGACCCCGCCTCTGACAAAATGGGAGTATGCCAGGGAGTCATCCAACGATAAACCATCTTCAAATTTTACCCCCATTCCCGCCTACAGCCCTGCCTTTTTGGAACCAGGAGAATCTTACTCATATTATTGGCTCTAAGCATCTGTGTCCAGATTTCTGGTAGGCGCCACAAGCCAATTGACCAGGTAATAGGCCTTGACCAGTCTACCAGCTGATGGTCCAGGTGCAACCGAGGGGCCTTTGAAGACTGACCAGTATGAAAGTGACATGACTGTTGCTAAGAAACCAGGCATTTACCTGTATGAACTGGCTGCAGAAAAGAGGTAATTCGTGCAGAACATCAAAGTGAAAAAGATGCACGACTTCAGTCACCTAATTGGAGCAGATGATGGACTGAGGCAGTTATCAGAGATGAAGGTCGATAGGAAATATAGGAGGGGAAAGCAGAAGAGAAAATGAATGATAAATATAATGGACTGAATGTAATTGATTTGCAGAATGTATAAGGATGAGACAGGCAGACGTGTAGAATCGTGCACAGTCAACCTTATGGGGTGAAGATGACATCAATGAAAGAATAAGCCAATCTGAATGAGTCACTCACTATCTGTGCTCGAATGGAAGCCCTTCTTGTTGAAAAGGTGGTTGGTGATGGGGAACACACTGTGTTACCTGCCGGCAGTCTATAATGATGCAGTGTGCTTGTGGGAATCGGGATGTGTGGGTAAATTCCAGTATTCACCCTTGCTGCTTGACTGCCTTAATTGCGAAGCTAATGAACTGGTGATGCCTCATGAACTGTGCATCAGTCACCTATTGGATGATTGTGTACAAAGCAAACTGATTTTGATTGCTGGTGTCACCAGAAACAATTTCTTCCTTAACAACTAAAAACATGGCCCAGTTTAAATGACTAACTAAAGACCCGTGAATGGAAATAATCACTTGCGATCACTTGCATAATCATCTCACTGACTACTGCCCACCGTAATTTGCTAGACAAATTAAAGAATTAGCGCACAATCTAATAAAACATAATCACAGTCCTTTCTGGGTGGGATGAGTAGGGTTGTTCCTTGTGCCAAATGCATTCTGTTTTTTTGGGGGGGTCTCAGCGGGGAACACCTCACCAAAGCTGCAGTCAGTCTCATTTCCTGCACTGAGAAGCTCCGTTTGTAAGTGCAGGAAGAGATCAGTGGTGCTCTGAACTCCCGACCCTATGACGCAACCCCTGGACCCCTCCCCCCAACTCACCTGTTTGGGGTCCTCAGGCTCCCTGCACCTCATATGGGCAGGGCACCCCCAGGCCCAATCCCCAGAGGGGCAAAATACTACCTGGGCATATTGGCACTTCCAATTTGGCACTCTGGCAGTGCCACCTGGGCACATTGGCAGGGCCAGACTGGCACCAGGTTTGCACTGCTAGGGTGCCTATGAGGTGCTGCCAGGGTGCCAAATTAGCAATGCCAGGGTGCCAAGGTGCCCGTGTCACATCAGCAGTGCCACGGTATTCACGGCGCCCAGGTTGCAGGTTCAATCCCGGGTCTGGGCAACTATTGTGTGGAGTTTGTACATTCTCCCCATGTTTGCATGGGTTTTTCCCCCACAACCCAAAGATGTGCAGGGTAGGTGGATTGGGCAAGCTAAATTGCCCCTTAATTGGAAAAAATTAATTGGATACTCTAAATTTATATTAAAAAAAGCAGTGCCACGGTGTCACCTTGCCCAGAAACCAACCACCTGGGGGGCCTCCGATCACCTGCAAAGTTCCCTCCAAGTGCCCTTCCATCTGGTCTCCGTTTGTGGGGACCAGTGCTACATGGCAACTGGCTGGGGTCTCCTCGGCGAGGCTGCTAGATCCCGAGTGCCGGTTAACTGGGCAGAGTTAAATGAAGTTTTAATCTCCCTTAACACTCAAATCTGGGTCCCGTCTATTGTGGTCAGGATCCACATCGCAACGTCTCGCGACATCTTGTTTGACCGTCGGCAATCCTGTAAGAGGTCTCTCGTGGGATCGACCGGCCGATTCCGGCAGACGCACACTTAATGTTTCAAGTGCACATAAACATCCGTTGGCTCAGGACCCAGATGCTGTCTGCATTTGTTACAGGCAACCCCTCGTAATAGCTAGCAAAGTGCCCAAACTAGTATGGTGGTGTGAAATTTCTGGTCCTATTCAAATTGGAAGTTCTCACTGCAGAAAAATGGCATTATTGTGCCTGTTTTGGATTCAGGAAATGTACAAAACACCTTTCAATTTCTACCCCATGAATTGGACATTTATATTTGTAGTAGTGCTGTGAAACATTCCAAAACAAATATGTAATAACAGCAAATGCTGGAATGCTAAAATAATACCAAAAAGCAGTTGAAAAGCTCATGTCTGGCTGAACCTTTAGAGAGAGAAAAACAGAGTTAATGTTTTGAGCCGAATATGACTCTTCTTCTGAAAAGCTCCGCTTCACCTTCGACTCAAAATGTAAACTCAGCTTTTCTTTCTGGGTGCTGTCAGACATGAGTTTTACCAGCACTTTCTGTTTTTATTTTTAAAACACTTGTGTATTGACTTTTAAAAGGATGGCGATTACTGCCGCATTTGCTACTTTAGTTGGGAATTCATTCACTCCCAAATCAACATTTTTCTCCTTCAATTTTGCGCTCCCCTTTCTTACTTAAAAAAAAATGAATTCTATTTTGAGTGAATGTTTAAAAATAAACATCATCCCAGTAGTTATTATGATTTTTGAGGTATCTCTGTTCCATGCTGACAGTCAATCTTACTTAAAAAATGATTAAAACTTATTTCAGTTTGAGAGGTCGAGCATACCATTTATAATAGCCACTGTGGAGGTGGCTGCGTTTACTATAATCCAGATATCATGCAAAGAAATTCCTCATCTGTACTTCACCGACCACCTCCATGCTCAGAAATTAAAGCCTTACACATACACACCGCAGTGGCTGTTAATCCTTGAATGTATTTTACATTTTCAACAAGGCCACAATTTTAGCTTGTGAGACTGTGAGGCGTAATACTGAATTATAAAATGTACCTCTGTTTCATTTCTGTGGATGCTTTATAATGAAGCTTCTTGAATATTAGTGCATGAGTAATTAACATATTTCTATGGAATTTCTTTGCTTTTATTTAGCACACCTAACATAATATTTGAAGAGCTTCAATTCTGGATGAACGTACCAAAATGTTGGTCTTGCCTGTGTGGTTTATCAGGTAGAATAAGTACAGCCATAGCAAATAACTACAAAAACACGACTCAATATTAGACCAATTTATTTTATTTAGCGACCTTCTTTAATGCTAATTGCTCGGAGGAACACCAATTATTCTTCCTTGTAGCGAAATGCGCGTCCTCTTCCAACACGATATGGCAAGGGGGTTAGAGAATAAACGTGTGATCTTCCACTCTGAATTTACAAAGGTGAGTGGGTTTGGGAGTAGGTGGGGTTTGAAGCTTACTTAACCCGTCGACTTCTGCATTAAACTGCAGTGTGTTAGGCTGCTGATAAGAAATTGCCAAATTCAATATTAATTGAGCTTTTTTAACAGGGATTGTCATCTTTAATTGTGGTTGCACAGGTTTCCAGAGCTTCCTGCAACTTGGCAGAGAAAGCAAGGCACAGTGGCAATTGAGGGGATTGAAGTAACAACAAGCTAAAATTCCACAGGCGTTGAAACCCCATAACTTCTTTCTTGCCTAATTGTTTGAAAGGATTTTGCTCGTCTTGAAGGTTTACTTTCACTAAAATTTCTACCACTTTAGAGGTGACTTTCACATTTGGGAGGTTTTTGCATCTGATTTCTCCTTTTTACCTGGAGCAGAAACAGTCTCCTCTACTTGGGAGTTCATCTTTGTCCAGTTAAGGAATCCTGGGCCGATGAATTGGCAGGAGCTGGAGGCCAAGGTCACCATTCGCCTGAGACACTGGACAGAACTCCTCCAAGATTAGGAGAGATAAGGTGATGGGAGGGGAGGTGGGGGATGGGGGGAAGATCTGGGGAGTAAAGGGTTGGGGGAGATTAGGGGGTGGGGGACATTGGGGCTCTATGGGGAGTTATGCGGCTGGGAGCGAAGATTTGGGGAGTTAAGGGAGTGGGGGGGGGGGGGGGAGATTAGGGGTAAAGGAATATGGGGAAGATTAGAGGCTGTAGGGGAAGTTTGGGGGTAAGTGGGTGGGGGAAGATTAGGGAGATAGAGGGAGATTGGGGATGGGGAAGGTAGGGGAGATTGGGAGGAAGTTTAGGAGAGGTAATGTGGTGGGAGTGGAGGATAGCGGTGGGGGAAGATAAGAGGGTATGTTGGGAAGATTAGGGTGCCAGGGAGTAGGGGACAATATGGGGAGTAAAGGGTTAGGAGGAGAAATGGGGGGGGGGGGGGGAGTGAGGGAGATTGGGGCTCAAGGGGAAGGTAAGGGGGTAGGAGTGAAGATTAGGTGAGGTAAGGATGTGGGGGAAGATTAGGGGAAGTAAGAGAGTAGAGGGTGATGATTAGGTGAGGGGGTGGGGGAAAGTGAGTGGTGTTCAGGATTGGGGGATAAGGAGGTGGGGGGAAGAATTGGGGATAAAGAGGTGGGAGTGGGATTAGGGATTAAGGTGTGGGGGTAAGATTACAGGATTAGGGGAGGTTATAGGGGAGATTCAGGGGTGGGGGGAGTTTCAGGGGTGGAGAAGATTGGGGTGGGTAAAGGAGGGAGTGGAAGATTGGGGTGGGTAAGGGGTGGGGGAGAGATTGGAGTGGGTAAGGGTTGGGGGATGACTGGAGGGGGGTAAGAGCGTGGGCGGATGATTAGGGCAGTAAGGGTGGAGGATTGGGGGTGGGAAGATTAGGGCGGTAAGGGATGGGGGAAGATTATGTGATTGGGGGAGATTAGGGGAAGATTAGGGTGGTAACGGGTAGGGGGAAGAAAAAAAAGGACAAAAAAAAAACTGTTGTGCTCAGACCAAAAGGCACTCGTAGTTTTGAAGCAGCACAGATGTGTGGTGGGCCCCTGTCTGAGTATACTCCTGCTTGGACGGAATTTCACACTGGCCCCAAGTCCCGACCTCCCACTTTGGCACTGGGGCCCCACAGCCTGAGCTGCCTCATGGAAATGCCCTCCATGCCCTTTTGTACGGTGTGGAGAGATTTCCTGTATGGGCTTCGCTTCACACCCTTTCCTTCCTTGCCCTCACCCACCACTCGGGCACACCTTGCACGCCTTGTTAAATCCGGCAGAGGAGGTCCTGAGCGGAGGTCCCTCTATGGAGGATTCCTCCCTATTTAACATCATGGACCTTGGGTGGAGAGTGTTGCATGGAGCAGTACCATACAACCATAGGAAGCATCAGTTTACGGACTCCCCAGATACATGCCCTTTTTGCAGCCTTGTGAAATCCATAGACCATGTTCATATAGGTTGGTATAGGCTGCACTCCCTTTTCAGTTACTTAAATAAACCTTTTGTTGCAGTTTTGTTTGCACTTCAGTGCCATGCTCCTAATCTATGGACACCCAGTGCAGAGAGGGGCAGGGAAGGAGGAGGACATCCTGATGAAACTGCTTCTGGGCATGGCCAAACTTGCCATAACAGGTCCAGGCAGCGGGTGACCAAGGACATTGTCTGACCTGACTGTCTGCTCCTCTACTGTGGCTATATTTGCGGCAGGATGACCAGGGATGACGGTGTCCACTGGCACCCTTGGGACCTTTCATGTCCATTGGGCACTACAGAGGCTGGGGTGCCTTATTGACCTCGTTTATCACATTTTGCTTTATTGTTTTATGTTTATTTTGTGATTCACTGTTTGTTTAAGGGAGTTTCCCTTTAAGGCACTGTCGTTTTAATTTGTCCATCAGTTAATTTGATTCAGTTTACTTGGTTTTTTATGTGAATCAAAATAGTTGGATGCTGCTCATCCTATTTTAGTTTGGGCTTCCGATCAGGACTAAGTTAAACAAGAGGGTCAGCAGCATCGACAGCAAGAGAAGCAGCAGCCACATTTTCTCACAAACCTGCTGCTCCACAGAGAGAGGGGATGAACAGAGAGTTGCAGCTCACAGGAGGCAATATCCACAAGATAAGGCAGGGGATTAGTTTCCTGTATATGTCTATGTGCAGTGCTCTAGACTCTCCGCTGGTTCAGAGTCTTATGTCAGGTGTCATCCAAACTGTAGGAACAAGACCTGCCAACTGAAACTGGTGACCATGCTTTCCCAGTTGCCGTCAAAGTGACTACTGCTCTCAACGTCTGTGCCTCCGGCTCCTTCCAGGGAAACAGATTCTTGCAGGATTTTGTACTTTGCCCTCAAGCACAGGTGAAGAAGGTAAATATATGCACCTTTCCACAAGGCGGCAGTCAGAGTGAGGGAAGACTTGGGTTTGCATCTCTGGCTGGCTTCCCACAACTGCAGGGACCGCCCGGTATCTGAATCTAATACTTAATAAATGTTTGCTGTTCAACGACCTAAGACTATGAATACATTTACTTGGAATATTGCGCAGAATTCTGGTCGCCACACTACCAGAAGCATGTGGAGGCTTTAGAGAGGGTGCAAAGGAAGCTTACCATGATCTTGCCTGGTCTGGAGTATGTGGAGAAGCTGAATAGCCTTCTAATAGACTGTTAGAAAGATGGAGGTTGAGGGGTGACCTGATAGAGGCCTACAAGATTATGAGGGGCATGGATGGGCAGGCACTCTTTCCCATGGTGGAGGGGTCAGTCACCAAGGGGTTAAGGTCCGTGGGGCAAGGTTTGGAGGCGATGTGTGAGGCAGGTTTTTTTTTACGCAGAGGGTGGTGAGTGCCTGGAACGCATTGCCAGGGTGGTTTGGAAGCAGATACATTAACGGCATTCAAAAGGCATCTTGACAAACACATGGATAGGATGAGTATAGAGGGATACGGCACAAGGAAGTACTTAGGGTTTTGGCAAAGGTTGGTATCATGACCGGTGCAGGCTGAGAGGGCTGAAGGGCTTGTACCTACGCTGTATTGTTCTTTTCTCTTCATTAGACCAACCGATATAGACCCAACACTTAATCATGGAATCCCTAAGGTGCAGTAGGAGGCCATTCGGCCTGTTGAGACTGCACCAGCCCCATGAGCATTCTACCCAAGCCTCCTCCCCTACCCCATAATCCCACCTAACCTGCACTTCCCTTCAGACTAAGGGGCAATTTAGCATGGCCAATCCACCTAACCTGCACATCTTTGGACTATGGGAGGAAACTGGAGAACACAGAGGAAACCCATGCACACAGGGAAAAAGTGCAAACCCCACACAGAAGCCACCCAAAGCCAGAATTGAACCCAGTGCTAACCACTGTGCCACCATGCCGCTTAACAACAAACATGTTTATTGTATATTTATAATCAAATGAAGCAACTTTGCACCTTTCCATGTGTTTTAATGTCAACTCTCTTAGCAAAATACTGCCATACCGTTATACAAAGTAGTACACAACAGTCTTAATAGCCTGTGGTGTTCCTTCACCGGCATAAGTTAATTCTCCCATTGGACAATGTAGCAGCATTATCTACAGAAATTCCATGCGGCATCTTCACCTGCTCAGCTTTCATCTTATTGAACTACGTGACTGGATTTCATAAGGATCAAGGCATTGATTGTGCACATTTAGCCTTTCACCAACACACAATAGTGGGACATTATGAACTGAAAAGGCAATCATTCTATTAATATACTGCTAGTCTACACCAAGCTGCATTGGATCATGTGGGCCAACGTCTACTGCCCCAACAGTAGTCATAATGTCTTCATTTTGAGGCAATCCATCATTCACTTCTTATTTGACCAACAAAAAAGTACTCTGTTGGCTCTTAAGAGGCCAGGATATCCTCTCCAGCATGGTTCATAAAACACATAAAGCAATTCTGCAGAGCTGATGCAACAAGTCCCATATGTAAACCAAAGCCATTGTGAAGCACTTTGCCGTGAAGCAAAGGTTTTAACATTTTGACAGTTCAACGATATTCTAAAGTATCACATGGTCATACTGTTTGCTCCATTCCTCTACACTCTTGAGTAGGATGTACTGTTACGGACAGTGGAAAGTGGGATAATTTCTCCCTTTTCCCATTGCTCGACTGACTGCAACAAGATCTAATTTTGTGAAGTTTGTTTAATCCCTTGAGAGCTGTTACTTTTAATAATAGATGGAAAACAGACTTTCTGGTAAATTTAAATCAAAAGAAGGGGTAAACGTTTATTTTTCACAGCACCTAAAACTATGCAACAAATGCTCATTCCACATTTACACAGGCGAACACACACACACACACACAAGATGATTTCTAAAGATGTAACATGCACTCACAGAAGCCTTATTACTCTGTTTCTCCAAGATAGTTGTTGAACGTTCATGGACCATGTCTATTTCACGCCGGCAGGACTGGTCGAAAACGGGTGGCGGCCCATCGGGGCCTGGAGAAAAACCAATTATTATTATTATATTATTATCATTATTACCGTGGGCAGCACTGTAGCATAGTGGTTAGCCTAGTTGCTTCACAGCTTCAGGTTCCCAGGTTCGATTCCCTGCTGGGTCACTGTCTGTGCGGAGTCTGCACGTTCTCCCTGTGTATGCATGGGTTTCCTCCGGGTGCTCCAGTTTCCTCCCACAGTCCAAACATGTGCAGGTTAGGTGGATTGCCCATGATAAATTGCCCTTAGTGTCCGAAAAATGTTAAGTGGGGGTTACTGGGTTACGGGGACAGGGTAGATACGTGGGCTTCAATAGCGTGCACTTTGTAAGGGCCAGTGCAGACTCGATGGGCCGAATGGCCTCCTTCTGCACTGTAAATTCTATGATTCGAAAGAAACTGAACCTCTTCAGTTCATTGAAGAAGGAAAATGAAGGTTGGAGGTTTCTGGTGATGAACTCATAATGATACTTAAAGTAATAGCAGGTTTCTGGCTGCTGTAGTCAAGAACTATAATCTTCATGAAAAAAAAATTAGCCGTACTTCTCCCCCTATTGTGGATGTTTGAGGCAGACCCTCTCTTGTTCTGGGTGAGATGTCTTCCTTCTGGTCTTCGTATCCGAGACTATGGGTGGGATACTCCGACCGGGTCGGAGAATCCCTGGGGTGATGGCGAGAATCCCGCCCGCAGCTCTGACGGCGGCTGCCGAATTCTCTGGCGCCGGTTTTTGGGCAGGGTTCATGCCGCGCCGGTCGGGTCCCCCCGGCAATTCTCCAGGCCCCGATGGGCCACCACTCATTTTCGACCAGTCCCGCCGGCGTGAAATAGACATGGTCCATCCCAGCGGGATCTGGCTTGGAGGATGGCTAGCGGGGTCCTTGGGGGGAATCCGGTCCTGGGGGAGCTCCCATGGTGGCCTGGCCCGCGATCGGGGCCCACCGATCTGCGGGCGGGCCTGTGCTGTGGGGACACTCTTTCCCTCTGCGCCGGCCTCTGCGAGGAGCAGAGTAGAAACCCCCTGCGCATGCGCAGGAAACACGCCGGCAGTTCTGCGCATGAGCCAACTCGTGCCGGCCAGCGGCAACCCTTCGGCGCTGGTGGCGCGGTGCCCATCCCTCCAGCACCGGCCTAGCACCCGAAAGTGCTGAGCGGCCCGCGCCAGAGTGTTTCACGCTGCTCTTGACGCCAGTACTGGCCGCCGCGCCAATTGCGGGAGAATCCCGCCCTATATCTCTGGGCTGTACTTAGAATAAATAAGATATTTGCTAACTTAAGCTGCTTTGTCATATGACAACAGTATTCATGTTTCCCATTCCCCACACAAAGATTATTATTAATAAACAATTATTATTATATTATTATTTATTATTATTTTTAAAAATGGTTGATGGCTAAGCAATTTGCCACACAATACAAGGTGTGTGATAAAATGTATGTCCGCTTGTGAAAACATTGTTCCTTGTTACCCTTCAGTGTTAGGTTTTGAGTTTGCAAATATCCCATCTGGGGGCCCATCTGAGTTTCTGTAAATATCGAGACTGCAGTAAATATAAATTCTGTATGGGGGGCTTGCATCCCAATATCTGTTCAATGGAAGGTCCTCTGGAACAAACATTTACATTTTAATAACCTGCCAAAGATATGTTCAGAAATGGATTAAAACTTGTGTAGAAACCACAAAAATAGTCACCTGACCCTCGGGAATACATTTTGTTCAGGTACACCATCCAATTTCGATACTGCCTTTTAAAAGTAAAGTGTCTATGTTTTTAAAAATATTTTTATTCAACTCTTTCAATTTTATACAGAAACAGTGAAACAATAATAACCCACCCTGCGTAACCCGCCAGCGCAAAAGACCCCAACAGAAAGACTCGTCCCCCCAACTTCCTCCTTCCTTCCCCCGACCTAACAACTAACGGTGACCAGCACTTTAAAGTACAGGCTAAACTGCTGCCATCCCCGGTAGAATCCCTCAATTGCCCTGCTTGTGGTGTACTTAACTTTCCTGAGATATAAAAACTCTATAAGATCCCCCAGCTTACTGAGACACTGGGTGGAGAAGCTGACCTCCACCCCAGCAGCATCTGCCTTCGAAAAATCAGCGAGGCGAAGGCCAGAACATCAGCCTCCACCTCTGTCTGCAGCTCCCGCAGCTCTGAATCCCCAAATATGGTCCCTAAGGGGCCCCCAACGGCTTCAGTCTATTTCTAGAATCGCCAACATGGTGCTAAAGTAGGAAACCCAGAACCCAGAGCTGAGGACACGACCTGAACATGTGCACATGATTAGCTAGGCCCCTCCCAAAATGCTCACACTTATCCTCCACTCCCACAAACAACCTCCTCATCCTATATTTGGTCAAATGGGCCTTATGCGCTACCTGCAACTGTATGAACTCTAACCTCACACATGGCGACATAGCATTCACCCAATGCAGAGCCTCGCACCACAACCCGTCCTCCAACTACTGCCTATCTTCCTAATAGGTTTTATGGTTTATGTCATGACTGTGGCAGAGTCATTGGGCTGGATTCTCTGTTTGGGAGACGAAGTCCCCACGCCGGCATGAAAACCTTAGTGTTTTGCCAGGAAAACTGGTGCAAAACGGCCACCAATTCTCTGTTCCGGGGAGGGGGGGGGGGGGGCTCCTAGCAGCCAGGCAGGGTACAGCACCTGGCTCTAGGTGCTCATACGGCCTGGAGAGTTGCCGGATCTGTGGCCGGGCCATGCTTCATGCCGCTCACGGACCCAGCCCGTGAAATAGTCCCCCCCTTCGGCCGACTCATGCGCCCCTGAACGTCCCACAACAGTGCCCCAAACCCCGAATAATGCCCCCCCTGCCCACGGATTAGCCCTCCCCCGACTGTGGCGGCGCAGGGTAAATGTGTGATCAGGAAATTTAATTTTCTGTGTTCTTTAAAGGTCAGGCACAGCGCGATATTTAGGGTAGGTATAGAATCATATAATTTACAGTGCAGTAGGAGGCCATTCGGTTCATCAAGCCTGCTCCGGCCCTTGGAAAGATCATCTACTTAAGCCAACGCCTCCACCCTATCCCCGTAACCCAGTGACCCCACTTAAGGGCACTAAGGCCAATTTAGCATGGCCAATCTACCTAACCTGCACATTTTTGGACGGTGGGAGGAAACCGGAGCACCCGGAGGAAACCCACGCACACACGGGGAGAACAAGCAGACTCCGCACAGGCAGTGACCCAAGCCGCGAATCGAACCTGGGACCCTGTAGTTGTGAAGCAACTGTGCTAACCACTGTGCTACTGTGCTGCCGTGTTTGTCAGTTTAAAAAGGAGATGATTGATTTCAGTTAAAAAAAGTTGTTACTTGCAACCACGTGGGGTAACCTCACAAATTAAAATAACACAGGTACTTTATAAAGTAGGAAACAATAAAAATCTTATGAGGATAAACACAGTATGACATTATAAAAATTACAACATCATAGACATCTTAATTTGGTGAACACAGTCTAATATACAGAAAAAAAAATTATTTATAGGATGGATGTGCGAAAGCACTTGATAGTCAATTAAATATTTTTGTAGTGCAGTCACAGTTCTAAGGTGGAAACATGACAACCAATCTGCATACAGCAAGCCCCACAAACAGAAACCAGATAATAACCAGATAATCCATTGAATCTTCAGTGATCTTGACTGAGGGATAAATATTAATATGAACACTGAGAGAACCTCTCTGATCCTCTACAATCAGAAGGGATCTTTTACATCTCACCCTCTGAAGGTGCAGAGCTCCCTCAATACTGATGTAACGCGTCAGGATGTACTGATTTGATTTTGAATTGTTGTCACTTGTACTGAGGTACAGTGAAAAATATTGTTCTGCATACAGTCCAGACAGGTCGTTCCATACATGAAAAACATAGGACATACGATAGATATACAATGTAAATACATAGAACATACAGTGCAGAAGTAGGCCATTCGGCCCATCGAGTCTGTACCGGCCCATTTAAGCCCTCATTTGCACCCTACCCCCGTAACCCAATAACACCTCCTAACCTTTTTAGTCACTAAGGGCAATTTATCATGGCCAATCCACCTAACCTGCATGTCTTTGGACTGTGGGAGAAAACCAGAACACCCAGAGGAAACCCACGCAGACACGGGGAGAACGTGCAAACGCCGCACAGACAGTGACCCAGCGGGGAATCGAACTTGGGACCATGGCGCTGTGAAGCCACAGTGCTACCGTGCTGCCTTTGGGTGAAGCATACTACACCAGTAAAGAAGATGCGTAGGAGAGATCAGTTCAGTCCAAAGGAGGGCCATTCAGGCATCTCGTAACAGCAGGGAAGAAGTTGCTTTTGAATCTGTTTGTGCGTGTTCTCAGACTTTTGATCTTCTACTCGATGTAAGAGATTGAAAGAGAGAATAACCCCGGATCTTTGATTCCCGCTTTTCCAAGTCAGCGGGACGTATGGACAGATTCAATGGAAGGGAGGTGGGTTTGCGTGATGGGCTGGGCTGTGTTCATGGCTCTCTGTAGTTTCTTATGGGCCAAGCAGTTGCCATACCAGGCTGTGATATAGCCAGATAGGATGCTTTCTATGGTGCACCTGTAAACGTTAGTAAGAGTCAATGTGGACATGTAGAATTCCTTGGTTTCCTGAGGATGTTTAGGTGCTGTTCTGCTTTCTTGGTTGTAGCAGTGATGTGGGTGGACCAGGACAGATTGTTGGTGATGTCTACACCCAGGAATTTGAAGTCAACCATCTCCACCTCAGCACCATTGATGCAGACGGGTGTGTACTGTTATGGGAGAGGTGTTTTCTGAACCCCAAAATGTATCATGGAGTTCAACGAAACCCCACCTTTAATGGATTGTTGCTTTTGAAGCACACGCCTTGTTCTCCAGGTGTGGTATTACAATTATGGAATGTAATTTTTAAAACAAAACAATGTTTTTTCCATGAACTCAAATTTACCTTTTAAATAAACATTGGATCTCTTAACACCCCTTACTTCAAAGATAACCCCGAAAACAATACAACACTACCCAATCCTGCAAACTGTTCCTTTACACATCCAAAAGACTTAACAAATCCTTCAAACAGAAGCACATTAGATTTATATTCAATACTGAGACCTTTTTACAATTCTGACTTCACCAAAGGATTAAGAGATAGTCCTTCATGGCAGAGATCACCAGCAATGCAGCTCACAACCACACCCAAGCTTTCTTCAAGCTGAAACTAAAACTCCCAAAAAGCAGAAGTGAGCTCAGCTCCCCCCTGTGACATCACTTCAGTAATATGATAAGCTTCATTTCTTAAAGGTACATTTCTGAAACATCCAATTCTTAAAGGCACTCTCACATGACAGTACGATACTTTGCTTCATGAAGTCGATGGCCAGCTCCTTAGTGTTACTGACATTGAGGGAGAGATTGTTGTTGTTACACCACTCCACTAGGTTCTCTATCTCCCTGCTGTATTCTGACTCTGTGGTAGTCACTGATGCACGATCAATCACTACCAAAGCGAGATTGTAGTCCAATTGAAGGTTTTAATGAACAAGTAGTTACCCCAGCAGCTCCGGTACAGAATGACTGCTGTGGGTGAAACACAGACTCTTATGCTCCGCCTGCTGGGTGGAACCAGCAGGCAGGTTCTACCACTCAAACTACAGCATAAGGTACATCCCACCTAGGTACCACAATACCCCTAATATAGCCTACCACATTCACCCTCTGTTTAAAAAAAGAGTCCGGCGGGGGGTGGTGGCCTTGCTTTTACAGTGGTAGAGGTTATAGCGGTACCCTTCGGTGCCTTTACATGCAATACACATATTTACAGACAATTATTTACAAGTTCATTTTACAATGAAACTATCAGCCGGTCGGGGGCCGTGGCCATCCTCTGCGGTCGTTGCAGTCCTGGAGGAGATGCTGCCGTCGGCTCAGGCAACCGTGGCTCTGTGAGCGTGTTGTCTTCAGCTTCATTGCATTCGGATGGGGCCAGTGGGAGGACGGATCCTCCTGGGAAGGGGGCTGCGGTGGTGTGCGCCGGTGAAAAAATAGTTCGGGTTGGTGGGGGGGTGGTGAGGGGGGGATCCAGCGGGGGCCAGATCCCGGAGGGAGACCGTGTCTTGCCGGCCGTCGGGGTGCGCCACATGAGGGTTAGCATGGAGGAGATGTACCCTCTCGGCCAGTGGGTCCGACTTGTGGGCCCGTACGTGTCTGCGGAGTAGGACGGGTCCGGGGGCTACCAGCCATGTTGGGAGCGAGGTCCCCGAGGAGGACTTCCTAGGGAAGGCAAGGAGAGGTTCATGAGGTGTTTTGTTGGTAGTAGTGCACAGTAGTGATTGGATGGAATGAAATGCATCGGGGAGAACCTCCTGCCATCGGGACACTGGGAGATTCTTGGACCGTAGGGCTAGTAGGACGGCCTTCTAGACCATCCCGCTCTCCCTCTCTACCTGCCCGTTTCCCCGGGGGTTGTATCTGGCCGTCCTGCTGGAGGCAATGCCCTTGCTGAGCAGGAATTGACGCAGCTCGTCACTCATGAAGGAGGACCCCCTATTGCTATGGATGTAGGCGGGGAAACCGAACAGGGTAAAGATGCTGTGGAGGGTTTGAATGACGGTGGCAGCCGTCATGTCGGGACAGGGGGTGGCGAAAAGGAACTGGGAGTACTCATCAATCACGTTTAAGAAATATGTGTTGTGGTCGGTGGAGGGAAGGGGCCCTTTGAAATCCACGCTGAGGCGTTCAAAGGGGCAGGAAGCCTTCACCAGGTGCGCTTTCTCTGGCCTGTAGAAGTCCGGCTTGCACTCCGCGCAGATTTGGCAGTTTCTGGTTACGGCCCTGACCTCCTCGATGGAGTTGGGCAGATTACGGGTTTTAACAAAATGGAAGAACCGGGTGACCCCCGGGTGGCAGAGGTTGTCGTGGAAGGTCCGGAGTTGGTCTACTTGTACACTGGCACAAGTGCCGCGGGACAGGGCATCAGGAGGCTCGTTGAGCTTCCTGGGACGATACAGGATCTCGTAATTATAGGTGGAGAGCTCGATCCTCCACCATAAGATCTTATCATTCTTAATTTTGCCCCGCTGTGCATTGTCAAACATGAATGCTACCGACTGTTGGTCAGTGAGGAGAGTGAATCTCCTGCTGGCCAGGTAATGCCTCCAATGCCGCACAGCTTCGACGATGGCTTGGGCCTCCTTCTCGACGGAGGAATGGCGGATTTCTGAGACGTGGAGGGTGCGTGAAAAGAAGGCCACGGGTCTGCCTGCCTGATTGAGGATGGCAGCCAGAGCTACGTCTGATGCGTTGCTCTCGACCTGGAAGGGGAGGGACTCATCGATTGCGCGCATCGTCGCCCTGGCGATGTCTGCTTTGATGCGACTGAAAGCCTGGCAGGCCTCTGCCGATAGGTGAAAAACCGTGGACTGGATTAGTGGGCGGGCCTTGTCCGCATAATTGGGGACCCACTGGGCGTAATAAGAAAAGAAGCCCAGGCAACGTTTCAGGGCCTTGGGGCAGTGGGGGAGGGGAAACTCCATGACGGGGCGCATGCGTTCGGGATCTGGGCCTATGACTCCATCATGCACTACGTAGCTGAGGATGGCTAGGTGATCGGTGCTAAACACGCATTTGTCCTTGTTATAGGTTAAGTTAAGGATTTTTGCGGTGTGGAGGAATTTGCGGAGGTTGGTGTCGTGGTCCTGCTGGTCGTGGCTGCAGATGGTGATATTGTCGAGGTACGGGAACGTGGCCGGCAGACCGTACCGGTCAACCATTCGGTCCATCCCCCGTTGGAAGACCGAGACCCCATTTGTGACACCAAATGGAACCCTTAGAAAGTGGTAGAGCCACCCATCTGCTTTGAATGCAGTGAACTTGCGGTCGTCCAGGCAAATGGGGAGCTGGTGGTAGGCTGATTTAAGGTCTAGTGTGGAGAAAACCTTGTATTGCGCTATCTGGTTGACCATTTCAGATATGCGGAGGGGGAGGGTACGTGTTGAGCTGCATATACCTGTTGATGGTCTGACTGTAGTCTATGACCATCCTGTGTTTCTCCCCGGTCTGTACAACGACCACGAGCTCTCCAGGGGCTGTTGCTGGCCTCGATAATGCCTTCCTTTAGTAACCATTGGACTTCCGACCGAATGAAGGTCCGGTCCTGGGCACTGTACCGTCTGCTCCTGGTGGCGACAGGTTTGCAATCGGGGGTAAGGTTTGCAAACAGGGAAGGCGGGTTGACCTTGAGGGTCACGAGGCCGCAGACAGTGAGGGGGGGTGGGGCCGCCGAATTTGAACGTTAAACTTTGCAGGTTACACTGGAAGTTCAGTCCCAGGAGTGTGGCAGCGCAGAGATGGGGGAGAACATGGAGTCGGAAGTTTTTGAACTCCACGCCCTGGACCGTGAGGTTGGCTATGCAGTACCCCCGGATCTCCACAGAGTAGGACCCAGAGGCCAGGGAGATCTTTTGTTTAATTGGGTGGACAACGAGGGAGCAGTGTCTTACCATATTGGGATGGATGAGGCTCCCAGAGTTGATCAAGCAGGATGTCTTGTGCCCGTTGATGAGTACCAATGTCGTAGCGGTTGAAAGCGTTGGGGGACGAGACTGGTCCAGTGTCAGTGAGGCAAGTTGTGGCAGTGCTGAGAGATCTCGTCGGGCGATACACGGCCACCCGAGTCGGGGTCCTGAGACGTCATCCAAGATGGCTGCCCCCATGAATCGCACATGGCCTGTGAGGAGAGGAATGGCAGTGGGCCCGGTTTGCCTGTGGAGACAGCGGCGGCCGACCGGGCCAAGCATACTGCCACAAGGTGTCCCTTCTTCCCGCAGCCCTTGCAGATTGTGGATTGGGCTGGGCAGCGTTGCCAGGGGTGTTTGTTTTGCCCGCAAAAATAGCATCGCCCCCCCTGGGTTTCCTGGCTGCCGCACTGCATAGGCTTGTGGGGAATTTACGGGTGCTTTGGAATCGGCGGCGGGTGGGGTCAACCCTGTCCAAGTGGGTACCGCGCGGTCGGGAACGTAGGCCTGGGTGTTGCGGGAGGCTACATCTAGGGAGTGAGGAAGTTTCCGTTCCTCTTTAAGCCCTAGCGTGTCGTTTTCCAGCAGTCGCTGGCGGATTTTAGAGGACAGCATGCCCGCAACAAAAGCATCCGAAATTAAGAGTTCGGTGTGGTCATTGGCTGAGACATGTGGACAGTTACAGTTTCTACCTAACACTAACAATGCGCGGTAAAAATCATCCAGTGATTAGCCTGGGATTTGCCGTCTGGTAGCTAAAAGATGCCAAGCGTATACCTGATTCACAGTGCGGACGTAGTGCTCTTTTAACAAAGTCATTGAGTCCTCGAAACCGTCCGCATCTTCGATAAGTGATGTGACCATCAATTCACTAGACACGTGATTGGAAGTAAACTGTGGTTTTAATAGTCTAACAACTAAACCAGCCTGCGACCAGAGGAACTGAGAGCAGGCTTACGGCTGCAGTGCTTTGTACTTCCGGTTAGTGGGAGGAGCCATGGGCGGAGCCATGGGCGGAGCCCAGTACAAACTCCTCATGTCCCCCTATTGGCAGAGCCGCGCAGCGGCTCACATACAGAGCCCACAAGGACACAATACATGCAAGGCAATACAGTGTGATGTACCATCAATTGTACGCGAGGCGAGTGATTTACCAAAGTCTGGCTTTAATTGACTAGAACACAGCTCTGCGATCGTCTACAATGGAAAGGACGATCGTCAGGCGTCTGACCATTTATACCTCGTTAATAGAGGCGTGGTTAACTCAGCCTCTCGGCCAATCGGTCGAGAGGCACATGACCGACCAGGGCCAATTGTAAGCCGACGTTCTGGCCCAATGGCAGACTGGTATGCTGATCATATCACCACACAGTGTGAATTACGAGGCATATAATTCACCACATTCACCTCCTGTAAAAAAATCATGGGTTCACTTTCAAGAAGGCCGACCTGACTTCGGAGGCTGTGACGGTAGGTATGGGTGTGTCCGAGGCTGTTGGGGCAGTTGGCAACGGTTTATTGGCTTCCTTTTCGAAACAAGCATAGAATATATTGAGTTTATCGGGGAAGGGAGCTCTGTTTCTGGAGATTCTACTTCGCTTTGCTTTGTAGCCTTTTATATTGTTTACGCCTTGCCACAACTGACGAGAGCCAGTGTCATTATTCTGTGACTAGCTTAGTCTGGTATTTCATTGCAATGTTAATGTAAGCCTACTTGTGATGATAATAAAAGTTTTATTATTATTGTCTCTTGGCATCTCTAATGGCTTTGCGGAGGTCGTACCAAGATTTCTGTATAGGTCAGGGTCGCCTGTCTTGAATGCCTCAGACTGGACTTCAGTAGGAAGCGGATCGACCGGTTAAACCATGGTTTCCGGTTGGAGAAAGTACATACTACCTTTTTTGGCAGCCAATCTTTGACACACTTACTGATGAAGTCTGAGACGGTGGCGGCATGCCTGTTGGCCACTGAGTTCTTGAACATGGACCAATCCACTGACTCTAAATCAGGGGTGGGCAAACTATGGCCCGCGGGCCGCATGTGGCCTGCCAAAGGTCTTTATGCGGCCCACCAAGTCATTAAAAAAAAATTAATTAAAAAAAAATTTTTTTTTTTTTAAATTTTACATTTTTTTTTAAGGTTAATGGGGGGGGGGGGGCTGTTGGGTTACCTACTGGCATAGGGTGGATACGTTGACTTGAGTAGGGTGATCATTGCTCGGCACAACGTCGAGGGCCGAAGGGCCTGTTCTGTGCTGTACTGTTCTATGTTCTATATGAGGCGCCCAGAATCATAACCGGGTGAAGTAATTATTTTACTTAATATACTATGCGAACGGGGGGATACTGACAGTCAGGGACCTATACACGGACGACAGGATCGCAACACTGGACGAACTGACAGAGAAATTTCAGCTAGCTGGGGGGAACGAGCTACGGTACCTGCAGCTCAAAAACTTCCTACGAAAGGAGACAAGGACGTACCCACAACCGCCACGACAGACACTATTGGAAGACCTACTGGACGCAAGTATCCTAGAGAAAGGGAACTGTAGTGACATGTATGACCGACTGGTAGACAGGGACGACACCGTACTGGACGCAACAAGAAGGAAATGGGAGGACGACCTGGGGATGGAGATAGGGTGGGGACTCTGGAGCGAAGCACTGCATAGGGTCAACTCCACCTCCACGTGCGCAAGGCTCAGCCTGACGCAACTAAAAGTGGTACATAGAGCCCACTTAACGAGAAACCGTATGAGTAGGTTCTTCCCGGAGGTGGAGGACAAATGTGAGCGGTGCCAGAGAGGCCCGGCCAACCACGCCCACATGTTCTGGTCTTGCCCCAGACTTGTGGAGTACTGGACAGCCTTCTTCGAGGCTATGTCCAAAGTGGTGGGGGTGAGGGTGGAGCCATGCCCGATAGTGGCGGTCTTCGGGGTTTCAGACCAGCCAGATCTATTCCTGGGGAGGAGGGCGGACGCCCTTGCCTTTGCCTCCCTGATTGCCCGCCGTAGAATCCTGTTTGGCTGGCGGTCAGCAGCACCACCCAGAGCTGCAGACTGGCTGTCCGACCTCTCGGAATCTCTCCAAATGGAGAAAATCAAATTCGCCATCCGAGGGTCGGACGACGGCTTCCACAGAACGTGGGAGCCATTCATGCAACTGTTCCGGGACCTGTTTGTGGCCAACGTACATGAGGAAGAATAGTCGGGTGGCCAAGAACCAGGGGAAAATGGGCGGGAATCGGGGGAAGGTAGCCAGGGGGGGGGGGGGGGGGGGGGCTACGGGCTCGGTATGGGGGTTTGATGGCAAGCCAAGGCCCAAAACCAAACTATAAATAAATGCCTATAAACATGTGCCTCGGCCATATTGGGGAATGTAAATATGTATGCTGGCTAAAGGGGGCGGCCACAATTATTGTTATGAAGATGCTTACCTGTAAATATTCATGTAAAAAATTTTTGTGTTTTCCTTTGTTTTTTTTTTTTGTTTTTTTTTCTCTCTAATAACTTGTAATTTGTCATATATAAAATATGAAAACTCAATAAAAAAACATTTATAAAAAATATACTATGCGGCCCTTTAAAATTATGAATTTCTGAATGTGGCCCTTGCACGGAAAAGTTTGCCCACCCCTGGTCTAAACAGTCGCCCAGGAGCTCTTCCATTGCCTCGGACCTTCATTGCACAACCTTCTTAACCAGAGTCTCCTGTTTAAATTTCTGCTTATGTGCTGGGAGAAAGAGCACTGTCTTGTATTTTGATTATCCAAAGTGTGGCCGGGAGATGGATCGGTAGGCGCTCTTGATGCTTGTGTAGCAGTGGTGAAGTGGTTGGAATGGATCTTGTGTAACTCAGTCACAATCGTTCTACTGTACCAGGGCTGACACAAACAACACTAATTTTCATTGTTTTTTGTCATCCACAAAGAATTATAACAAGACTTCAGAACATCTTAAGGGTAAATGTAGCGCAACCTCTTTAAAAATGAAAGAAAAATGCTCATGTCTTGAGAATCTTTAGCCTGCAAAGAATTCTGGAATATCTTTGGTGATCAGAAGCTGTACTTTCCCTTCCAGTGCACAGAATTCATCAAGCATTTCACTAGCTTTTGACTCAATTAATTAATGCTGAACACAGTGTGCAAAAAATCTTTTTGCTTAATTTATGGGGCTGGATTATCCGTCCTGGAGACAGTGCTGCCGGCGGAGTTGAATGGCGAGAACTGTGTTCTCCCGTTGGGAACACCGACAAGGAGATATTCAGGTCATGCAAATGAGTCAGCACACTGCCCACGTGCAGCCCAAGCAATTTACGGACCGGCTGGCGTCTGATTTGCTGGGGTCGGGGTTCGCGTTAATAAGCCTGACAAGCTGAAGGAACCTTTAAGTGCCCTATTCACCACAGACTGTCATTCCAAGAAGATGGCTGCACGAAGACTTGTTACAAAGCTTCAGGAGCCAGAGATCGACAGAATACGGGATGCTATTGAGGAGAGGAGGGAAACTCTCTTCCCCAGGGTGGGCGGAGACTCAAGCCCACCATTCTTAACTGGACCTGGGAAGAGGTGGCAGAGGTGATCAGTGCTAACAGCCTCACCAGGAGGTCCGCCACGCAATGCTGAAAGAAGATGAACAACTTCCTTAGGGCAGCTCGGGCGAGTCACCACCTCTGTGCTCCTGGCATTGCTCCCGTCCTTCACCCCTCACTTCAGCTCCCAATCCACTAGAGACCAACAGAACTCCCTCACAACATACCCTTCATGAAATCCCAACAAACGTATTGTCCTCTTTGGCTGGAGCCTTGCACACACATGCCACCAGCTACAAACTCCCCCATAAAACTCACATCCCAGCATCTCACTGTGTCCTTTCTGTGTTCCTGAGGGTAAAGTGTCCAATAATTGCTGGGAGTGGCAAAAGATGGGAGTAGGCATCCCAGATATTTGCGTCCACACCCCCTTGGAGAAAAGGGCCCTCCAACTCGCGGGGGAGGCCGTGAACAGGGCAGTGGCTGTATAGCCTGTATATACCTGAACCAATTTTACGCCCGTGTGACTCCTGGCTGACTGGGCTGTAGCATCGTGAAGGGGTGGAGCATCGGGCTTCAAGCCCGTTAATCATATTAAAATCCATGCAAATCACGGTTTTGCATAGTGCCGCTGGCACAGGGCATATAGCTTGCTGCTGCCACCTGAGCACCGGACTGGTTTGGTACTGGGGGTCGATCGTGTTTTCGACCGACGCTCGATTCTCCGCCGTATTGGGAAACCCGCTACCGGCGGCAGGCAGCGGAAAATCCACCCTGTGAAATTTCCAGTCCATAAACATCTCATTTATATCTTCAGTCATCAGTGTTGCTGATTCTTTTGGAGAAGAAATTACTGCATTAATCTTGTCCCTGCAGATCTCAAGGACGCCATCTATTGAAACAGAAGTCCAACTCACTCGAGCTACCAGGAATCCCTTCACTAACTGACTAACTTCAACTGGGACATTATTTCCCTCACAGTTATGATGTAATTGGGAGCCAAAGCTTTCCAAACTTTACCAGATAGGTAGATAGCATCCAACACATGAGAGTTCTTCATGATCTGTGAATTGCCAGCTTCCTTCAGTGGAATTTAAAAAGAGAAGCCAGCTTGCATCGTAAATATTTCTTGTAGTGTTGCTTCATGTTATGAATAGCCAGGGGGGTGATTGATGGATGTGGTGTTGGATAGTGCAAGTTGGACCCTCATGTGCGAAAGGTGACATTATCCAATAATCGCACTACCTTCTTGTACCTCTTTTTCTTGCTTGCATAAGGACACAGCCACATCCAACTCACATTCCTCCTTCACCCGCCCAACACCAATAAAGAGCTGTCGAACAGCCCAAATTAATTCTCGGATACATATAACCTAATCAGATTCAGGTAAAATCCTCACCGTCACAGGTGACGTGTCTCATGAAACTATGATTTCAAGGCTGGCATGCTTGCATGTAAGTGGGACTGGCAATAAAGGAAATTGCAATCAAGCTAAATTTTCACAATTGGAAATATAGAGGAACAAGTAATTAATAATACGTGGTAATGAGCTCAAACACTACACAGAAAGTTGTTCCCTACATTACGAAAATCTGCCAAGAAAAGTGCTTTGAAAGTTCATTCTTTCCTTCGTTCTATTGTTTAATGTCAGAAATTAACAGGGTGGCATGGTAGCACAGTGGGGTGGCATGGTAGCACAGTGGGGTGGCATGGTAGCACAGTGGGGTGGCATGGTAGCACAGTGGGGTGGCATGGTAGCACAGTGGGGTGGCAAGGTAGCACAGTGGGGTGGCACGGTAGCACAGTGGGGTGGCATGGTAGCACAGTGGGGTGGCACGGTAGCACAGTGGGGTGGCACGGTAGCACAGTGGGGTGGCACGGTAGCACAGTGGGGTGGCATGGTAGCACAGTGGGACGGCATGGTAGCACAGTGGGGTGGCACGGTAGCACAGTGGGACGGCACGGTAGCACAGTGGGGTGGCACGGTAGCACAGTGGGGTGGCACGGTAGCACAGTGGGACGGCATGGTAGCACAGTGGGGTGGCATGGTAGCACAGTGGGGTGGCAAGGTAGCACAGTGGGGTGGCACGGTAGCACAGTGGGTGGCATGGTAGCACAGTGGGGTGGCATGGTAGCACAGTGGGACGGCATGGTAGCACAGTGGGGTGGCACGGTAGCACAGTGGGGTGGCACGGTAGCACAGTGGGACGGCATGGTAGCACAGTGGTTAGTACTGTTACTTCACAGCGCCTGGGTCCCGGGTTCGATTCCTGCTTGGGCCACTGACTGTGCTCCCCGTGTCTGCGTGCGATTCCTCCGGGTACTCAGGTTTCCTCCCACAAGTCCCGAAAGACGTGCTTGTTAGGTGAATTGGACATTCTTAATTCTCCCTCTGTGTACCCGAGCAGGTGCCGGAATGTCGCGACTAGGGGATTTTCACAGTAACATCACTGCAGTGACAAACCTATTTGTGACAATAATAAAGATTAATAAAGATTAATTAATTAATTATATGCAGATACGAAGGGCTGGATTTCCCCACCCAGGATGGTTCACTTGGAGGCTGGGAAAATGGTGGAGGGAGGGTGGGGATCGCGTTATGCTGGCTCCCCCGTGCATTCTTGCCACTGGGGAGCTTTCCTGGGGTGGATTGGGAAATGGATTGGTCAATTATCATTGTTAAGGCTCCGATTAGAAGTGATTCTGCCGGCAGAATGCTCTCCTGCTATTTGTGGAGGCCACCAGCTCAGTGGAAGTGGTTTCCATGCAGCAGCCTGAGGGCCATCAGAGCCAGAGATTCCATACCCCATTATTGACTCTTTGAAAGGCTGGAATTGTGGCCAATCGCGATCCAGCAGAGGTGTTTCTCCTCCATCCCAATAAACCTAGCAGTTTATTTCTGTTTTATTCTGCACTGCACGGCCCTCAATCTACTGGAGTAGCACCCAGCGCTTCCGATTCCGATTAGGCTGCTGAAATTCCACAGCTGCTAGCCCTCTGTGCCTAGCATCAAGGGCCTGCCTTAATACGATGGCGGGCGTGGAGGTGGTGATTCAGGAGGCCACTTCCCGGAATATTGCTGTACCGGTCTTGCGTCTGGCAAGTGTGGACTTGGAACCCCCATTTATCACAGATCCTGTGGAAAAATGCAGTCCCATGTGGAAATGAATGGTTTACATGATCATATTCCGGTAGAAGAATCACATTTTGATACAACTACTATTTTCAGGGTGTTGTTGTCTTTGACATGGAGATGTAAGATTTTATAACATTTTACTACCTAATTTTTGACATGAAATGAAATTAAATGAAAATCACTTATTGTCATAAGTAGGCTTCAATGAAGTTGCTGTGAAAAGCCCCTAGTTGCCACATTCCGGCGCCTGTTCGGGGAGGCTGGTAGGGGAATTGAACCATGCTGCTGGTCTGCCTTGCTCTGCTTTAAAAGCCAGCGATTTAGCCCAGTGTGCTTGCCTCCTTATATCAGTCATTACTGCTGTCTCCTTTGCAGTTTCTGGCTCCTAACAGTATCTTTGCAAAAATGTAAAGGGAGTCATTAGGGGACTGGCTGAGAGCGTGTTTAATATTTTTGGATATCTTTTTGTGTTGTGGTGTGTGGCAGTCACCACTGATGTATTATACTGTATATATGGGTTTATACGGTAAGGCTCCGCCCAGTAGGCAGAGTATAAATATGTGTGCTCTCTGTACAGCAGCCATTTCGCCAGCTGCTGTAGGAGGCCACACATCTCTGTATAATAAAGCCTCAATTACATTCTACTCTCGTCTCGTCGTAATTGATAGTGCATCAGTTTATTACACAGAGATTTTTCAGAGATGGACCTCCACATCAAGCCGGATCGCCTGCAGCTGCATCCTCAAGCAGACAACGGCAAAAAAGATTTCGAACATTGGCTAGCGTGTTTTGATGCATACATTGGGTCTGCGCCAGATCCAATACCAGAAGCACAGAAGCTCCAGATTGTGTACATGCGACTGATCTCCAATGTTTTTCCCCTCGTCCAGGACACGCCGATCTACGCAGAAGCCATGACACTACTGAAGGAGAATTACGCTCAGCGGACCAACAGGATCTACACCAGACATCTACTATCCACACGGCACCAACTTCCCGGTGAGTCTGTAGAAGATTTCTGGCGTGCCCTGCTCGCCCTAGTGAGTGACTGTAACTGCCAGGCCGTTTCGGCCACTGAGCACTCGAACCTGCTGATGAGAGACGCGTTTGTTACGGGCACAGGGTCTGATAACATCTGCCAGTGCCTCTTATAAGGGGCCGCGCTTGACCACGCGGCGATCAAAAAACTAGCGCTCTCGCTTACGATCGCCTCACGCAACGTACAGCCCCCAGTGGCGCGGCCCACCCCCACTGTGCATCGTGGACCCCGCCGACGGCCACCCCATCATGGGCCCCATCATGGACCGCCCACAGCCAATCCCATGCCTGCGCCGCGCGGCAGCCAACCAACCCCGAGGGACCCAAATGCTACTTCTGCGGACAGTCAAAACATCCCCGGCAGCGCTGCCCGGCGCGGAGCGTGCCCTGCAAGGCCTGTGGCAAGAAGGGACATTTTGCTGCAGTGTGCCAGGCCCACTCAATCACCACTATTGATCCGGCACCCCCCACGTGCGGCAAGTGGGCGCCGCCATCTTCCCCTCCTCAGACCATGTGCGGTCCATGGGCGCCGCCATCTTGCTCTACTCATAACATGTGCGGCCTGTGGGCGCCGCCATCTTGCCTGCCTCAGAACCAATGGGTGCCGCCATCTTGCCTGCCCCAGGACTCGTGCGGCCCGTGGGTGCCGCCATCTTACCCGCCTCAGAACCCCTGCTCATCGGGCACCTCAGCAGGCCGCTCATCGCCTGCAACCACCGACGACCGGCCGCGTCTCGCCTCAGTCACGACTGACCAGTCTTGACCGCACAACCTCGCGACCGCTTTGACAAAGGTGAAGGTCAACGGGCATGAGATATCCTGCCTTCTGGACTCCGGGAGCACTGAGAGCTTCAACCACCCCGATACGGTAAGGCACTGCTCCCTCGCGGTATAACCCGTTAACCAGAGAATCTCCCTGGCCTCTGGATCCCACTCCATGGCGATCCGGGGGTACTGCATCGTTACCCTCACCATCCAGGGCATATAGTTCAGCGGCATCCGCCTCTACGTCCTCCCCAACCTCTGCGCTGCCCTGCTACTCGGCCTTTCAGTGCAACCTCCAGAGCCTAACCCTGAAATTTGGCGGGCCCCTACCACCCCTTACTGTTTGCGGCCTTGCGGCCCTTAAGGTCGACTCACCTTCCCTTTTTGTAAACCTAACCCCTGATTGCAAACCGTCGCCACCAGGAGCAGACGGTACTGCGCCCAGGACAGGACCTTCATCAGGTCTGAGGTCCAGTGGCTGCTGCGGGAAGGTATTATCGAGGCCAGCAACAGCCCCTGGAGAGCCCAAGTGTTGTGGTGAAAACCGGGGAGAAAAACAGGATGGTCGTTGACTACAGTCAGACAATCAACCGGTACAAGCAGCTCGATGCGTAACCTCTCCCATGCATATCTGATATGGTCAATCAGACTACACAATACCGGGTCTTCTCGACAGTGGACCTGAAATCTGCCTACCACCAGCTCCCCATCCGTAAGGCGGACCGCCCGTACACTGCGGTCGAAGCAGACGGCCGACTTTACCATTTCCTTAGGGTTCCCTTCGGTGTCACCAATGGGGTCTCGGTCTTCCAACGGGAGATGGACTGAATGGTTGACCGGTACGGACTGTGGGCCACTTTCCCGTACCTGGACAACGTCACCATCTGCGGCCACGACCAGCAGGACCACGACGCCATCATTTCAAAATTTCTCCACCCCGCCACTCTCCTCAACCTCACTTACAACAAGGAGAAAAGTCTGTGTTCAGCACGAACCGATTAGCCATCCTCGGCTATGTGGTTCAGAACGGAGTTCTAGGGCCCGACCCCGACTGCATGTGCCCCCTCATGGAACTCCCCCTCCCCCACTGACGCAAGGCCCTCAAATGATGCCTAGGGTTCTTTTCGTATTACGCCCAGTGGGTCCCAAACTATGCGGACAAGTCCCGCACACTCATTCAATCCACCGTTTTTCCACTGATGTCCGAGGCTCATCAGGTCTTCGACCGTATGAAGGCCGACATCGTCAAGGCCGCAACGCACGCGGCGACGAGACGCTCCCCTTCCAAGTCGAGAGCGATGCATCATACGTCGCTCTGGCCGCCACCCTTAACCAGGCAGGCATGCCCAAGGCATTCTTTTCCCACACTCTCCATGCCTCCGAAATTCGGCACTCCTCCATCGAAAAGGAGGCCCAAGCGATCGTTGAACCTGTGCGACATTGGAGGCATTACCTGGCCGGCAGGAGATTCACTCTCCTCACTGACCAACAGTTGGTTACCTTCATGTTGGTTGCCTTCAGCGGGGCAAGATCAAAAACGCTAAAATCTTGAGGTGAAGGATCGAGCTCTCCACCTACAATTACGAGATTTTGTATCGCCCCGATAAGCTCAACGAGCCCCCCGTTGCCCTATCCCGAGGTACATGTGCCGGCGCACAAGTGGACCGACTCCAGACCCTGCACGACAATCTCTGTCACCCAGGAGTCACCTGTTTTTACCACTTCATTAAGGCCTGCAATCTGCCCTACTCCATCGAGGAAGTCAGGACTATCACCAGAGACTGCCAGGTCTGCGCGGAGTGTAAACCGCACTTCTCTCGGCCAGGCCATGCACACCTGTTGAAGGCCTCCTGCCCCTTTGAACGCCTCAGCGTGGAATTCAAAGGACCCCTCCCCTCCACTGACCGAAACACGTACTTCCTCAGTGTGGACGACGAATATTCCCTATTCCCCTTTGCCGTCCCATGCCCTGATATGACGTCTGCCACCGTCATCAAAGCCTTCAACACCATCTTCGCTCTGTTCGGTTTCCCTGCCTACATCCACAGCGACCAGGGATCCTCATGTATGAGCGATGAGCTGCGCCAGTACCTGCTCAACAGGGGCATTGCCTCGAGCAGGATGACCAGCTACAACCCTACGGTCCAGAAATCTCCCAGCCTCCCGCTGGCAGGAGATCCTCCCCGATGCACTTCACTCCACTCGGTCGCTCCTGTGAGACTAACGAAACCCCCCATGAACGTCTCTTTGCCTTCCTCAGGAAGTCCATCCGGGGTTTCACTCCCAACATGACTGGCAGCTCCAGGACCCGTTCTCCTCCATAAACACGTGCGACTCCACAAGGCGGACTCACTGGTTAAGAGGCTACTCCACGCCAACCCACAGTATACTTACGTAGCGTACCCCGACGGCCGCCAAGACACAGTATCCCTCAGGGACCTGGCACCAGCTGCTTCCCCACACCCCCCCCCCCCCTGCTCCGGCGCCACCCTCCCTTCCCCCGGCGCACCCCACCACAGCCCCCGCTCTAGGACAATCTGTCCTCTCCTGGCTCCCGGCAGGGATGAAGAGGATTTCGACACGCTCCCGGAGTCACCAAAGACCAAGCCGACGCCGGAGTCACCACCAGCACTGCGGCGCTCTCAATGACAGATCAAGGCACCGGACCGTCTAAATTTGTAACATTCTCTGTGATTTTTAAAAGCAATTTGTATGTATGTAGTTCTCCACTGTCATAATATACATCTATGTATATAATGAAGTGCAGACAGGCAGTGATTGACACACAGGATGACCAGTAAGCACACAGAACAGTGCAGCCAATCACCAGACAGGCCACTACCACTATAAAGCCAGAGGGCACTAGGTTTCCCGCTCTCTCGGGACCCAGCCACTGAGACAGTCAGAGCTCGTGAGCATAGCCAGTGCAAACACCATGTGGTAGCTAGTAAGTCTGGTCAGGCTAGCATCAGGTCTCCAGTCAAGTCAGCATAGTGTCAACCCACAATTGAACATGCATAATAGTTTAGATGTTAAATAAAATTGTGTTGCATCTTACCAAGTGTTGGAAGTCTGTCTCTCGCTACACTGCATCAAGTGCAGTCCACATCGACCCAGCCTGCCCAACACATCATCCACCTCTCCCATTTTTAACAGGGGGTGAATGTGGTACTCACCACTGATGTATTATACTGTATATATGGGTTTTATGGTAAGGCCCCTGTACTACAGGTACAGGGGTAGATCCCTGCCTGCTGGCTCCGCCCAGTAGGTGGAGTATAAATATGTGTGCTCTCCATACATCAGCCATTTTGTCAGCTGCTGTAAGACGCCACACATCTCTGTTTAATAAAGCCTCGATTTCATTCTACTTTCGTCTCATCATAATTGATAGTGCATCGTGGTGGTAATGTATTTAGATCCTCAAGGTAAATGGCTTATCTAATACCGCGTGCGCGATCTAATGGGCGAAGCACTAAGTGCAGTAGTGAACCAGAATTGCTGGGTGCTTCCGCAGGGCTGACCAGGCGAGACCACGACGGGTATTGAACGTTAATTAGGGCCGGCAATGTTGCCCCACAGGCTTCATGGTGGAAATGGCTGTCCCGCCAGCTGATTCGCCCAGACCTCCGCTAACAGGGAGGCGACCAGCACATAAACTGTTCCCTCCGAGCAAACCCCAGACAGCTCATAGCCATACCACCAAGGAGACCTACACCATGTTTTGGAGATGTCACCCTTACCAGGCTGCTGGACGCAGTGGAGGTGCAATGGATTAGATTGGATTTGTTTATTGTCACGTGTACCGAGGTACAGTGAAAAGTATTTTTCTGCGAGCAGCTCAACAGATTATTAAATTCATGGAAAGAAATGGGAATAAAAGAAAATACATAATAGGACAACACAAGGTGCACAATGTAACTACATAACACTGGCATTGGGTGAAGCATACAGGGGTGCAGTGCTAATGAGTTCAGTCCATAAATGGGTCATTTTGGAGTCTGGTAACAGCGGGAAAGAAGCTGTTTTTGAGTCTGTTCGTTCGTGTTCTCAGACTTCTGTATCTCCTGTAGGATTGGAAGAAGTTGGAAAAGTGAGTAAGCCGGGTGGGAGGGATCCTTGATTATGCTGCCCGCTTTCCCCCGGCAGCGGGAGGTGTAAATGGAATCAATGGATGGGAGGCAGGTTTGTGTGATGGACTGAGCTGTGTTCATGACTCTCTGAAGTTACTTGCGGTCCTGGGCCGAGCAGTTGCCATACCAGGCTGTGATGCAGCCCGATAGGATGCTTTCTATGGTGCATCTGTAAAAGTTGGTCAGGGTTAATGTGGACATGCCGGATTTCCTTAGTTTCTTGAGGAAGTATAGGCTCTGTTGTGCTTTCTTGGCGGTAGCTTCAATGGGACAACTTGTTCCCCTGAGGGGGTCGGAGGATTAGCCATTCAGCCTGTGCCTGGGAGACAGCGGCAGCAGCTGTCAGCACAGGAAGTGTTACCAGAAGGACTGCCACCCAGTGTCATAAGAAGCTCAACGACCTCCACCGGGCCACAGGGGTGAGTTGGCATTGGCCCCCTGGTACCAGCCCCCTGGCACATTGTGTGGGCATGAAGGTCCAGGGGGTACAGCAGTCGGAAGTTTGCAGAATCCCAGGAGCCAGCTGTATCCTAGTCTGGACCGGTTATCCCAGCTGGTGGAGTCGCTAGGGTGCAGTCATGTGATTTAGGAGGGGATGTCAGCGACACTCCAGCGCTTCCATCGCCAATTGGAGGAGTTCAAAAAGCTATGGGTGCAGGAGCTGGCACCAGCAATGCATAGTACTGAGGCCAATTCTGCTAGGGTGGCGACCAAAGTGGAAAGCCTGGAGCACCACGTCAGCATCATGAGTGATGGTGCCCAATGCCTTGCTCAGTCAGTGACGGCCACGGTTGAGAGCCTTCAGAGCATATCCCTTTCATTGGGGCTTATGCCCCCGACACAGGTGGACCTTGCCGGGTCACTGCAGAGCATGTACTGGTTTCTGAGGATCGTGTCCCAGACACAGGCGGGCACTGCCAAGGCACTCCAGAGCATGGCCCGGTCACAGAGGGGCATCGCTTAGGGCATCGACACCATGGCGCTGGCAATGGGGAGCAGCCAGGGCTGGCAGACCCAGAGGATGCAGGGGCTGCTGGACCTCATCCCAGCTTCCCCTCCTTCCCAAGGTAACCCCCAGGGCCCTATGGGCACCATGCAGGAGGAGAGATTGCGGAGGCTGACCCGGACCCTCCGTACAGGGAGACGATGGCGGTCACCAGGTCTCCCGGGACCCCCGTCCTGACAATGGCACGTCTCAAGCTCAGAGGGCATAACAGGGTGGCACAGCCCCCAGAGGACGCCCATCAGGGATATCAAAGGCCACGGGACATGGTAGGCAGGAGCTGCCATCCTATCCTGGGATGCACCTGGATGTGCAGCAGAGCACGGAACGCTAAGCAGTTTGATAATCGCGGAGAAGGCACTGGGGCGGAGAGGAGGGCGACACCAACAGTGGCTCGGGCAGTTAGGGTCAGATTGTACACCGTTAGAACATTTTACACCCGTGACATGTGAAGCCTCTGTCACATTATGCCGCATTGCGGGCCCACCTGCACCCGCCAACCCTTGTTGCCCTCCCTCAGCCTAAGCCCCCCTGGCACGGTGATCCTAGATCTGGGGCACTCTCCCGAGGCATACCGCGTGTAGGTGATGGGTGTGAACACCCTGTCAGCACCCTGTCAGCAGACAGACAGGTGTCAGACTTTCACATAGATTGAGGAGTACCAGAGCTCACTTTAAAGCAAGTTATCATCACCCTCTTGCCTTGAATATTGACCCGCTGACTGTGCCGACTCAAGCTCACCGCCCTGGAGTGATGTTACACAGATCATGGGAGGGTGGACTGGGTGATGGGATGGTGGGGGGGTGGAGGAGGGAAATCAGTAGGTGAGGGGGGGAGTGGCGGGTCAGGAGGGGAGTGGGTGGGAGGATGGATGGGGGGGGAAACATTAGAAAAGGAAGAGGGGGTGAGATGAGAGACAGAGCCACGTCCTATAAGAAGCGAGTGAGGTTGAGGACCTCCCTGGTCCTCCGGGCATGCCGCATCATCGCCGCTGCCTGTCCTCCACCCTCCGGCTGCTCCTGCGGGTCCGCACTGGGCTCGTCCTCCAGCCCCTCCTGGTTCGACCCCTCCTCGCCGTCCTCCTCCTTCAACTCTAGCGTATTGTCCTGCTGGTATGCCAGGTTGTGGTGGGCACAACAGACAACCACAAATCACAACCCCGGGGGGAGGGGTGGTGCACTGCAGTGCATCACCAGAGTGGTCGAGGCATCGGAACTGCATTTTTAGCAGTCCGATGCACTGTTTAATGACAGCCTGGGTGGTCACAAGGGCCTTGTCATATCAGGTTATACCGCCTGTACAATTTGGCCTGTTGTTACCCTATCCCTCTGGGTCCCTCCCCGGCCTAATGTGTGGCTGAGTCCTCAGAGTGGCCCCTGCACATGGGCTGCTGCCTCGAGCCTCCGTCAACGTTGCTGCCTCTGCTTTTTCTGACGCCTTGCCTGCCACCAGCACCCTGAGTGCAGCTGCTGTGGGCTCCACAATACCATCTGAGGAATTGGCGAGGGTGAGAGACCACTTCCATCCTGGGGCCTACATATCCCCCAGGTCTCCCCCACCCTTAGGTTTCCTGCCTTCTCTCAGGATGCCATCCAGGCCACAGCAGGGGCCCATAGGCACCGGACCCCAGACCCTGGACCCGAGACTTCTGCCGGGAACGTAACTTGGACCGGGCTCAGGTTCCCTTCCTGATCCACACACTTGCACCTTCTGGTCGTGGGGATATCCCCAGTGTGGAAGCCGCGTTCCAGGGTGTTTGGTTGTTGGTAGCTGCCTCTGTGCTGTTGACACCCCCAAGGTTCAGGAGAAGTGTCCAGGCCTCACAATCTGATTGGGATCCTAGGCAGTAACACTTGCAACCGCAACTGGCGAGATGACCTGAGGCTGGCACCAATAGAGTCGCGAACCACTCTGGCGCTGGCCCGCCCGCAGATCGGTGGGCCCCGATTGTGGGCCAGGCCACTGTGGGGGCACTCTTTCCTTCCGCGCCGGCCTCTGTAGGGCTCTGTCATGGCCAGCGCAGAGGAGAACCCCCCCCCTGCACATGCACAGGAAACACGCTGGCGGTTCTGCGCATGTGCCAACTCACGCCAGCCCTTCGGTGCCGGTTGGCATGGCGCCAACCCCTCCAGCACCGGCCTAGCCCCCGGAAGTTCCTTCCTGTCGGGCCGACGCCAGAGTGGTTCGGGATTCTATTGCCGGATCCCCCCACAACCCCCCGAGGATTTACCTAGCCGGCTTACAAGCCAGGTCCCGCTGTGAAGGACTATGTCCGCTGTCAACGGCCCCCGACCGGCGTGGCGTAAACCCCGTCCCCGACCGAAAACCGACACTGGAGAATACGGCAGCCGGCGTCAGAGCAGCTGGGCAGGATTCACGCCACCCCCGGGTATTCTCCGACCCGGCTGGTGGTCGGAGAATCCCGCCCGACATTTCTACCCATAGGAATACACTTGAAAATATTTTGTTTATTAAACGATCAGCAGTAACAAAGATTTGAAAATCAACTATGTAACATTCCACATATCACACTAACCATTAAACACCAAGGAAATGTCACCGTTCCATATTGGTATCAAAGCAAAGCAATATCAGCTCATTTTCACAAAAAAGACAAACATATGGGGCGCAATTCTCACAAACAGCCAACGCCGGAGTGAAACCTGGAGTGTTTCACACCGGCGTCGGAGGCCGCTCCTCGCCCCCTCTTCTCCCCCCCCACCCCGGGGGACTAGGAGCGGCGGTGCGTGTATTACGAGCGCCCGGCCTTGACGCTTGCGTCAAAGCGGCGCGCCGGGAATGACGCGGCCGGCGGCGCCTAAGTGACGTCAGCCACGCATGCGCAGGTTGGCTGGTGCCAACCCGCGCATTTGCGGTTGCCGTCTTCTCCTCCGCTGCCTCGCAAGACATGGCGGCTTGATCTTGCCGGGCGGCAGAGGGAAAAGAGTGCGTCTCTTAGAGACACCGGGCCGACGATCGGTGGGCACCAATCGCGGGCCAGGCATCTCCTGAGCACGCCCGTGGTGCTCGATCCTCCCTCCGCCCCCCCCCCCCCACAGGCCCCACACACAACGGTCGCGCGCTGTTCACGCCAGCAGCGACCAGGTGTGGTTGGCGCCGGCGTGAACCGTTTGGGTTCGGCAGGCAGCTCGGCCCATCTGGGCCGGAGAATCGCCGGTCGCCGTGAGAAATGGTGAGCGGCGATTCTCCGAGCGGCCTGTCGCAAAACGCGACACGCCATTTTAGGGGGGGGGGGTGGGAGAATCGCGGGGGGGTGCCAGGGCGGCGTGGCGTGAATCGCCCGGCACTCCCCCGATTCTCCCACCCGGAGTGGGGTGCGGAGAATCGCGCCCATGGTATCACTCCTCACAGGTTCGTCAACAGAAACAGGGATAAGCCTGAAAATGTGTTAGCATGTCCAGAACTTCATCATAGAAATGATCTGTCCATCAATGTGTGACTTATCAGTTCTATTCTTCATTCAGTAGCTGTGCAGTCGCTCCTACATGGTCCAATCTGTGAAGTGCTCATGTACCTAACATTGCCAATGCCTTCATGGCAAAAGCCTTCAGCTGTGCAGCTAGCGGCCGCCACGGTTGGAGGGAGTTAAAGTGACCTTCACCATATTACCAGGGCCAAGGCTCTGTCCTGGGAGATTTCGGTGGTTCAGACGGGCAGCAGGTGGAGTTGCCCCTGGTATGGGTATACATGATCTGATCTGTGGGATGGCCTGTTGGGCCCACAGGTGCTGAGCCCCTCACCCCCCAGCCCAGGGCGTCACCCCACTGATGCCACCTGACCCCCCCCTCCCCCCGACCAGACGCATCCCACCTAGGGGCTCCCTCTACCCCCGACTCTCTGCAAGGAATAGGGCAGCAGCTCCAGAGCCCCTGGGCTGATTGCCCGGTTTTGAAGATGGCTACTCGCCTCTTCTGATTCCCACAGCAGCTATTGCCCTAGTTTCACATTTTTAAATAGGTGCTGAAGGGCGTCTGCGCGACTGCCTGCTGGGCAGTCGGTTAGATTACATGAGGTCGTTCGATAGGAGATCCGTCCCGTTAACGATATGGAGATTGACCTTAATTGGTGATTATTGGTTTCTAGGCATGTCTAGGCGAGATCCAGAACCCTCCAACAGGAGTGGGGCGGTTAGATCGGAAACTTATCGGCACCCAGCACGGATCCCGACTTCGGCCTCACCCGCGATCTGATCGGCTCGCACAGATCCGTGAACGTTAGATCGCACCCCTGATCTCCAGCATTCAACAATCTTAAAATGTACAGGTTAGGTGGATAGGATATGCTAAAGTGCCCCTAGTGGGCATAGGTGGGTGATTGGACCTTGGTAGGGTGCCCTTTCAGAGGGCCGATGTAGACCCAATGGGCCAAATTGCCTCCTCTTGCACTGTAGGGATTCTATGATTCCTCCCCCAGCTCCTGATCTCCAGTCTCCCACATTCAGTCCTGATCCCAAACTTTCCTCCTTCCAAGCCCAATCTGCAGCCACCTTTCCCCAAATCCTGTCTGACCGAAGAGGTATCGCTTTACAGAGATGCCCATTGAAGTTTCTTCTTCACTGGTGGTGCTGAAGTCAAGTCCCGAAGGATTTGATTGCCGTTTAGTTTCTTCTCAGTAAGGCTCACTTGTGGCCCTTGACCGTTTCAATGGGAATGTGCACTGCTTGTATATCTGCTATCTGGCAGATTTCCTAAAGGAGCCAGGGTACTTCACTTGACAAGCCCGCTGAAAGAAAAAGTGGGTGGAGGATGGGGGAACAGGATGAAGATGAAAACCCTGGACTCCTCCATCAGAATTTAGTGCAGCAAGTATTTAGGAGTGGAAACCTGGTTTGGGTTCGGTTCATCACTGCAATACACTCGAATATTGCCCCATGGAAGAGCTGAACGTCGGAGTTAATATTGTCATATATTGGCAGAAGCAAATAAAAAAAATGCAACAATTTCAATTTAATTATAATAGTTAGCACCGTTACAAATTTTAAGTCAGTTGCAGAGTAGCAACAACTCAGGGATCTGCAAGTACTTGAGCCGATACAACGAGTAACAGTAAATTGGTACTGGAAATAGATTTTGGCTATATTAGGAGGCAACAGATGATGGAACATCAGAAATTCAAGTTGGAGAGTACACATCTTAATTTGTTAATGGATGTCAGTGTGGGCTTATGTAGGAATCAGAAAAGCTAGGTTGTTAGTAAGCAAATGTGAATGAGCTAGCTAATTTAAAAGACAATAATTTGAATCACCTTTTCTCCCATGCAATATTCATGTAAAATTCACAAACAATTCATGTTAAAAAATGAACAACCTTTGCAAAATAATGTGATGTTAATTTACTTGATGCAGCGTGCACAACATGCAGCTTTTCAAATGCTTTGTCATTTGATTCGAACATCTGTAATATAAACAGTTCACATTCGGAAAGATGCAATGCTATACTTTCTGAGCTCGTTCTAGAGGATTAAAATTGGTCTACGTGGGCAAGGCAAAATCAACGGCCTGTTACACACTCGGCGTGAATGGTGAGTGCCAGCTCACTCAATAATAGGGCTTCCAACACTCGGAGACAGGAAGTTCTCGGGCAGTAGACCTGTGGCCAGTCGTCTCTCCTCCGAGGCTCCGCCATGTGACCATGCTCCTGGCAGCATCGTCGGGCCCAGCCTCCCCTTCCTCTGCAGAATGCTGGTCCTAGCTGCGTGCAGATGCACGTCAACGTTGCATCTACTACTCCACAACTATCAAAAGAACTGCCAGCTTGACTGGCTCCATGATTCTGGCAAATTGATGTGCCATCAATTATAACAAAGATGAGTTGTGGAACGAAACTGTGGCTTTAATAAGATAAAGGAGAACCTGCTGGCAACTGATCCCGAACTGGGGCAGGGCCAGAGGTCGGCCAATTTATACAGAGCCCGAGGGGAGGAGCAACAGGCGGAGCCAGCAGAAAATATATAATACAGTAACAGTGGTTTACCACAATATATACAATACAGTAACAGTGGTTTACCACAATATATACAGTACAGTAACAGTGGTTTACCACAATATATACAGTACAGTAACAGTGGTTTACCACAATATATACAGTACAGTAACAGTGGTTTACCACAATATATACAGTACAGTAACAGTGGTTTACCACAATATATACAGTACAGTAACAGTGGTTTACCACAATATATACAATCCAGTAACAGTGGTTTACCACAATATATACAGTACAGTAACAGTGGTTTACCACAATATATACAATACAGTAACAGTGGTTTACCACAATATATACAGTACAGTAACAGTGGTTTACCACAATATATACAGTACAGTAACAGTGGTTTACCACAATATATACAGTACAGTAACAGTGGTTTACCACAATATATACAGTACAGTAACAGTGGTTTACCACAATATATACAGTACAGTAACAGTGGTTTACCACAATATATACAATCCAGTAACAGTGGTTTACCACAATATATACAATACAGTAACAGTGGTTTACCACAATATATACAGTACAGTAACAGTGGTTTACCACAATATATACAGTACAGTAACAGTGGTTTACCACAATATATACAATACAGTAACAGTGGTTTACCACAATATATACAGTACAGTAACAGTGGTTTACCACAATATATACAATACAGTAACAGTGGTTTACCACAATATATACAGTACAGTAACAGTGGTTTACCACAATATATACAGTACAGTAACAGTGGTTTACCACAATATATACAGTACAGTAACAGTGGTTTACCACAATATATACAATCCAGTAACAGTGGTTTACCACAATATATACAATACAGTAACAGTGGTTTACCACAATATATACAATACAGTAACAGTGGTTTACCACAATATATACAATCCAGTAACAGTGGTTTACCACAATATATACAGTACAGTAACAGTGGTTTACCACAATATATACAATCCAGTAACAGTGGTTTACCACAATATATACAATACAGTAACAGTGGTTTACCACAATATATACAATCCAGTAACAGTGGTTTACCACAATATATACAATACAGTAACAGTGGTTTACCACAATATATACAATCCAGTAACAGTGGTTTACCACAATATATACAATCCAGTAACAGTGGTTTACCACAATATATACAGTACAGTAACAGTGGTTTACCACAATATATACAATACAGTAACAGTGGTTTACCACAATATATACAATCCAGTAACTGGTTTACCACAATATATACAATACAGTAATAGTGGTTTACCACAATATATACAATCCAGTAACAGTGGTTTACCACAATATATACAATCCAGTAACAGTGGTTTACCACAATATATACAGTACAGTAACAGTGGTTTACCACAATATATACAGTACAGTAACAGTGGTTTACCACAATATATACAATACAGTAACAGTGGTTTACCACAATATATACAATCCAGTAACAGTGGTTTACCACAATATATACAGTACAGTAACAGTGGTTTACCACAATATATACAATACAGTAACAGTGGTTTACCACAATATATACAATCCAGTAACTGGTTTACCACAATATATACAATACAGTAATAGTGGTTTACCACAATATATACAATCCAGTAACAGTGGTTTACCACAATATATACAGTACAGTAACAGTGGTTTACCACACAAATCAAAAACTGAAAGGAGAGAACATAAAAATAAGTGATGAGGGGTCCTGACAATGCCCTGACCCACAGGTCTCTCAGGATCTGGGACATCCATCCATGCATATCCCCCTATGCGCACACCTTTCCCATGAGCCTTACTCTCTCTCCTCTCACACAATGGCCAATTGCCCGCAGTTTTTTTAATAATAATAATAATTGCCACTCTCAGTTCTGCCTGACCCAACCCCTCCCCAAAGGTGAGTACTGTGTTCAATCCACCTGCCATCCGTCATGTCCTGAATGAGGTGACCGATGAGCACTGCTACCCTCAGGCCTTGCATTAGAGCCGCGATGTGTGTCACCTCTCTGTCCTGGAGAGGTGGGTGTAAACCTTGGTGTTCAATGCTTGGGGGCTCAGCCCTCAACTATTTTAAGTCAACACAAATAAGCAAGTAAAACTAAATCAAATAAATGGGGACAAATTACAGGGACAGTCCCTTAAAGGGAAACTGCCTTAAACAAAAAGCGAATCACAAATGAACGTCACAACATTAAACCACTATGGATTCACAGCGCCAGGGTCCTAGGTACGATTCCCGCTTGGGTCACTGTCTGTGAGGAGTCTGCACGTTCGCACCGTGTCTGCGTGGGTTTCCTCCGGGTGCTCCGGTTTCCTCCCACAGCCCAAAGATGTGCCGGTTAGGTGGATTGGCCATGCTAAATTGCCCTTAGGTTAGACGGGGTTGCTGGGTTACCGAGATAGGGTACAGGTGTGGGCTTAAGTGGGGTTCTCTTTCCAAGAGCTGGTGCAGATTCGATGGACCAATTGGCCTCCTTTTGCACTGTAAATTCTATGATTATATGTGCAGGGTAGGTGGATTGGCCACTCTAAATTGGCCCTTAATTGGAAAAAAAAGAATTGGGTTTATTTTTTATTTTATTAAAAAATAAATAAAATTGCAGTGACCTTGCATAATGAACAGGCCGTATCAAAATCTGAACAATTTTTTGGGTACATTTCAGGCTGCATTGAAGGAGTAAAATGGAAATGTGAGTGAAGGCACACTGTGAGTTCACAGCTAGTACCAAAGTAAGTGGGATTCTGAAAAAGGAGGAGAGCAATTTTCATGCTGGAAACCTTTTAGAAACTATGCTGATAGGAACAGGACAACAGTTCTTTCTTCTATTGTTCATTTCAGAGGATACCAGAATGTGTACTGCGAGTTCCTCACTTACATTTTACTTAATCCCTGATAAAGACTTTATAACAACTTGACCATGACATTGGAAGTACATTTACTTCAGCGACCCGCCTGCTCGAACTGTGCTGCAATTTTCTTATCATTTTAACTCAGTATTCAATGTTGCAAATACCCTGCTGTAATGCACAGGGCCTGGTAAATCTTCTGAGCTGTGTAAGGTAACTGTTATCATTTAAGTGGTTCATGTTCTATCAAGTTTGATTCTAAACAATAACATAACATGTTGACACAAAATTTCCTTTTTGTAAAAATGTGATAAGGATTGGAGGAGAGTCAGAAGATGGTTCTGAAATTAATGGGATAGAGGAGGCCCTACCGTTCGTTCCAACTGCACTGCTGCAACAGACAGAGATTCAGTCTGCTACATTGACTGCAGTCAGATCATTGGAAATAATTCCCAGAACTCCATGGATGTGAAGGGTTTCAAAATCAGTCATGGTCAATTTAAATTTGCCTGCCTTTTGGTTTCTACCCGATCAAAACAATTAGTCAATGCTCAAACATGCCAGCCAGACAATGATTTTAAATAATAAATATTTGTCCTTTTTGGTTCTACGCTTGTCAGTATTATTTTAAACAGGTTTGGAGAACATGCGAACATAAGAAATAGGCAGGTCGAGGCTATTTGGCCCTTGTGCCTTCCCTACCATTCAGTTAAATCATATTTGTTGTGGCCTTAACTTCACTTGTCGTGTGAGAGTACCTTTAAGAAATGGGTGTTTATCAGTGATGTCAGAGTGTGGGTGGAGCTGTCTGTCAGCGTTTTACTTTTGTTTTAGGCTGTTTGCTGCAGAGTGCTTTTTAGTTTCGTTTTCAGTGTTGGAGCTGAAGCCAGACAAAGCAGATGTAATGTTGTTCTCTCTGCCATGAAAAGACTATCTCTTGATCATTTGGTGAATTCAGAAACATAAATGTTCTCCATAGTGAATGTAAACCTAATGTACTTCTGTTAAAAGGTGTTTCTTTTGTCTTCTGGATGTGGTTTGGGAAGTTATTAAGGATTACTTAGTGCTGTATTCTTTGGTGGTTGTATTTGAATTGATGGTTCCTAAGATGTTCACTGTATGTTTTAAAAAGGTTAATTTGAGTTCATAGAATAAACATTGTTTTGCTTTTAAAAGCTACTTTTCCATTTCTGCTGTACCACACCTGTAGAGTGGGCCGTGTGCTCCCCATACCACAATCTAGCAAAAGCTGTGGGTCAGGTGAACTCCATGATACACTTTGGGGTTCTCCAAACCCTGGCCCATAACACACTTTAGTGTCTGCCCCCCATAACCCTTGACTCCCTTGCAGATCAAAAATCTATCTAACTCAGCCTTGAATATATTCAATAACCCAGCCTTCACTGCTATCTGGAGAAAAGAATACAAAGATTAATGATCCTCTGAAAGAATAAATTTCTCCTCATCTCTGTCTTAAAAGGGAGATGGCTCATTTTGAAACTGTGCCGCTTGGTTCTCGATTCCCTCATGAGATTAAACATCCTCTCAGCATCTACCCGGTCAAGCCCCCTAAAAAACGTTTTGTTTCAATAAGGTCACCTCTCATTCTTCTAAACTCCACTGTGTATAGGTCCAACTTGCTCAACCTTTCCCCATAAGACAGCCCCTCAATCCCAGGCATCAGCCTAATGCATGTTCTCTGTGCTTCTTGCAATACAAGCATGTCCCTTCTTTATGAAACAGGCCAAAACACAACACAGTACCCGAGGGGCAAAGTCTTACAGCCCCCTCCAGGCTTTGGGAGGGTAGCCCGCAAAGTCCCTCTGATGGTCATTCTCCCCTGGCTTCTGGTCCGCCTTGAGCTCTGTGATTTTACAGCCCATTGCCCTTTCCACAATTGTGTCCCTTATCACGCCTCAATTTTCTGGCTGGTAGGAGGAGTTCAGGAGCAGGAGAAGGCTAAAAGATCAGGCCTCAGGCAGGAAGGAGGGGAATAGAGCACTTCCATCAATGGCCACCTTTCAGAAATAGGACAACCCCCCAAAAGCAACGTTTACCCCCTGTGGGTGCTCTCCCCATCTTGCCCAGACCTCACCTCTCTTTTCCACTTTGAGATCCCGACACTCACCTGATCCTGGGCTTTAGGTTGTAGACACTGAGGATTGCTTGGTGTACCAGTCCTGTCCGCTGTAGCCTTTGGTGCTGCTAAGCCAACAGAGCTGCCAGTCAATCAAATTAACTCCTTGGAGAGTGATGTGTTCGCCGTTGACCCTTCAGGAAAACCCCCAATCCAAACAATCCTGTCCTAAGTGTGTTCTCACCAATTTCCTGTACAGTTGCAGCAAGACTTTCCTAGTTTTATACTCCATCCTCTTGCAATAAAGACCAACATGCAACATTCCACCTGCCTTCCTAATTACTTATAATTACTTCCTAATATACCAGATACTTGTGATTTGTGTACCAGAACACTCAGATGCCTCTGTACCCCCAGCATTGTACAATCTCCACCTATTTAAATAATAATCTGCTTTTCTCTTCTTCCTCCACAAATGGACAGCCACAAATCTTTGCACATTATACCCCGTTGTGACAAATGTTTGCCACTGGATTAACCTCTCTCTCTCTATACAAGGAAAGGAACTTTTTGAGGGTGACTCTATGGTCTGATGTTCCCAATGTAAAGTGACGCTTGTAGACAGTACTTCTTGCGAATTTAAAATTTGTGTAAAATAACAAGAAAATGTGACTTTTCAATTTAATTTCTTAGCACCAGTAAATATTTTAGTTTTTGAGGATCCACATCAACTTTTCAAAAAGTGATTAAATTTTGAAGGTGACCAGAATTGTTCACTTCCTTAACCAGATTCCTCTGTTGCAGGGTTTATCAAAGTGCGGGTCATGACCTGTGGGTGGGTCGGGTATGGGTGTTAGGAGGGTCATAGAGTGATTGCAGCATTCCTTTTTATAAAAAAATAATAATTTTTATTCAAATTTTCACAAAATATCAATAACAAAATATAGACTTGACTTCCGGGCGGCGAGCGAGGAGGTCGCAGGGAGAGGGGCTCCCGCAAGCGGTGGACAGCAGGAGGAACAGCCCCCCCCCCCCCCCCCCCCGACAGGCCGGACGGCGGAGGAGGAGCGCCGGCGGAGGAGCCGGAGCGGGAGCCGAGGAGCCGGAGCCGAGGAGCCGGAGCGGAGGAGCCGAGGAGCCGGGGCGGAGGAGCCGAGGAGCCGGAGCGGAGGAGCCGAGGAGCCGGAGCGGAGGAGCCGAGGAGCCGGAGCGGAGGAGCCGAGGAGCCGGAGCCGAGGAGCCGGAGCCGAGGAGCCGGAGCGGAGGAGCCGAGGAGCCGGAGCGGGAGCGGAGGAGCCGGAGCGGCGACAGGGGGGCCCAACAGCAGCAGGTCCATCCCCTCTCCCTCCCCCCCCCCCCCCACGCGGGCCAGGAGCGGTGCGGCGGCGGCGGCGGCCCCTCTTCTCTCCCCCCCCCCACGCGACCCAGGAGCGGTGCGGCGGCGGCGGCCCCTCTTCTCTCCCCCCCCCCCCCCCACCCCCCCACGCGGGCCAGGAGCGGTGCGGCGGCGGCGGCCCCTCTTCTCTCTCCCCCCCCCCCCCCACGCGGGCCAGGAGCGGTGCGGCGGCGGCGGCCCCTCTTCTCTCTCCCCCCCCCCCCCCACGCGGGCCAGGAGCGGTGCGGCGGCGGCGGCCCCTCTTCTCTCCCCCCCCCCCCCCCCCCACGCGGGCCAGGAGCGGTGCGGCGGCGGCGGCCCCTCTTCTCTTCCCCCCCCCCCCCCCCCCGCCAGCAGCGGGGACCCCCCCCCCCCCCCGCCAGCAGGGGGGACCCCCCCCCCCCCAGCCAGCAGCGGGGACACAACCCCCCCCCCCCCCCAGCCAGCAGCGGGGAGACAACCCCCCCCCCCCCCAGCCAGCAGCGGGGACCCCCCCCCCCCCCAACCAGCAGCGACCACCGGCCCACTCGCCCCTCCCCCCCCCCCCAACTGCTGTGACCACCACGTGGCAAAGACAAAGGGACTCTCTCTCCTGGTTGAGTGGGGAAAAAAGAGACTTGTATTTCTGTTCTTCCCAAAAGAAAACTGGTAAAGAGAAAAGGGGTAGGGGAAATAAATTTTTTAAAAAAAAAATATATATATAATATATATATATATATATACATATATAGATATATAATAATAAATAAAATAAAAATAGGGTGCGGAAAAGGGGGAAAAAGAAGAACAAGGAGAGAAGAAAAGATGAAGGGGAAGGGGGAGAAAAAAGTGCCAGAAAGGAGCCAAGAGAAAGGGGGCACCGGAAGTAGACTGGGCAAAGGGAAAGCCAGCTCGGGCGAACGAGTCAACACGCGAAGCGGCGGGAAGGATGCTTCGCCGCATCCAGAAGAGCTGGACGGGCGGTCAACCTCTCCCCTGGGGTTAGAGGGGGGCGTGAATTGGAAGGAAGCCTTTGCCGAGGTGGTGAGGGAGCAGCTGCAGGCATTCAAGGCAGAGTTAAAAGCAGACGCAGAGGCCGCAGCACAGGCAGCAGTGACCAGGGCCATGTCAGGGGTGCAGCAGGTTCTGACCAGATTGGAGAAGAAAGTGGATGCCCAAGGGAAGATACTGGAAGCCCAAGGGAAGATACTGGAAGCCCAGGGGGCAACCATTAAAGAGCTGGAGAAGGCAGCGACTGACGCGAGCGACCGGGTCATATCCCTGGAGAGGGGAATGGTGAAACTGAGTGCAACACAGGGGAGCCTGAAGGGCAGGGTAGACGACCAGGAGATCAGCTCGAGAAGGCAAAATATCAAGATAGTGGGCCTGCCAGAGGGGATAGAGGGTAGAAATCCCACAACATTCGTGGCTGCGATGCTGGGCTCCTTAGTGGGGCGGGAAACTTTTCCCACCCCACCGGAAATGGACAGAGCTCATCGGTCACTGCGCCCGAAGCCCAAGGAAGGGGAAAAACCGAGAGCAGTTATAGCCAGACTGCACCGGTACCGGGATAGGGAGACAATCCTGCGCTGGGCCAAGGAGAATAGAGCCTGCAATTGGGACGGGCACGCCATCCGAATCTACGAGGATTTTGGAGCGGACATAGCTAAGAGACGGGCGGAGTTCAACAGAGCGAAAGCAGCTCTCTATAAGAACAAAGTACGTTTTGGTATGCTGTACCCAGCAAAACTCTGGGTCACATACCAACACAAGGAATATTTCTTTACAGCCCCTGCCGAGGCGAATAGATTCGTCGAGGAGCACGGGCTGGAAAAAACGCCATGGGAAGTAGGGACGAGGGGCCCATGGCAAGGAGACACGTCATGCCGACGGGGGGGTGGGGAGGGGCGAGGCAAAGCCAGCCCCCTCCCCCCTGGCAGAAACACCCAGAACGGAAAACAACCCAATGCCCTAGGGCCCGCTCCAGGTGGGAGGCCAGGCCCCGGCACGAGGGAACGGGAGTACTGGAGAGGGGAGAGGGGAAGCGGGACAGCAACCTCCGAGAGGGGAGCCACCGTGCTAGCAGGAAAGCTAGCGAAGGGGGTGCGCAACAGAGCAGGGCCGCAGCGCACCCCCAACAGGGGGGAAGGCGCCAGGAAGGGGAGGGGGGGGATCACCCATCAAAGGTGGGAGAGCAAATGGGGACAGGAATGGGGGAGAGAGGGGCAATGGAGGGGTACACAGGGGTATCCCCGAAAGGGATAGAGCGGGGGGGGGGGGGCACCCGGGGGGCGAGAGACCAGGGAGGGGAAACGCAGGGACGAAGGGACAAAAGAGGCCAGTAAGGGAATAGGGCCACAAAGTGCCACAGACAAGGGCTCGAAACAGGGAACTGCTGCAAGCACCCACCCAGTACGGTCTGTGGGTGAAGGGGCCCCCCGGAGTGCAGGGGACTACCCGCGTGGCGGACACAAAGTGGACGGCCATGGCGGGTGTCCCCGGGACAAGGGGGAACCCCGGAGCGCAGGGACCCGACCGCATGGGGAGAGCAGTGATAGTGGACATCCTGGACGGCCCCCTAACATAGGGAAACCCCAGAGGGCAGGGGCGCGTCCACCGGACAAATATGGTTAACCCCACAGGAGCAAGGGGGCAGAAGCCCCCCACCAGAATAGTCACCTGGAACGTAAGGGGACTTAACGGCCCAGTGAAGAGATCTAGAGTCCTCACCCACCTTAGAAACATGAGGGCCGACATAGTCTTCCTCCAAGAGACGCACTTGAGGGAGCAGGACCAACTGCGGGTAAGAAAGTGCTGGTTGGGACAAACCTATCATTCCTGTTATGGGGCAAGGGCCAGGGGGGTGGCGATCCTGATTGGCAAGAGGACAATGTTTAGGGCGACAAAGACGGTTACGGACCCAGGGGGACGGTATGTCATGGTCAGCGGGGCCCTGGATGGGGCGCCGGTAGTTCTAGTTAACGTGTACACGCCCAACTGGGACGACACGAGCTTCATCCAAAAGACCATGGCAGAAATCCCGGACATAGCGACGCACCGACTAATCATGGGGGGGGACTTCAACTGTGTACAGGACCCAACGACGGACAGATCAAACCCCAGAACGGGGAAAACCTCAAACATGGCAAGGGAACTCAGTCACTATATGGAGCAGATGGGAGCAGTAGACCCCTGGAGATTCGCCCACCCGGGGGAGAAAGAATTCTCTTTCTTCTCCCCAGTACACAACGTGTACACCAGAATTGACTTCTTTGTGGTGGGGAAAACGGTGCTTCCAGAGATAGACAAGGTGGAATACTCCGCAATTGTGATATCAGACCACGCTCCACACTACATGGATGTGCGGCTAGAGACGGGAAGGGCCCAGCGCCCCAAATGGAGGTTGGACGGTGCCTTACTAGCTGACAAGGCCTTCAGCGAAAGGATAGCGCAGGCCATAGCGGAGTACACTGAGATCAACCAAAACGGGGAGGTCTCACCCTCCACGTTCTGGGAAGCGCTTAAGGCCGTACTAAGAGGGGAAATCATAGCCTACAAAGCGCAAAGAGATAGGGAGGAAAGGGTGGCTAGGCAGAAGCTGGTCGACTCCATACTGGAGGTAGACCATAAATACTCCGAGGCCCCGACTGTAGAACTCCTGGCAGAGAGAAAAGAATTACAAAGGAACTTTGACCTGCTCTCCACCAGGAAAGCAGTACACCAACTCCGCCAGGCACGCGGGGCCCTATACGAACACGGAGACAAAGCCAGCCGCCTGTTGGCCCACCAGCTGAGAAAGCAGGCAGCCAGCAGAGAAATTGCGCAAATCAGAGATACCAGAGGCACGTTGGAAACAGAACCAGAGAAGATTAACAAAACCTTCAAGGCCTTCTACCAAGAGCTGTACACCTCAGAGCCCCCAACGGGGAAGGCTGGGATGAACCGGTTTCTTGACGGACTGAACATACCAGTTGTGGGAGAGGGCAGAAAACGGGATCTGGAAGCACCACTAGCACTGGGAGAGATCATGGAGAGCATTAGCTCCATGCAGGCGGGGAAGGCGCCGGGACCGGACGGATTCCCGGCGGACTTCTACAAAAAATTTGCGACAGCGCTGGCCCCGCACATGCGGGAGATGTTCACAGACTCGCTAGCTAGGGGCACGTTGCCACCCACGTTAGCACAGGCCTCAATCTCGCTGATACCTAAGAAAGACAAAGACCCAACGGAATGTGGGTCATACAGACCCATATCTCTGCTGAATGCAGACGCCAAAATACTGGCCAAAATCCTAGCCAAAAGGCTAGAAGACTGTGTACCTGAGGTGGTCACAGAGGACCAGACGGGCTTTGTCAAAGGTAGACAGCTGACCGCGAACATCAGGCGCCTGCTGAACGTGATAATGACCCCCTCCGGGGAGAGAACACAAGAGGTGATCGTCTCCCTGGACGCAGAAAAGGCCTTCGACAGAGTCGAATGGATATACCTCATAGAGGTACTGGAGCGGTTCGGGCTTGGAACAGGGTTCACAGCTTGGGTAAAGCTCCTGTACAACGCTCCCATGGCGAGTGTACAGACCAACAATACCAACTCCCAATACTTCCAGCTGCACAGGGGCACCAGACAAGGATGCCCACTGTCCCCGCTGCTGTTCGCACTAGCAATCGAACCGCTAGCAATCGCGCTCAGGGCAGCAAAAAATTGGAGGGGGATCCGAAGGGGAGGTAGAGAGCACAGAGTCTCACTCTATGCGGATGATCTGCTCCTCTATATCTCGGACCCACAAAGCAGCATGGACGGAATCATCGCGCTCCTGAAAGAGTTTGGAGCCTTCTCGGGCTACAAACTCAACATGAGCAAAAGTGAGATCTTCCCATTACACCCGCAAGGGGGGGGGGGGGGGGGGGGGGGGGGCAGCACTAAAGGGGCTGCCGTTCAAACAAGCCCGACATAAATTCCGCTACCTGGGGATCCAAATAGCCCATGACTGGAAAGGGATCCACAAATGGAACCTCACCAGCCTGACGGAGGAAGTTAAAAAGGACCTGCAAAGATGGAACACACTCCCGCTCTCCCTCGCGGGGAGAGTTCAGACGATCAAAATGAACGTACTGCCCAGGTTCCTCTTCCTGTTTAGATCCATTCCGATCTACATCCCCAAGGCCTTTTTCAAAGCGCTGGACAAACTCATCATGGCGTTCGTATGGGGGGGTAAAAATGCTAGGATCCCAAAGAAGGTCTTACAAAAAACAAAAACCAGGGGAGGGTTAGCCCTCCCGAATCTACAATTCTACCACTGGGCAGCAACAGCCGAGCGAGTAAGGGGATGGATCCAGGAGCCAGAAGCTGAGTGGGTGCGTGCGGAGGAGGCCTCCTGCATGGGAACCTCCCTCCGGGCCCTCGCCACGGCAGCACTCCCATCCCCACCCAAAAAACACTCCAGCAGCCCAGTGGTGACAGCCACCCTCCAATCCTGGAACCAACTGCGGCAGCAACTTGGCCTGACCAAAATGTCGAACAGGGCTCCCATCTGCAACAACCATAGGTTCAAACCAGCACTGACCGACGCCACCTTCAAAAGGTGGAGGCAGGACGGGGGGACACTGACAGTCAGGGACCTATACACGGACGACAGGATCGCAACACTGGACGAACTGACAGAGAAATTTCAGCTAGCTGGGGGGGAACGAGCTACGGTACCTGCAGCTCAAAAACTTCCTACGAAAGGAGACAAGGACGTACCCACAACCGCCACGACAGACACTACTGGAAGACCTACTGGACGCAAGTATCCTAGAGAAAGGGAACTGTAGTGACATGTATGACCGACTGGTAGATAGGGACGACACCGTACTGGACGCAACAAGGAGGAAATGGGAGGACGACCTGGGGATGGAGATCGGGTGGGGACTCTGGAGCGAAGCACTGCATAGGGTCAACTCCACCTCCACGTGCGCAAGGCTCAGCCTGACGCAACTAAAAGTGGTACATAGAGCCCACTTAACAAGAACCCGTATGAGTAGGTTCTTCCCGGAGGTGGAAGACAGATGTGAACGGTGCCAAAGAGGCCCGGCCAACCACGCCCACATGTTCTGGTCCTGCCCCAGACTCGTGGAGTACTGGACAGCCTTCTTCGAGGTAATGTCCAAAGTGGTGGGAGTGAGGGTGGAGCCATGCCCGATAGTGGCGGTCTTCGGGGTTTCAGAACAGCCAGATCTATTCCTGGGGAGGAGGGCGGATGCCCTTGCCTTTGCCTCCCTGATCGCCCGCCGTAGAATCCTGTTTGGCTGGCGGTCAGCAGCACCGCCCAGAGCTGCGGACTGGCTGTCCGACCTCTCGGAATCTCTCCAAATGGAGAAAATCAAATTTGCCATCCGAGGGTCGGACGACGGCTTCCACAGAACGTGGGAGCCATTCATGCAACTGTTCCGGGACCTATTTGTGGCCAATGTACAAGAGGAAGAATAGTCGGGGGAAGGTAGCGGGAGGGGGGGGGGGCTACAGGTTCGTTACGGGGGTTCGATGGCTAGCTAAGGCCCAAAACCAAGCTAAATAAACATGTTGAGGGGGGGGGGGGGGGGGGGGGGGCGCAGTTACTACTACGAAGATGCTTACCTGTAAATATGTATGTTAATTTTTGCGTGTTTGTTTTTGTTTGTTTTTTTTTTTCTCTCTCCTAACAATTTGTAATTTGTTCAATATAAAATACGAAAACTGAATAAAAACATTTATAAAAAAAAAATAACAAAATATAGTAAGAAAAGAAAGGACAAACCATCCCCCCCCCCCCCCCCCCCCGTATATACAAAAATGAAGAAATAACTTAACGCCCGTCATTAACAATGAACAACTATGCCCGTCCCTTCACCACTCTCCCCCCACCCCCCCCCCACCCCCCGCCCCCCCCCCCCCCCCCCCCCCCCCCCCCTTCCCGGGTTGTTGCTGCTACTGGCCTTTTTCTACCGTTCTGCCAGGAAATCTAGGAATGGTTGCCATCTCCTGAAGAACCCCAGCACCGATTCCCCGTAGGGCAAATTTCACCCTCTCAAATTTAATAAACCCCGTCATATCGTTGATCCAGGCCTCCATGCTTGGGGCATCCTTCCACTGAAGAAGAATCCTCCGCCGGGCTACTAGGGATGCAAAGGACAGAATGCCGGCCTCTTTCGCCTCCTGCACTCCCAGCTCCTCTGCAACCCCAAATATTGCGAGCCCCCAGCCCGGATTGACCCTGGATCCTACTACACTCGACACTGTCCCCGCTGCGCCCTTCTAAAATTCCTCCAGCGCTGGGCATGCCCAGAACATATGGACATGGTTTGCTGGGCTCCCTGAGCACCTAATACACCTGTCCTCGCTCCCAAAGAACTGGCTCAACCTTGTCCCAGTCATGTGAGCCCTATGCAGCACCTTAAACTGTATGAGGCTAAGCCTCGCACAAGAGGAGGAAGAGTTCACTTTTCCAAGGGCTTCCCCCCACGTCCCCTCCTCGATCTCCTCACCCAGCTCCTCCTCCCATTTACCCGTCAGCTCCTCCACCGAGGCCTTGTCCTCCTCCTGCATCACTTGGTACGTTGCCGAGATCCTCCCCTCTCCAACCCATACCCCCGAGAGCACCCTGTCCTGGACCCCACGCGGCGACAACAGAGGGAACTCCGCCACCTGCTGTCTAGCGAACGCCCTTACCTGCATGTACCTAAAGGTGTTCCCTGGGGGGAGCCCAAACTTCCCCTCCAGCTCACCCAGGCTCGCAAACTTCCCGTCCACAAACAGGTCCCCAACCTCCTAATACCTGCCCTGTGCCAACTCAGGAACCCGCCGTCAATTCTCCCCGGGACAAACCTGTGGTTCCCCCGTATCGGGGACCCAATCGACGCCCCCACCTCTCCCGTGTGCTGTCTCCATTGCCTCCAAATTTTGAGGGTAGCCGCCACCACCGGGCTCGTGGTATACCTCGTTGGAGGGAGCGGCAGTGGCGCCGTTACCAGCGCCTCCAGGCTCGTGTCCACACAGGATGCCATCTCCATCCTCTTCCATGCTGCCCCTTCCCCGTACATCACCCACTTACGCACCATCGCTGCGTTGGCAGCCCAATAATACCCACAGAGGTTGAGCAGTGCCAGCCCACCCCCTATCCCTGCCCCGCTCCAGGAACACCCTTCTCACCCTCGGGGTCCCCTGCGCCAACACAAACCCCATAATGCTCCTGTTAACCCGCCTGAAGAAGGCCTTCGGGATAAGGATGGGGAGGCACTGGAACAGGAACAGAAATCTTGGGAGCACCGTCATCTTGACTGACTGCACCCTACCCGCCAGAGACAGCGGCAACATGTCCCATCTCTTAAACTCCTCCTCCATTTGCTCCACTAGCCTTGTAAGGTTAAGCTTATGCAAGGCCCCCCAGCTCCTGGCCACCTGGGCCCCCAAGTACCTGAAGCTCCTCTCCGCCCTTTTTAGTGGGGGCCTACCAATCCCCCCCTCCTGGTCCCCCGGGTGTACAACGAACAGCTCGCTCTTCCCAAGTTGAGCTTGTACCCTGAGAAATCCCCAAATTCCCTGAGAATCCTCATCACCTCCGGCATTCCCCCCAACGGGTCCGCCACATACAACAATAAGTCATCCGCATAGAGCGACACTCGGTGCTCCTCCCCACCTCGCACCAGCCCCCTCCAGTTCCTCGACTCCCTCAGCGCCATGGCCAGGGGTTCAATTGCCAGCACAAAAAGCAGGGGGGACAAGGGACACCCCTGCCTCGTCCCTCGGTATAACCAAAACTACTCCGACCTCCTCCTATTCGTGGCCACGCTCACCATCGGGGCCTCATATAACAGCTTCACCCACCTGACAAACCCCTCCCCAAACCCGAACCTTTCCAGCACCTCCCACAAGTACCCCCACTCAACCCTATCAAAGGCCTTCTCCGTGTCGATCGCCACCACTATCTCCGCCTCCCCTTCTACCGCCGGCATCATTATAACATTCAAGAGCCTCCGTATGTTAGTATTCAACTGCCTCCCTTTCACGAACCCCGTTTGATCCTCGTGGATAACCTGCGGCACCAGTGGCGTGCAGAGGTCTGGTGATGCCCGGGGCAAATCTTGATTGTATGCCCCAAAGACTCAAGTATAAGGCCTAATATACTGAGAAATATTATGAGAAAGGAAAACATTTTGAATATATAAACACAGATGAAACATGAAATAAACGCTTTATTCGATTTTAATATAAATCAATCAAATTTATTAAGTTCTTTTCCCCAAATGATACCTCCTGTCACAAAACACCTGAACTACTTCACTTTTTACATCAGCTGTGAGAAATTCTTTTTCAATGCTTATTAAAGCCAGGTTGGTCAGTCGCTCCTGTGACATAGAAGACCTCAGATATGTTTTTATTAATTTCAGTTTTGAAAATGACCTTTCACAGCTTGCGACTGAAAATGCGATTGTAAGCAGTAATCTGTATGAAACACACAGCTTCGGAAAGACATCCCTCCCATACTGCAGTAAAGACTCCAGAGCATCTTTAGGGTCAGGGGGAACTCTATTCCCTCCAGCTCGAAGGAGCATCACAAAATCAATAACTTTGTCATATAACTGAATTGCAACCACATCATTGTCATTATAATTTGCAAAGTCTGAACATTCCTTTTTTAATTTCTCTCTTTCTTGTTCATCTTCAATCACTCCTGAATTCAAGTTCAGAAGAAAAGAAAATCGGTCACTGAGTCTTTGAAGATGGACACTGCGGTCTTCAATTTCAGTTTTTAATCTGTTCCCAATCTCTACCATTACTCTATTCATTTCTTCTTGTGCCGTCAGTCCACTATCTCTTGCTGACTCTCCAGGCATTATTCTTCTTCTCCTTGTTCGTGCAATTGGTATTGCCCAATTTTGACAATATTCATTGGCTAAATCTATTGCATTGTGGATAATTTCGTCATTCTTCAAATTCAAGATATGAATAAGTCCTCTCAGATCACAAGAAGCTTCATGGAACCCCATTTTCGGATCCTGCAAACGTTTTGAGACTTTATCCACTGACAAAACTGAGTACCAAAACTTTAATAAAGCTATAAACGGGAACTGTTGAATAGAGTTCAGTAGCGATCCTGCATCAGATTTAGTTTCCCTTGAAAATTCTCCTTCCAGCAGGTGTTGAAGGCTTGCAATAACGTTGTCACACTCTTCGTGGATTACTTGCACAGCATCATGGCTGGAACTCCATCTTGTGTCACACTGTCTTTTCACAGTCCGAGTGACAAATGATTTTAACACTTCCCAACGAGAAGTAGATGAAGAAAAGAAAGTAGAGTTTTTCTAGAATGCCAAAAAATGTAACAACAACAGGTTGCACCTCACTTGCATGGACACAGGACAAATTGAGACTGTGGTTCTCGCAGTTCACAAACACAGCTTTTGGGTTAACTTCAAGAATTTTTTGTTGAACACCTCCTCTCACTCCAGCCATAACTGCTGCGTTATCATATGCTTGACCACGACAGTCATTCATGGAAATTTTGTCTTCTTCCAATTTTTCCTGAATTTTATTTACCAGGCTGACTGCATCTTTCTTGTTGACTTGAAAAAATCCCAGAAATGTCTCCTTTATTTCTACTTTTCTGTTTTCATCAATATGAACGTAACGCAGAATTTCAGAAACCTGATCTTCATGGGCAATATCTGGAGTTGAATCCAGCATTATGCTAAAATATTTTGCGTCCTTAATTTCGGCAATTATATTTTTCTTGACAGTTTCACCAAGAAGATTGATTATTTCGTTTTGAATTCTGTTGGACAAGTAGGTGACACTTTTTGGTTTCTCTTTCCCTCTCTGCAAGTGTTTTACTAAGATGTCATCATATTTGGCCAAAAGTCTGATTGTTGCTAGAATGTTTCCTGTATTTTCACTGACTGTCTCCTCTGGCTCTGATAACCCAGATATTCCTTCTCCTCGATGTCCACGATAGGCCAGATTCTGTTTTGCCAGACAGGATATAACCTCGACAATCCGTTCAGTTATAGCTTTCCATTTTTTCTTTTCAGCAGACATTTGCTGTTGAAGTTCAGCATCTATCGTAGTTGAATGATGGAGTCGAACTACAAGGTTCAGGTATTCCCTCATGTGAGCTCTATGAGAAGGGCTTTTCTCATGGTCAGGTATTGTTGGATTTAATTTTCTCCAAGTGGAGAAACCGTCTTCCTTTCCAAAGTTTGACACAGACAACAAATGCTCCTTTGAAAACAAAAAGCAAACAAAACTAGCATGCTTTCCGATATGGAGAGTATAACAACCATTTTCTCTCCACAATTTCTCCGTTTGTGGAAACTTTATCAAACCACTGTTTGGAAAATGATCTCCCATCCTTCTCAGCAAATGGACCACTTTTATTCTGATATCTTTCAGGGCCATGTTGTAATATTGTCATCTTCAAATGATCTGGAATCGGTTTCTTCAAACAGCCAAAATCGCTTCTTTGCAAAAATATGCAAATATCTTCTTTATTTTCTTCACATGGATCATCATCCTGACAACGAGACTGAGGAGAGAGAGTATTATGTTCTGACCGAGCTGAATCCGTATCAGAAAAATCCTTCTCTGCACCCACATCATCTTTTATTTCTCCAGGTTCTCCTACTTCTTTACTTCTTTTTATCCATGCATCTAATGCCCCTCTTTGATGGGACTCTTCTTCGACTCTGGCCCTCTTTTTTTTCCTGTTCTGTGCTCCACTCGGTTGTACACAAAATACTCGTAACATTTCATTTTCTATCTCAAAAACCGTAAGACGCATGAGAAAATGGGAAGAAAATGGTAAACAATCGGTCAGTTGCAGACGGATAAACCATATTTCATTTCTTTGTTCCTTCGTATCAAATTATTTCACACTGATTCTCCACTGATAATTTTGTGCAATTTATATCATAGACTTGCAAATTAGTGGTATCTGTATTCGAATATTAGCATGTTAAGGAATAAATGTCTCCTATTCCGAGATTAAATGCCATAGCAGTCCTCTGATCATCCAGGCTTCACTCTTACTACATCCCACGTAAATATTTCATTAAATATCGCCAGAAAACCTATAAAAACCGTAGTTGCACCTGTTCTAGAGCTATTCACTGACGTGAGTAGGTAAAAGAACTAATCTAGATGCACAAAAAGCTGAAGAAAAGACGAGTTATGACTCGAGGAAACGCAGGAACGAACAGCCACGTCTGCTTGTTGCTTTTGATGGTTGCACCACGTACATCATGCGCATGCGTGTGGGGGGGATGGGGAGAAGGACCATTTTCTCTAGACAGAAAGGGTACACCATGTTAAAGGAATAAAGGGCTAACAACTGCCTCTGCAGTGTGGTGAGCCTCCAAAAATTGATTTATCACCGCTGAAATTTTAAAATTACTATCTTATTTCCTTCTCTGGGGCAGCACGGTGGCCTAGTGGTTAGCACAACCGCCTCACGGAACTGAGGTCCCAGGTTCGATCCCGGCTCTGGGTCAATGTCCGTGTGGAGTTTGCACATTCTCCCCGTGTCTGCATTGGTTTCGCCCCCACAACCCAAAAAATGTGCAGAGTAGGTGAATTGGCCATGCTAAATTGCCCCTTAATTGAAAAAAATAATTGGGTAATCTAAATTTTAAAAAAAAAATTTTTTTTTAAAAAAAAATTTTTTTTTTTTTCCCTTCTCTGATTGGATGCCCCCATCCAATGGATGCCCGGGGCCAATGCACCGTCGCCCCCCCCCCCCCCCCTCTGCACGCCACTGTGCGGCACACAGTCCTCTATCCTCGTGGCTAAAATCTTCGCCAACAACTTGGCGTCTACATTTAAGAGTGAGATCGGCCTGTATGACCCACACTGCAGGGGATCCTTGTCCCACTTAAGGATCAAGGAAATCAGCGCCCGAGACATCGTCGGAGGCAGAGCCCCTCCTTCCCTTGCCTCGTTGAAGGTCCTAACCAACAGGGGGCCCAACAGGTCTGCGTACATCTTATAGAATTCGACCGGGAACCCATCCGGCCCCGGCGCGTTCCCCGGCTGCGTGCTCCCTATCCCTTTGACCATCTCCTCCAGCCCAACCGGCGCCCCCAGTCCCTCCACCTGTCCCTCCTCCACCCTCGGGAATCTCAGCCGGTCCAAAAAGCGCCCCATCCCCCCCTCCTCCCCTGGGGGTTCGGACCGATACAGTTCCTCGTAAAAGTCCCTGAAGGCCCCATTAATGTCCCATTAATTCGCACCACATTCCCTCCCTTATCTTTAACTTCACCGATCTCCCTGGCCGCATCCCGCTTACGGAATTGGTGCGCCAGCATTCTACTCGCCTTCTCCCCATATTCATACACCGCTCCCTGAGCCTTCCTCCACTGCACTTCCGCCTTTCTGGTGGTCAACAAGTCGAACTCAGCCTAGAGATTACGCCGCTCCCTCAGCAATCCCTCCTCCGGAGCCTCCGTGTATCTCCTGTCCACCCTCACCATCTCCCCCACCAGTCTCTCCCTCTCTCTCTGCTCTCTCCTCTCCCTGTGGGCTCGAATGGAGATAAACTCTCCCCTAACCACCACCTTCAGCGCCTCCCAGACCGTCCTCACTCGGACCTCCCCATTGTGATTGGCCTCCAGGTACCTCTCGATACATCCTCGCACCCGCCTCCTCATCCGCCAGCAGCCCCACCTCTAAGCGCCAAAGCGGGCGCTGGTCTCTCTCCTCCCCCAGCTCGGGGTCCACCCAGTGCGGGGCATGGTCAGAAATGGCTATCGCCGAGTACTCAGCATCCTCCACTCTCGCAATCAGCGCCCTACTCATAATAAAAAAATCAATCCGGGAATAGGCCTTATGCACATGGGAGAAGTATGAAAATTCCATGGTCCTCGGCCTCGCAAACCTCCATGGATCCACCCCTCCCATCTGGTCCATAAACCCCCTCAACACCTTAGCCGCCGCTGGCCTCCTGCCCGTCCTGGATCTGGATCGATCTAGTGGCGGATCCAGCACCGTGTTAAAATCCCCCCCCCCCATTATCGGGCCCCCCGCCTCCAAGTCTGGAATCCGGCCCAACATGCGCCGCATGAAACCCGCATCGTCCCAATTCGGGTCGTATACATTGACCAGCATCACCCGCTCCCCCTGCAGCTTGCCGCTTACTATCACATACCTCCCGCCGCTGTCTGCCACAACATTCGACGCCTCAAATGACACCCTCTTTCCCACCAGGATCGCCACCCCCCGACTTTTTGCATCCAGCCCTGAATGAAACACCTGGCCTACCTACCCCTTCCGCAATCTAACCTGATCCGCCACCTTCAGGTGCGTCTCCTGAAGCATGGCCACATCCGCCTTCAGCCCCTTCAGGTGCACGAACCCACGATCCCGTTTGACCGGCTCATTCAGTCCCCTCACATTCCAGGTTATCAGCCGGATCAGGCGGCTACCTGCACCCCTCTCCCGCTGACTAGCCATTACCCTTCCTCAGCCCGCCACGTGCCCGCGCCCCCCGCTCAGCCCGTTCCCTACGGTGGCAGACCCCCATCCCGACCCCCTCTACATGCTCCAGCTCCTTCTTGGCCATTCCAGCAGTGATGTGCCATCAATTGTACGAGAGACGAGTTGCTTTACAAAAGTTAGGCTTTAATAAACTAGAACTTAGCCCTGCGGTTGTCTACAATAAAATGGACAACCGCCGGACGTTTGACTATTTATACCTCGGCAAGGAGGCGCGGTTAACTCAGCCTCTCGACCAATCGGTCGAGAGGCACATGACCGACCAGGGCCAATGGTAAGCCGGTGTTCTGCCCCAATGGCAGACAGGTATGCAAATCCTATCACCACAAGCAGCAACCCGGTCTCCCCCCCCCCCCCCCCCCCCCCGCTCCCCCCTCCCCCAGCCTAGGACCCCCCTAGCTGCGTTGCTCCCTCCATTGCACTTCCGCAAGTCAGCTGACTCCTGCTGACCCCGGCCACTCCCGCCACTCCTCCGACCCCTCCCAGTGTGGGGCTTCACCTCCTCCCCAGTGTCCACCAGCAGGCTTTCCTCCTCCTCCTACCGCTCTCAAGCGGGAAAAAGCCCGCACTTCCCAGCTCCGGCCCCGCCCTCTTCTACCCTCAGCGCGGGAAAAAGCCCGCGCTTTCCACCTGCCCCACCCCACCTCCTCTAAAGCAGCTCCCTTTACCGGCCCGGTCTCCTCGCGGGGCCCCAACCCCCCTTCACACCATCAGCCCCCCACACTGCAGGTCTGCCCCCCTCCCCGAGCCCATCCAACAAACCCAAGCAAAAAACAGTGCCCCACCCACCCTGAAAACAACAAAGAACCAACATTAAACAGAGAACCCCCTCAAATTATAATACAGTTACATGCAGACCCCCGTACCCTACCCTCAGTTTGAGTCCAATTTTTCGGCCTGCTCAAAGGCCCATGCCTCCTCCGGGGTCTCAAAGTAAAAGTGTCGGTCCTTGTAGGTGACCCACAAACGCGCCGGCTGCAGCATGCCGAACTTCACTCCCTTCCTGTGTAGCACCACCTTCGTCCGGTTGTACCCGGCCCTCTTCTTTGCCACCTCCGCACTCAAGTCCTGGTAGATCCGTGCCACCGCGTTCTCCCACCTGCTGCTCCGCTCCTTCTTGGCCCACCTGAGCACACACTCCCGGGCAGCAAACCGGTGGAACCGCACCAGCACCGCCCGTGGCGGCTCATTCGGCTTGGGTCTTCTCGCCAATATTCTGTGGGCCCCCTCCAGCTCCAGGGGCCCCTGAAAGGACCCAGCTCCCATCAGCGAATTTAGCATGATGACCACATAGGCCCCACGTCTGACCCCTCCAGCCCTTCCCGAAGGCCCAGGATCCGCAGATTTTTCCGCCTCGACAGGTTCTCCATCTCCTCGAACCTCTCCTGCCATTTTTTATGGAGCGCCTCGTGCATCTCCACCTTCACCGCGAGGCCTAAGGTCTCGTCCTCTATTTCGGAGGCCTTTTGTCGGATCTCTCGGATCGCCACCCCCTGGGCCGTCTGGGTCTCCAGCAGCTTGTCAATTGAAGCCTTCAACGGCTCCAGCAGCTCCGCTTTAAGCTCCCTGAAGCAGCGCTGGAGAGTCTCCCGCTGCTCCTGCGCCTACTGTCTCCATGCCTCCTGGTCTCCGCCCGCCGCCATCTTGTGCTTCTTCCCTCGCTTCTGCTTTGGCTTTGCAACCACTTTTTTACTCGCCCCACTCCTGGTCCAGGCCATATACTGCTGGGGAAATGTTGCTGACTCCTTCCCACGTCGGGAAATGTCGTAAAAGTACCGCTGGGGGCCCTAAAAAGAGCCCAAAAGTCCGTTCCTGTCGGGAGCTGCCGAACGTGCGGCTTAGCTCCGCATAGCTGCAACCGGAAGTCCGTGATCGCAGCATTCCTGCAGTGGTCCCGACCGTAGCGGGAGAACCCACAGCTGCTGCCGGAATTAAATTGATAATGGTGGCCGCTGCCACCTTTTAAATGAGAACAAAATGAGGCTGGGGGCAGTCTTCCGACCACTGGCGGTCACATGCCCTGCACATACACTTGCTGTCAGGTGTCATGTATGTACGTGACATTTTGGCACCAAATCATGGAGGAGAGCTTCTTACATTTTCTAGCAGGAGACTGTGAAGATGAATCGTTTCATTACAAGAATGAGATGGCCAGAGAAACAAATAGGCAGAATTCCTGCTGGCCAGGATCTCACTTCAGAATCTTCTGAAGAGAGCTGCTCTGCTCGGGAGAGTCCACGGAAGGACAGAGCAGTGCTGGTGTTAGTTCTGTCCAGAGTCGAAGGGCCTCCGGTTAACAGCCTGCAAAGAAGCCTACTGTATAAAGATGATTTCTTGAGGTATGAGCTTGTCAATTGTGCCAATGCAAATAAGGATGTGTGTTATATGCAGGGAAGTACTGGCAAATGAGAGGAGAAGTTTCAGATTTGAAAGAGAAGTGGAGGGTGAAAGATTCCTTTTGAGGTTGAAACCCCAGTGCCAGTTATCAACTTACAGCTGACTCCAAATGAAAAGACTAAGGGCATTATTTAACCAAAAGGTTTCTAAATGGGGTAGCAAGTGGGATTTGCTGCAAGCTTCCCGACGCTCGGACCGGTGAGGTTGTCATCACTATAAACCGTCAATTGGTCCACTTAATGAGGCCCCACGGGCTTTACAAGCAAACAATGGTCCTCCCAGTTGATTTTCCGGGACTGTGCTCGCCAGCCCCTGCTAACAATGGAGAGCAGCATTTAAACCTCCACAGCCAACTCCACTCCACTCACAGCCATGACATCGAGGAGACCAGCTCTACGATTCGGGAAGCCAACCTGGGAAGATTGTTGGATGAGGAGGAGGCCAGATGGGATGTCCTGTCCCCCCAGAGGGTCAGCCAGTGTCTCTGGGAGGAAGTGGCAGCGGCTGTTAACTCGGTTAGTGTGACAGGAGGACCGGCAACCCGTGCCGTAAATGTGGTGAACCATCCAGCGCAACATCCCAACCTATGAAAACCATATCAAAGACAACGACACGACGCGTACCAAAGGCAACATCGTCGACAGCAAGCACGACAAAGACTACACCAATGGAAGTATGACTGGTATGACATGGTGCAACTCTGCCCATGAGGGACTCTGTTACTGCTCAGCTCAGTACAATGACATACCATGGCAGGACGATGCATCTTTCCAATTCACGTGGCAACAGGCAACCTGTATTTTAGGACAGATGCCATCCAACATCGCTATCACAAGCAACGGAAGAAAAAAAGACTCCAAATCAGACAATGAAGTGATTTGACCACTTCTTGGTTCCTTATGCACAGGGACACTGATGGCGTTCACAAGGACATACCACCATCAAAATCACCAACTCACCAACCCAACAAGAAAGACATTCGACCATGATAATTGATGGGTTTTTAGACTCATACATATGAGTTGGACTTGTTTAATGACTGTTATCATAACTTGTACAGAGCATCGCTTATCTACCTGTTTTTTTGTTCAAGTTTCTTTCAGTGTACAGAAAATATGTAACACGAAAAAAGGGGATGTGGTGATATGCATCACTGTAGATACACAAGGGGTTAATGTAAGTACACATAGACTAGCTAGACACTATAGGGAGCACCAGAGACATGACACACAGACACTCAACCAATAGGTCAGTAAGATAGGACACAACCAATGGGCATTCATGATACACACAGAGGTGACACTACCACGGGGGGGGGGGGGGGGCATTACACCAACCCATATATAAAGGACACAGCACACATGATCTTCCTCTTTCCAGTGGAGATACTCAGTGAGTTCTGACACAGGGTTGATTCAATATCACACCCACCACCTGGATTGTAGCAGACTGGTTTGTCAGTCTGAGTAGCTATAGAAGGATTAACAGTAGTGGTGAACCCGAGTAGGAGAATTGTAAATAGTTCAATAAACGTTTTGAAGTTATCTCCACGCCTGAACCTTTCTTTGTCAGAGTGCACATCAAGGAAGCCGTGTATGCTACGCCATGAGCATAACAAGACTGTAAGAAGATCAACAAACTCCACCGGACTGCATGGGTGGGTTGGCACCTGACCTCTGAAGCCCCCCCCACCCAAGAATGTGCCTGACACTGCCACTGCCCTGCACCATTCCGTTCTCCAGCCCATCCATGCCCAGCAGTGCTGCTCACGCCGCCATACCCTCACCCACCCTCCCGCATTATGCTCACACCCCCACAATGAACGACCTGTGCAGCTCACAATGCTCCCTCTGTGTCCCAGCAAGAGAAGTTGGCCCACGGCAGACAGGAGAGGTCCCAGACAGGTGGCGAGTAGCAGAACATAAGAGTTCGAACCCCCTATGAGGAACAGGCTCTGGAGGTCACGGGACTGTCACCGACGTTGAGATTGGCATATGGCATAGAGGTGAGTATCCACTGGCCCCCACCCAGATGACCTGCCACAAGTGAGTTGTTAATGCCATACAGGATAACCCAACCCCGCTGACCACATTTCCAATCTCCTCCAGGATCTTCATCCGTAGGTGCCTCCTATGAGGATTTCCTCCAGGTGCTCTGGTTTCTTCCCACAGTCCAAAGATGTGCAGGTTAGGTGGATTGGTCATGCTAAATTGCCTCGAGTGTCCAAAAAAGGTGCGTAGTTTAGGAAAGCTCCGAGGACACTACAGTATTTGCAGCACAGCTGTCATCCCGACCCTCTACCAGTGCAGAGACACATACCTCGGTGGACGACAGTAGTGGACAGTCTTCTGGGGCACATTCTGTTGAGCACCGCACAGTTCCTGATGCACATTAGGTGGCAGGAACATCTAGGTGAGACAGAAGTCGGATGTCTGCTGGATCTCAGGACCCAGCTGGGTCCCAGTCAGATGCTGAGCCTCTGGACCAGGTTTAGCCGGAGCTAATGCAGATGCTAAGGTGCGGCAACGAAATTCATCAGGGGATGTGAACGACACTCCAGAAGGTCCATTGCCGATTGGAGGAGTTACTGAGGCTATGGGCACAGGAGATTGCTCCGGCAATGTGTAGCATCGATGCCAACATTGCTCGGGTGGCGACCGCAGTGGAGAGCCTGGTGCACAACGTCGGCACAATTAGTGGAGGTGGCCAAGACGTAGCTCAGTCAGTGACGGCCATGGCTAAGTGACTCGAAAGCGTGCCCAGTCACTGGGGTACCTGACCCAGGTGGGCATTACCGAGGCACTGCGGGCCATATCCCAGTCTCAGGTGGACATTGCCGAGGCCCTCCAGAGCATTTCCAGCTCACTGGGGAAGGTCTCCCACTCTCATGGACATAGCCGAGGCGTTGCGGGACATGACCCAGTCTCGGGTGGGCATAGCTGACGAGCTGCGGAGTTTGTTCCAGTGACAGGTGGACATTGCTGGGTGCTCCAGAGCATGTCCCAGTCACTGAGGAACATGGCTGAGGACATCGGCACTGTGCTGCAGGCAATGGCGAGATGCCACGGCTGGGAGAGCTAGTAGACACGGGGCAACCGGGGCTCGATTCAGCTGCCCCACCACCCTGAGGTGAACCGCAGGGTCCAATGTGCACTGACCGGGAGGATGGGGCACTGAGTGCCAACCCATAGCGAACCTACGGAGTGACAAAGGAGACCACCAGTTCCCCTGTGACGCACCTCCCCAAGTGGGCTGGGATCCTTCATCCCCAGAGCCCCAGAGGATGCCAGCCAGTGACGTCGAAGGCCATGGGACACAGTAGGCAGCAGGATGCCTCCACCTCTGATTTGCATTTGGTGGACACACCTACTGCCGCGGTAGAGCACTGAAGGCTAAGGAGGTCGAGGATCACTGAAAGGACACCTGGGGGAGGGGGGTTGAGAGTGCGTTGCGGGGTGAAGGGATGTAGGGGAGGGGTTGGGCGAGTGGGGCTGCAGCATTGGGGGGGAGTGGGGCAGTTGGGGGACACAAATGTATAGAATTTTAAACTGTTGACCTTGATTAATATGACGCCTCTGGCACTTTCTTCTGTGATGCAGGCCAGGTACCAATCCCATGCCCAGCTCCTGGACATTAGAGGTCATGGATGCCTCTTTCCACCCCGACATCCCCCCCCCCCCCCCCCCCAAGCAAACCGCGTGCAGATGCTGGGTGTGAGCGAGCACTCAGCAGACAGCCATCAGGTGTCAGACTATAGATTGAGGAGCAGCAGTGCTCAGCTCCCAGGGCTTTATCATCACCTGCTGCTGTCGACAGTGGCCACTGAGAGTGCGACAGTCCCATCACCCCGGAGCTATATTACACATCCTGTGAGGGTAGGACAGGATGGGGCGTGGGGTGGGGTATGATGGACTTAACCTATGTGAAGGTGGCGAGGATGAGGACCTCCCTGGCCTTTCCGGCTTGCCGTACCCTCGCCACTGCCACCTGTACTCAATTCACCGGCTGGTCCTGTGGGTCCTTCCCATCCTCCAGCCCCTCCTCACCCTCCTCCTCCGCCTTGGAGACGGCCAAATGTTCCTCCTCCTTCACCTCCAGCACCTCGCCCCGCTGCTGTGCCGGGTTGTGAAAGGTGTACTGCAATGCACCACCAGAGCGGTTGAAGCATCATAACTGCATCTTGACGAGTCCGATGGACCACTCAAAGATGGCTCGGGTGGCCGCCTGGGCCTCATTGTATCGGGTCTCCGCTTCGGTCACCGTTCTCCGTACTGGCGCCATTAGCCAGGTCCTCAGTGGGTACCCCTTATCCCCCAAGAGCCAACCGGCCATCCTGGGTGGTCTTCGAAGAAGCCAGGGATGTCCGACTGCCCCAGGATGTAGCTGTCGTGCCCACTCCCTGGAAAGCGTGCACTACCTGCATGATCTTCATGTGGTAGTCGCACATGAGCGGGATGTTCAGGGAGTGGAACCCCTTCCTGTTGATGGAGGCCACTCCCAGATAGCCCAGTGAGCAAAGGCGACACGATTCACGTGTGTGGTCTTGATCACCATCTAATGGTTGGAAGCATTTACATCAAATTGTTAACCCTTCATTTACCATACAATATACATATTGTCACACCCACTTAAGCCAGGAACAGTTTCTTCGACACCTACGGTTCAGAAAGGAGGTGCTCACAGAACTGTGTTACCTCTTGGAACCAAACATGTACAGCGGGATTCTCCCTTCTGGGGACTAAGTCCCCATGCTGGCGGGAAAACCAGCGGCAACGACTCCGGCGTCAACAGGCCCCCAATCCCGCCGCTCCAGCTGGCACCGAAGGGACGCCGCGAGTTCGCGCATGCCCAGACCGGCCGGTATATTTTGGCACATGCGCGGGGGGTTCTCTTCTCCGCGTCGGCCATGGCGGAGCCCTACAGGGGCCGGCGCAGAAAGAAGAAGTTCCCCCATGGATCAGGCCCGCCCGCAAATCAGTGGGTCCCGATCGCGGGCCATGGGGGCCCCCCCCGGGGTCGGATCCCCTTGCGACCCCCCGAGGACAGGCCCTGCCGACTTACCTGCTAGGTCCCTGATGGACCATCAATTCACACAATTCGAGTTGTAGAAGAGAACAGTGGTTTTAATAAGCTAAGAAGTATGTCAGCCTGCTGCTGCTCCCGCACTGAGAGCTAGCCACAGGTCTGCCAATTATATACCTCCCCCAGGGGCGGAGCCAACAGAAGCATCAACACAGCAACAGTAAGTAACAGTGAATAAGAACAACAGTGGTGGATAACAGTAGCACGAATAACGAATAACGGTAAATATATAAATATAGTAGCAATACGTGGTTCACCACATTTACCCCCAGTTAAAAAAAGTCCAGCGGGGGTGAAGTGGACTGAAGGGAGCCTTGATCTTCCGCAGCGATCGCTTCAGTCCCGGCTGTGGTGTGGGCACAGGTGTCGGGACCTTCGATTCCGGGAGCGTGTCGTCTGCAGCTTCATGTGTTGAAGGAGAGGGAGACGGTGTTGGGGCAGGGGCGGTGGTAACGGCCCCAGGGAGGGCTGCCAGTGCCAAGTCCCACCACATTCGAGTGATGGAGATAGGCGGTGTAGGGGTGGGCGCGTTGGTAATGGCTGCGGGTGCCAAATCTTGGAGCGAGACTGTGTCCTGCAGTCCGTTGTGGTGTGCCACGTATGCATACTGAGGGTTTGCATGGAGGAGCTGAACCCTCTCGACCAGGGGGTCGGACTTATGGCTACTCACATGCTTCCTGAAGAGGACAGGCCCTGGTGTTGTCAGCCAGGATGGAAGTGAAATCCGGAGATGGACTTCCTGGGGAAGACAAACAAACATTCGTGAGGGGTCTCGTTCGTGGCCGTGTAGAGAAGCGACCAGATGGAGTGGAGAGCATCGGGAAGGACCTCCTGCCAGCAGGCAACTGGGAGACTTCTAGACCGTAGGGCAAGAAGGACGGCCTTCCAGACCATCGCATTCACCCTCTCCACCTGCCCATTTCCCCGGGGGTTGTAGCTGGTAGTCCTGCTTGAGGCGATGCCCTTACTAAACAGGAACTGACGCAGCTCATCGCTCATAAAAGAGGAGCCCCAATCGCTGTGGATGTAGGTGGGGAAACCGAACAGGGTGAAGATGCTGTGTAGGGCCTTGATGACAGTGACCGAGGTCATGTCGGGGCATGGGATGTGATGTGACCATGAATTCACTCGAGACACGATAGGAAGTAAACTGTGGCTTTAATAGACTTACAACTGAGCCTGCCTGTGACCAGAAGAACTGAGGGCAGACTCACAAGGCTGCAGCACATTATACTTCCAGTAGTGGGAGGGGCCATGGGCAGAGCCATGGGTGGAGCCGAGGGTGGAGCCCTGTACAAGCTCCTAATCCCCCCTGTGGGCAGAGCCACGCAATGGCTCACAGACAGAGCCCACAAGGACACAATGCTATACAGTGTGAACGCAATACTATACAGTGTGAATTACATGACGTACATTCGCCACAGGATGGCAAAGGGAAAATGGGAGTACTCGTCAACGATGTTGAGGAAGTACACATTACGGTCAGTGGAGGGGAGGGGACCTTTGAAATCGATGCTGAGGCGTTCAAAAGGGCGGGAGGCCTTCACCAGGTAAGCCCTGTCTGGCCGATAGAAGTGCGGCTTGCACTCCACGCAGACTTGGCAGTCTCTGGTCATGGTCCTTCCTCCTCATTGGAGTAGGGCAGGTTGCGGGCCTTGATGAAATGGAGAAGCCGGATGACCCCCGTATGACAGAGCTCATTGTGGATGGCCCGAAGTCGGTCTTCTTGCTCGCTGGTGCATGTACCGCGGGACAGGGCATCTGGGGGCTCATTGAGCTTCCCAGGACGATACAAGATATCATAGTTGTAGGTGGAGAGTTCGATCCTCCACCTCAAGATCTTGTCGTTCTTGATCTTGCCCCGATGTGTGTTATTGAACATGAAGGTAACCGACCGATGGTCAGTGAAGAGAGTGAATCTCCTGTTGGCCAGGTAATGCCTCCAATGTCACACAGCTTCCACAATGGCTTGATCTTCCTTCTCGACAGAGGAGTATCGAATCTCCTCTGGAGGGTATGGGAAAAGAAAGCCACGGGCCTTCCTGCCTGGTTGAGGGAAGCGGCCAGGGCAAAGTCCGAAGCATTGCTCTCCACCTGGAACGGAATGGACTCGTCCACAGCGTGCTTCATGGTCTAGGCAATGTCTGTCTTGATGCGGGCAAAGGCCAGGCGGGCCTCAGCCGTCAGGGGAAAAATGGTGGATTTGATAAGTGGGCGGGCCTTGTCTGCATAATTGGGGACCCACTGGGTATAGTTGGAAAAGAACCCCAGGCATCTCTTCAGGGCCTTGGGGCAGTGGGGAAGGGGAAGTTGCAGGAGGGAGGGCATGTGATCGGGGTCGGGCCCTAGGATTCCGTTTTCCATGACATAGCCAAGGATGGCTAGCCGGGTTGTGTGGAAAACACATTTCTCCTTGTTATAGGTCAAATTAAGGAGTTGGGCAGTGTGGAGGAATTTCTTAAGGTTAACGTCGTGGTCCTGCTGATCATGGCCGCTGATCATGTTCATCAGTGGAAAGAGGTGATGTGTGAGTGCCTCGTGCCTTTTATAGTGAGATACCACCCCTGAGAGTCCTGCCTGCTCATTGGTCATGTCCTGTTCTCTGTGTTCATTAGCTGCCTGTCTGTGCCTCTCTGTATATCATTATCTGCATGTCTGCATATCATGACATGCTCAATGCTGGATTCCATACCACAGTCATTATAATGAGCTGGCAGCATGAATTTTGTGTGCTCAGGTGCAGAGCAGGGAGGTGGATGATGATGATGCAAGCCTCTACAATGATTCATCACTAAAAGGTGAATTATTTGAAAAAATGTATTTATTGGAGTTTTGACATTTCATTTCATATGTTACACAACAAGACAAAGTCAAAACATGTATCTACAAGAATTTGCAGCAACTGTAGTTTCAGCTATTTTACATAGGCTGTACCCTCTCGATACTTGGAGCTTATACAGGGTGTGCTAACTACGGTCATTAAGTAATTGAACACGATACGGAAAAAGGTCATTTACAAATAAATTGCTGCTGAGCACTGGCTGGGCCAGACCATGGCCTGGGGTATGCCCACTCGGTCTTGTTGGGCCAGCAGCTGGATGTGCTTCCCTGAGAGGGAGTTTAAAAACAAATAGTTATGGTGGGGGGGGGGGGGGGGGGGGGGATCCATGTTTGGGAGCCCCCGGCAGTTGGCTGTTACTGTTGTGTGGCCTGCCCCCTGCCCTGGTTGCCTCCTGGCACTTACCCATGCTGGTGGCGGGGGTGGGGGGGGGGGGGGGGGGGGGGGGGGGGGGGGGGGGGGAAACATGTCTGCTGGATGAGCTCTTTCTTTTGTTGCCCTGTGTCCCTTGCGGCTCTCCTCTTTTTGAAAAGTATTTTTTTTTAAGATATTTTATCCAAACATGCACAATACCAACATATTCCAACAAAACATAGTTAACAGATGGTACAATTTTTCACCTTTTAATCCCTCCCCCCATGATGAACAGCTCCTCAAATTAAGTAATGAATGACCTCCACCGTACTTCGAAACCTTCTTCTGACCCCTCCAGCCAGAGAAAGTCGTACAAATCCCCAGCCAGGCAGCAAACCCCTGTGGCGTATCTGACCTCCAATTCAAAATAATCCTTCGCTGGGCAATCAAGGAGGCAAAGTCTAAGACATCGGCCCCTTTCCCCTCCAGCAGCCCCGGCTCCACCGAGACCCCAAAGATCACCACCATAGGGTCCGGCCTAATCTCCACCTCCACTATCCTAGATAGCTTCCCAAAAACCTCCTCTCAAAAGCTCTGCAGCTTCTTGCAGCCCCAAAACATGTGCACATGATTAGCCGCCCCCTCCCCCCCCACCCACACTTCTCACACCCGTCTGTTTCCCCCCCTGGAAGAACCTGATGTGTTGGGTACTCTGGATCTGTGGAGACTGCGTTTACCTCAGCAGTAACACATACAGGCTACCAACACTTGTAATAGTACAACACTATTTTGTTAAGCTAGGAACTGTTGAACATACTTTCACTGTGGGTCGACACTATGTTAGATCAAACTGAAGACCTATGCCTATCCTGACCAGTCTAGACTATCAGAACATGGTGAAGATCTGTGCTACAAGCTGTGAGCTCTGTCCTTCTCAGAGGCTGCATCCCGAACGAGCGGGAAAACACGTGCCCTCTGGCTTTACAGTGAGCGTGCCCTAACTGGTGATTGGCTGCTGTGTTGTGTGTGTTGATTGGTGTGTCAGTCAGTGTGTGTCTGCACCATTATATACTAATGTGTATATTATGACATCCCCCTTTTATAAAAAAAATGTTTGGTTGTGGTAATAAATAAAGTGTGGTGAGAATGTTCCTAACTACGAGTGGTATGTGAAGGCATATTTACAAGACTCTGTGCATAAACACTAAGCTATTTACATGGGAAGGTATCGAGTGCAGATGGACAGTATGCAACAAAAGAGTAACTAGGGCAACATTATGTACAAACCAGTGAGTCGATTAAACAAAGCAACGAAACAATTCAGAGAGTCCATGAATTCAAAAAGTTCAGAAGTTTAGTCTCTGAGGTGGGCGACGAATTCTGGTTGACCGCCTCAAGGGTGGGTCAAGAGCCGCTGGTTCTGGAACAGGCTGGACTGTGTCACAGTCAGAGGGTGGCAGAGCGACAGGGAGATCTGCAAAGTCCATGGCAGGGTCGACATGATGGCGAGGCAGGACCTGAAGATCACGTGGCGAGCGTGGGATGAGACGCAGTACACGCCGATTGCGTCGCAGAAGAGAGCCATTCAGTAGACGAACCAGGAACGAACGGGGGGCCACTTGCCGGAGCACGACAGCGGTGGCGGACCAGCCACCATCTGGAAGATGGACGTGGACGTTGTCATCGGGAGCCAGAACAGGGAGATCCATGGCACGGGAGTGGTAGGCCGCTTTGTGCTGGGCACGAGTCAGCTGCATCCGGCAAAGGACCGGAACATGGTCGAGGTCCGGGACATGGATGGATGGCACCGTCGTCCGCAGCGTGCGATTCATGAGTAGTTGAGCCGGTGACAGGTCGGTGGACAAAGGGGCGGAGCGGTAGGCAAGCAAGGCAAGGTAAAAATCAGAACCAGCATCGGCCGCTTGCATAGGAGCCGTTTGACGATATGTACCCCCTTCTCTGCTTTGCCATTGGATTGGGGGTACAGGGGACTGGACGTGACATGTGGAAAATTGTACCATCCGGCAAAGTTGGACCACTCTTGACTGGCGAAGCAGGGGCCATTGTCGGACATGACCGTGAGTGGGATGCCGTGTCGAGCGAAGGTTTCCTTACACACACGAATGACTGCAGCTGAGGTGAGGTCGTGCAACCTAACCACCTCTGGGTAGTTCGAGAAGTAGTCCACAATGAGGACATAGTCTTGGCCAAGCGCATGGAACAGGTCGATGCCCACCTTGATCCAGGGCGACGTGACCAACTCATGGGGTTGCAAGGTTTCCCGTGGTTGCGCAGGCTGGAATCGCTGACACGTTGGGCAGTTGAGCACGGTGTTAGTTATGTCCTCGTTAATCCCAGGCCAGTACACTGCCTCATGGGCCTGTCGGCGGCACTTCTCCACTCCCAGGTGGCCCTCATGGAGCTGTTCGAGGACAAGCTGTGCGGGATGACAATGCGGTCCAGTTTGAGAAGAACCCCGTCTACTACTGCAAGCCACCCATCCGTTAGGTGGCACATGACACGCTGGAGCAAGGGATCAGCAGCCGTTTCGCGCCGAATTTGGACGAGGCGTTCATCCGCGGCGGGCAAATTGGAGGCAGCGAATGCCACATGGGCATCAAGCTGGCAAACAAATCCCGCTGGGTCACATGGTGTGGTGACAACTGGGAGAGGGCGTCAGCGACGATGAGCTCCTTGCCCGGGGTGTATACAAGCTGGAAGTCGTAGCGCCTGAGCTTGAGAAGAATGCGCTGCAGGCGAGGCGTCATGTCGTTAAGGTCTTTTTGAATGATATTGACCAGCGGTCGATGGTCTGTCTCGACGGTGAACTGAGGGAGTCGGTAGACATAATTATGGAATTTAACGACTCTGGTAAGAAGGCCCAGGCACTCCTTTTCAATCTGCGCATAGCACTGATCTGTGGGGGTCATCGCACACAACGTGTATGCAACGGGTGCCCATGATGAGGCATCATCACGTTGAAGGAACACTGCTCCAATGCCGGATTGACTGGCATCTGTAAAATTTTGGTCTCTTTGGCTGGGTCAAAAAATGCCAACACCGAGGCCGTGGTCAGCTTCGCCCTGAGTTCCCGCCATTCGTGTTCGTGGGCGGGTAGCCATTGGAACTCTGTAGTCTTCTTGACCAGGTTCCTGAGAGCTGTGGTGTGAGAGGTGAGGTTAGGGATGAATTTCCCTAAGAAGTTGACCATGCCCAGAAAGCAGAGGACCGCCTTCTTGTCCTCTGGTGTCTTCATGGCCTTAATGGCAGCTACCTTGTCCGCATCTGGCTGCATGCCCAACTGGGAGATGTGGTCTCTGAGGAACTTAATTTCTGTTTGACCAAAGGAGCATTTGGCCCTGTTGAGGCGGAGGCCATGTTCATGTATCCGTCTGAAGACACGCTGGAGGCGATTAATGTGCTCCTGCGGGGTGGTGGACCAGATGATTATGTCGTCCACATAGACGCGAACACCTTCAATACCTTCCATTATCTGTTCCATAATCCTATGGAACACTTCTGATGCAGAGATGATCCCGAACGGCAGCCTGTTGTAGCAATACCTGCCAAAGGGGGTATTAAAAGTCCAGAGTTTCCTGCTGGATTCGTCAAGCTGGATCTGCCAGAACCCCTTCAAGGCATCTAGCTTGGTGAAGAATTTGGCGCGAGCCATCTCACAGGTGAGTTCTTCGCGCTTTGGAATGGGATAGTGCTCTCTCATAATATTGAGGTTGAGGTCCTTGGGATCAATGCATATTCTCAATTCACTGGAAAGTTTTTTCACGCATACCATGGAGCTGACCCAGTCTGTCGGTTCCGTGACTCTGGAAATCACTCCCTGGTCCTGGAGGTTCTGCAGCTGCTGCTTGAGGCGGTCCTTGAGGGGTGCTGGGACCCTGCGAGGTGTGTGCACCAAAAGGCGTGTCATTCGGTTTCAACAAGATCTTGTAGATGTACGGGAGCGTGCCCATGCCCTCGAAAACATTGTGGTATCGGTTAATAATGGCATCCAGCTGTGCCCTAAAATCAGTGTCCTGAGAGGCAGATGCGTCAGCAGGTGACAGGGAGTGAACCCTTGGACAAGGTTCAGCAGTTTGCATGCTTGCGCACCAAGCAGGGAGGCTTTGGAGGATCTCACTATTTCAAATGAAAGGATGGCTTTAAGTGATTTGTGCACCACTTCAAGTTGGCATGAGCCACTGGCAGCAATGGCATTACCATTATAGTCTAACAGCTGGCAGGCTGATGGCAGGATGGTTGGCTTGGCACGGAGGCTTTGGAGGTCAGACCGCGCAATAAGATTGGTTGAGGCGCCGGTGTCCAGGCGGAATCGGATTCGGGATCGGTTGACCGTGAGGATGGCACACCACTCGACGTTCGGATCAATGCAGTCTCCCGGGAGAGGCTGGACTTTTTGTTTCGGGGGCACCCTGTGTTTGGTAATGCTGCCGACTTGAAAAGGTGCTTTTGGGTCCTCGGTGTCAAGGTCAGGCAGCAGGTCAGAATCGGGTTCGGTGACCGTGGGTTGGATGGCGCGGACATCCCTGCTGGCTGGAGCGACGAGAGTTGGCAGGTTGAGCAGACCTGCATAAAGCAGCATAGTGGCCAAGTTTGCCACATTGTAGGCAGCTTAGGGACATTGCCGCTTGAAGCGGGCAGAGCCACAGTTGTTACGTCAGGAAGCTCGTTGCGCCACCGCACATGCGTGGTGCGGTCGTACGTGGTGCACGCCTGCGCAGTGCGATGTTCGGCGTCACCATCCCCTCGTTCAGTGCGCGCATGCACGGGAGGCCGTGAAAAGCGCGCAAAATGGCCACCCTCATCCAGGCTGAGGCCCTGGAGTTGCTTGATTGCTTGCACCCGTTCTGCCTCGTGGGGACCTTGCCGCGCCGTTTCAGCTGCTTGGATGTGCGAGTATCGGTTAGTGGCGTGTTCATGCAGAACGCAGGTCTCGATGGCAATCGCAAGGGTGAGCTGCTTTACCTTGAGGAGCTGCTGGCGCAGGGGGTCCGATTGAACACCTGAAAACGATCTGGCCGCGTATCATGGAGTCGGAGGTGGATCCGTAATTACAGGACTGCACAAGGATGCGGAGGTGGGTGAGGAAGGATTGAAAAGGTTCATCCTTACCCTGCAAACGCTGTTGGAAGACATATCGCTCGAAACTTTCATTTGCCTTGATGTCACAGTGACTGTCAAATTTGAGGAGGACCGCCTTGAATTTTGATTTGTCTTCACCTTCAGCGAAAGTGAGAGAGTTGAAGATATGAATGGCGTGGTCCCCGGCCATGGAGAGGAAGAGAGCAATCTTCCTGGCATCTGAAGCAGCTTCCAGGTCTGTGGCTTCAAGGTAAAGCTGGAATCGTTATTTAAAGATTATCCAGTTGGCCCCGAGGTTTCCGGTGATGCGGAGCGGTGGTGGGGGGCGGATGCTGTCCATATTGCAGGATGGCTGATTGCTGGTTGAACTCAGATCACTTGAAGGTAGGTCTAATAAATTCTAACATCTCGTACTGGTACCATGATGTGTTGGGTACTCTGGATCTGTGGAGACTGCGTTTACCTTAGCAGTAACACATACAGGCTACCAACACTTGAAATAGTACAAGACTATTTTATTAAGCTAGGAACTGTTGAACATACTTTCACTGTGGGTCGACACTATGTTAAATCAAACTGAAGACCTATGCCTATCCTGACCAGTCTAGACTATCAGCACATGGTGAAGATCTGTGCTACAAGCTGTGAGCTCTGTCCTTCTCAGAGGCTGCATCCTGACTGAGCTGGAAAACTAGTGCCCTCTGGCTTTATAGTGACCGTGCCCTAACTGGTGATTGGCTGCTGTGTTGTGTGTGTTGATTGGTTTTGCAGTGTGTCAGTCAGTGTGTGTCTGCACCATTATATATACTAATGTGTATATTATGACAGAACCCACTTATCCTCACCCAGGCCATGTGCACTCTGTGCACCACTTTGAGCTGAATCAAGCCTCGCGCAGGAGGAGGTTGAGTTCACCCGCCGCATCGCCTCACACCTCAGTCCTCAACCAATTTCCCTCCCCAACTCCCCCTTTCACTTACGCATTACCCTCGCCATCTGTGCCTTGCCCTGCTCCCCCAACCACCCGTATATGTCCCTAATCGTGCCCTTCCCCAAGTCATCAGAAAGCAGCAGTTGCTCTAATAATGTGTACTCCAGTAGCTGGGGGAACATCAGCCACCCCTTTTGTGCAAAGTCCCGCACCTGCAAATACCGGAACTCACTTCCCCTCAGTAACTCAAACCTCTCCCGTAGCTCGTCCAGTCCAGCAAACCTCTCCTCCGAGAACATAACAAGAACCGGCTCCAGCTCCACCTCCACTTCCCATACATCCCATCCATCTCCCCCCCCCCCCCCGGCTTGAACCTATGGTTCCCACACAGTGGCGTCAACAACAACATTTTACCCAACTTATAATGCCTCCTCAACTGGTTTCATATCCTAATAGTCGATTCTACCACCGGACTCGATGTATACTTCCCCAGGGTTAACAGCAACGCGGCCGAAACCTGGGCCCTCAAACTAGAAATCCTGCACGGCTTCTCCTCCAACCTAATCCACTCTGCCCCCTCCCTCCCACCAATACCTCACCTTCTTCAGATTCGCAGCCGAGTAATAATGCATCAGGTTCAGGAGCGCCAGCCTCCCTTTCTACCTCCCACTGAAAATAATTTTTATTGGAATTTTAACACTTAATATCAAAATATCAAAAATAAAAGCAAAAACAAAAGCAAAAACAACAACTACAAATATACCACAGGTTATCACAGTGTTTGTGACCATAGTCTTCATAATCACGTTTCCTTATTTACAATGGAGTTACATAGGGAACATCTTATTCACATTAATCGTGTCGGGAAGAGTCACGGTTTCAGAGGATGAGCAGGATATTCTGCTTTCCCGGTTCTTTACATGTGCGAGGGGCCTGTGTCCCTCCATGTTTTGGGCCTTCGTCCATGCCTCTCCACTGTGTTGTGCGTGGACTTCCCTTCTCCCCGGCGGTTCTCGTCCCCCCCACCCCCCCCGCTCCCGTCCCATGTGCCCTCCCCCTCCTTCCACCTCTCCTCCTGTCTTATCTGTCCCACATTCCCTCCCAATTGGTGGTTACGAACAGGATTGGTAAACCTGTGAAGACCTCTGGATGCTCTTCTTCACCTGTCTTGGAATCTCTCCTTGGAGCCCCGATTGAGAATTTCAGGGATTTAGACAGATTTGACAGACATTCTGGTTGGCGCTGCTGACTTCCAACCTGGCAGACGTCTCCACTGTGTGATCAGAGAGATGAAGGTCAGGGCATCTGCCCTTTAAGCCTTTGAAGAGCTCTGACACCTCGAAGATTGCCACAAGTGGGCATGGCTCCCTTGTAGCCCCCACAACCTTGGACACGGCCTCGAAGAATGCTGTCCAGAACTGAATGAGTCTGGAGCAGGACAAGACATGTGGGTGTGACTGGCTGTGCCCCCCGATACCGCTTTCACTTGTCCTCCACCTCCAGGAAGAATCCGCTCATCCTTTTCTTGCTTAGATATGCTCAGTTTACCTCCTTGAGCTGTACTAGTCTTGGCCCTGTGCATGAGGAGGTGGAGTTAATCCTATGCGGCACCTTGATCCAGAGTCCTCGCCCTATCTCCATGCCTAGCTTCTTCCCCCATTTCCATTGCATTTCGTCTAGTGGGGTCTGACCTTTTCTATGAGTTGTCTGTATATGTCACCACATCTTGTCTCCCCCGAGCCAATCCAGCCCTACCACAATGTCCAAAAGTGTGTCCAAGTAGCTGGGCGGAACATCTTTGTCTCTTTGTGAAGAAAATCGCACAGCTGCAAGTACCGAAGCTTGTTCCCTTTTGGGAGTTGGAGCTTCTCCGATAGTTATCCCAGGGTTGCTCATCTACCGTCCATGAGCATGTCCTTCACCTCAACGCCCCTCTATCCTCCTTCAATGTCCTAAATGTGGCGTCAATCCTAGCCGGTGTGAACAGAGTTATTGCAGATGGGGGCCTCTGTAGATATATCACTGAATTTGAAGTTGTGCACAAACTGGTTCCAGGTATTTAATGTGGCTACTACCACTAATCTCCCATGTGAGCGGGGTGGGGGGGGGGGGGGGGGTGTGCTGGGAGTGAGTTGGTGGCCAGTGCTTGGAGAGATGTCCCTGTGCAGGAGGCCTTGTCCATTTTGACCCAGTCTGCCTTGAACTCTTTCAGTCACCACCTCACCCGTTCTGCGTTTGCCACCCAGTTGCAGAATAGGAGGTTTGGCAGGGCCAGGCCTCCCACCTGCCACCTTCTCCACAAGATGGCGTTTCGTACCATAGGGAGTCCTCCCCACCCCTTCCCCACCCCCTCCCCTGCCCCCCACCCCTATCCCCAATCAAACAAAGGCCATAAATAGCTTATCAACCTTGGTGAAGAAAGATATTGGGAGCGATTTGGATATAAAGAGAAACTGGGGCAGCACATCCATTTTAATCATCTGTACCCTTCACGCTAGCGGGAGTGAGTCCCACCTTTGCAGGTCCCTCTTTACTTCCTCCAACAGGCTGGAGAGGTTCCATTTGTCGAGCTTCGTCCAGTTGTGAGCTACCTGTATCCCCAGGTACCTGAACTTGGTTTTGGTCATCTTAAACAGTAGTAAACCGGGAAGATTTTGTTTTTCCCCAGGTTGGGTTTGCAACCTGAGAAGGCAGTGGCTCAATTGTCAGTGTGAACAGGATGGGGATAACGGGCACCCTGCCCCGTTCCCCTGTGCGGCTGAAAGTACTTGGAGCTGGTGACGTTCAGCTGCATGCTCGCCATGGGAGCGCTGTACAGAGAATTCACCCACGTGGTGAACCCTGCTCTCCAAACCCATGCTTCAAGCACCTCCGTGAATTACCTCCATTCTATTTGATCAAAGGCTTTCTCAGTGTTCAGGGAGATGATCCCTTCTGCTGTCTCCTCCCCGGATGGGGTCATTATTACATTCAATAGCTGTCTGATATTCGCTGTTAGCTGTCTGCCTTTGATAAACCCGGTCTTATCTTTCACCATCACTTCTGACAGTGCTTTTGCCAGGACTTTAGCGTCAGTGTTTAACAGAGAGATGGATCTGTATGACCCACACTCTGTCTGGTCATTGTCTTTTTGGCGATCAGTGAGATCAATGCCAGTGCCAACGTGGGCGGCAGGGCCCCCTTCGACAGAGAGGCGTTCAACATCTCTCGCAGGTGAGGGGCTAACGCTGTTGCAAAGTTTTTGTAAAAGTCTGCCGGAAACCCATCTGGTCCAGGCGCCTTCCCTGACTACATGGAATTAATGCATTCCATGATCTCATCGAGCCCTAGCGGTGCTTCAAACCCTTCTTTCTTGTCCTCTCCCACAAATGGTATAGCCAGTCCATTGAGGAATTGTTTCACCTCCGAGTCCCCCTCCTGCCAAACCTCCTATTCTACTGCTCCTCAGCTACAGTAAGGGGCTGTAGGTCAGGCGGTCCTCCTCCAGTCTTCTACCACTCCCAGCGGTTGTGCACGGCCTTCTTCTGGGGGGGAGAACAGAAGAAAGTGACAGTGTTAGACGTTAGACATTCTGAAGCATGCAGCACAGGAGGTCACCCGGCCATGGTAGCTGGTATGGGTACCGGCATGTGGTGCAGGGTAGGGGTTCCTGGGGAGGGTGGTGGGGGGAGGTGGTTGTGTTACGGGCGTGCGGGATAGGGGTTGGTGCCGGGGCACAGTGTTGCTTACTTACCCTGGCTACGCCGAGTAGGTTGTGCGTTTTTTTGTGGCACTGCTGGCTGGTCTGGATGACGTTGCCCACAGCGCTGATCACCTCTGCCACCTGCGCCCAGGTACGGCGAACAGCGATGGCTGGCAGCCTCCTTTTTGGGCCGATGTACAGGATCATCCTCCTCTCTTCCACGGCCTCCAGGAGGATCTCCAGCTCTGCGTCCATGAACTTTGGGGCTGCTCCCCTAGCTGCCATCTTGTTGGCTGTGATAGTGAGTGTGGGGAGTGAAGTATGTATATACGGCTGCAGCGTGTCAGCCTCCTGAGTGTCAATCGCAAAACCGGCAAATCTGGTATCATTTCTCATTAGAATCGATTAAGGTCCACGTGGCGCCGGTGCTAGCCCCTTAACAGTAGCGGAATTGGTCCAGGCGTGGCGCTGTCGTGAAAGCCCACAAATTCTGCATGGAGTCAACACTTTGTCTCAGAAATGGAGAATCCCGCCCATGGTTCTGTCGTGTTAAAGAGAGAGGTTGATGTTTTTCATATTCTCATGACTTTTTGAAGCATTTTGTAATGAACGCATTACTTTTGAAGGGCAGTTCCTGTTATATAACAAATAAGCAATCACTTTACACACAGGAAGATTCCACAAACAGCAAATGAATGAACAATGAGAAAATCTTTTTTGTAGTTTTGGTTGATGGAGGAATGATGGCCAGGGCGCTAGGATTACTGACACGCTTCTTCAGATAGCCAACTAGGGGTCCCAGTTTAACATCTTACCTAAAATACAGCACATCAGGCAATGCAGTACACACTGCATGTAGCTTAGTCAGTCGTAGCGTATCTGCCTAGTCTTTGATGGGCTTGAACGCACAATATTCTCTCTCGAAGGAAGGGAGTTCCAGGATTTTGACCCAGTGAAAATGAAGGAATGGTTATGTGGTTTTATGTTAGCCTGTTGAGTGGTTTGGAGGGCAACATTCAGGTGCACCACCTTCCCTTGCCCAAGTGGTAGAGATCACTTGGAGTTCACTTGGGGTGCTTGGAAGTTGCTTTGTCCTGGATGGTGTCGAGCTTCTTGAATGTTGTTGGAGCTGCACTCATCCAGACAAGTGGAGAATATTCCATGACACTCCTGACTTGTGCCTTGTAGATGGTAGACAGGCTTTGGGGAGTCAAGGGATGAGTTACTAACCATAGAATTCCCAGGTTCTGACCTGCTCTTGAACCACAGTATTTATTTGGCTGGTCCAGTTAGGTTTCTGATCAGTGGCGACGCAAAGGATGTTTATCATGGAGGATTCAATGATGGTAATGCCATTGAATGTCGAAGAGAGTGTCCATAATCTACAAAAGATTTTAAGAGGTGCCTATTAGTATCCTTGCACAAAAGGACCTGCTTAATTTAAGAGCCACCTCAAAGTTTTGAGTGATGTTGGACTTGAATGGATTAATTAAGCGAGAAAAACCTCAAAGAGTATATGGATATTGATGCAAGTTGGGGTCAAAATCCAGAAAATGTTACTGTGTTGGCAAGCCGACTCCAATCCACTGACAAATTGTGCCATAGTAGAGCTGGGAGATTTCCATCCCTGATGACCATGGGCACTGAAATTCCACAGATGTCTAGCATTGCCTCATCTGTACTTGCCAATTTGGGAAATGTGGTGTGACCCAGCTCCAGTTCTCTCCCTCTCTCTCCTGTTGTGTGCTCTCTTCTATGAGGAAAAGAGCAAACCTTTGCATTTCTGCAATGGCAGATGCTCATTTATTGGATGGAGTCTGTTTGTTGAGGATGACTAACAGGGAAGAGGCATATTGCCAAAGGAGGGTAAGTGGGAGTGGTGGATAGACTGACGGAGATGTGAGAAAGTGCATTGACAGTGCAGAATGGGTGTAACAGCAAGTTTAAGTTGTTGTGAGGAGTGATGTGTGGAGTAGGTGTGACAAGACAGTGGGGTGATGTGCACATCAGGATGAAAATGATTGTGCAACTATATTCACCTTTCTTGATTTTTTTAAAGTCACTCATGCAGTCTTGCATTGAATCTAGGAGAGTGGGTGAGGATTTTATGCTAGCTGAATCGTGTTTAAAAGATTGGATCATAATGTTTTGTGGTTTCCACCTAATATATTTAAATACTAAAAGCTTAATAATTAATTGAATTTCCAAATTTAGCCAACTGAACTGCAGAAATATATAAACTAAACTCTAAAGCAGATTTTTATCTATGAACTCTGATATATTTTAAATTCCAGTTTGATATTTAATTATACCATACAAGCGCAGTATCTCCAATTGAAAATAATTTCTGTTTGCTGTTTCCTTACCATCTGTTTAGATCTAGAATTTATTTAAAAATACATGCTGTCCCTTTAATTTTCATGGAAAAAGTTAACATTTGACATGTCAATTGAATTGTTGTGAGATGTAACTGAAGACCAGCACAGTGCAATGATAATACTTTGCTGAGTTACTGGTGAATAGCATACCATTTTTTATAATATTGGATTGGATTTGTTTATTGTCACGTGTACCGAGGTACAGTGAAAAGTGTTTTTCTGCAAGCAGCTCAACAGATCATTCAGTACATGGGAAGAAAAGGGAATTAAACAGAATTCAAGAAAATACAAGAAAATACATGAGAATACATAATAGGGCAACACCATATATACAATGTAACTACATAAGCATTGGCATCGGATGAAGCATACATGGGTGTAGTGTTAATGAGGTCAGTCCATAAGAGGGTCATTTAGGAGTCTGGTGACAGTGGGGAAGAAGCTGTTTTTGAGTCTGTTCGTGGATGTTCTCAGACTTCTGAATCTCCTGCCCGATGGATGAAAGTTGGAAAAGTGAGTAAGCCGGGTGGGAGGGATCCTTGATTATGCTGCCTGCTTTCCCCAGGCAGCGGGAGGTGTAGATGGAATCAATGGATGGGAGGCAGGTTCGTGTGATGGACTGGGCGGTATTCACGACTCTCTGAAGTTCCTTGCGGTCCTGGGCCGAGCAGTTGCCATACCAGGCTGTGATGCAGCCCGATAGGATGCTCTCTATAGTGCATCTGTAAAAGCTGGTAAGGGTTAATGTGGACATGCTGAATTTCCTTAGTTTCCTGAGGAAGTATAGGCGCTGTTGTGCTTTCTTGGTGATAGCGTCGACGTGAGTGGACCAGGATAGATCTTTGGTGATGTGCACCCCTACGAATTTGAAACTGCTCACCATCTCTACCTCGGCTCCGTTGATGCTGACAGGGGTGTGTACAGTACTTTGCTTCCTGAAGTCGATGACCCCCTCTTTAGTTTTGCTGGCATTGAGGGAGAGGTTGTTGTCGTTACACCACTCCGCTAGGTTCTCTATCTCCCTCCTGTATTCGGACTCGTCGTTATTCGAGATCCAGCCCACTATGGTCGTATCGTCAGCAAACTTGTAGATGGAGTTGGAACCAAGTTTTGCCATGCAGTCATGTGTGTACAGGGAGTAGAGTAGGGGGCTAAGTACGCAGCCTTGCGGGGCACCGGTATTGAGGACTATTGTAGAGGAGGTGTTGGTGTTCATTCTTACTGACTGTGGTCTGTTGGTCAGAAAGTCAAGGATCCAGTTGCAGAGTGGAGAGTCAAGTCCTAGGTTTTGGAGCTTTGATATGACCTTGGCTGGGATTATGGTGTTGAAGGCGGAGCTGTAGTCAATAAATAGGAGTCTGATGTAGGAGTCCTTGTTTTCGAGATGCTCTAGGGATGAGCGTAGGGCCAGGGAAATGGCGTCTGATGTGGACTGGTTGCGACGGTATGCGAATTGAAGTAATAATCTGATACTTTTTATTTATGTGATTATAAATTCAAACGGGTCTATTTAAACTTTGGAAGATAGTGTAACATGGGCAATGTCAAATTGTTCACCCATTGCACAATTTCATTGAATTCAATTATATTATAAATTGGCCCCTACGATTGGGCTGGAGGGGATATAGAAATAGACATAGAATTTACAGTGCAGAAGGAGGCCATTCGAGTCTGCACCGGCTCTTGGAAAGAGCACCCCACTTAAGCCCCACACCTTTACCCTATCCCCGTAATCCAATAACCCCTCCTAACCTTTTTGGTCACTTAGGGCAATTTATTTGGACTGTGGGAGGAAACTGGAGCACCCGGAGGAAACCTACGCAGACACGGGGAGAACGTGCAGACTCAGCACAGACAGTGACCCAGCGGGGAATTGAACCTGAGACCTTGGCGCTGTGAAGCAACAATGCTAACCACTGTGCTACCGTGATGCACAGTAATAGAGTCCATTATAACTGAGCTACTACAGGGGTGAGTTTGAGCCAAATCCTTCCGTTTACTATCATGAGTTTAGTGACCGTTGACATGTGGACATGGGCAGGTACTGAGTGGAGGCAAATCACCTCACTGTAAGAATGGACTGAAATTCAAAATTTGGCTGGCATATGGAAAAAAGAAAGATTTGCTTTTCATGCCCACCAGACATCTGAAAGTATTTGCAGCCAATGAAGTATTTTTTTTAAAAGTGAAATCTGTGCTGTAATGCAGGTAACATGATGGCCAACATGAACCCAGAAAGCTCTCACAAACAGTAATATGATAATGACCAGATAATCTGTTTCACTGATGTTTTTTGAGGGATAAGTATTGGCCCGGGCACTGGGGATAGTTCCAGTGCTCTTTCTTGAACTAGTGCCATGGGATCTTCTACATCCACCCGAGCAGGCAGAGGGGTGGCGTCAGATTATAAAACTATTAAGATTACTTCCTCTATAAAAAATAAGCACAAAACTCTGTAGCCTGGTGTCTTGGAAACATCTAAAAGAGCCGCGAGGTTTTGCTGCAGCTTTATAAAACCCTAGTTGGACCACACTTGGAATATTGTGTCCAGTCCTGGTTGCCTCATTATAGGAAGGATGTGGATGCTTTGGAGAGGGTGCAGAGGAGATTTACCAGGATGCTGCCTGGAATGGAGGGCATGTCTTCTGAAGAAAGGTTGAGGAAGCTAGGGTTTTTTTCACTGGAGCGAAGATGGCAGAGAGGTGACTTGATTGAGGTGTAGAAGGTGATGAGAGGCATGGATAGAGTGGATAGCCAGAGACTTTTTCCCAGGGTGGAAATGGCTGTCACCATTTAACTATCTAACTATCATCTGGAGCTTGAACGACCATTTCCGTGTCTGACTTGCTTTGAGTACCTGGTGCGGTAACTCAATTATGGTGCAGTCTGCAGGGCACCATTAAAATATTTGAATAACCAGGGCTTTGAGTATCGAACTAGAGATAAGTATAAATTTAAAAACTTGAAACAAGCGTGAGCTTAGAGGGTAATGTTTCTCACAATGTATTGGATATACAAAATAGACACTGTATTGAAGCTAACACTATGTTGATATTCTTTAATGTTTCAAATAATTTTGAACAGTATTGAGAGTCATAAGAGAAGATAGAACATTACAGTTCTTGTAGAAATGGTACAGCATGGGGGATTTTAATCGACATGTTGATTGGTTTAACCAGGTCGGTCAAGGCAGCCTTGAGGAGGAGTTTACAGAATGTATCCGCGATAGTTTCCTAGAACAGTATGTAATGGAACCTACGAGGGAACAAGCGGTCCTAGATCTGGTCCTGTGTAATGAGACAGGACTGATTAATAATCTCATAGTTAGGGATCCTCTCGGAAGGAGCGATCACAATATGGTGGAATTTAAAATACAGATGGAGAGTGAGAAGGTAAAATCAAACACTAGTGTTTTGTGCTTAAACAAAAGAGATTACAATGGGATGAGAGAAGAACTAGCTAAGGTAGACTGGGGGCAAAGAATTTATGGTGAAACAGTTGAGGAGCAGTGGAGAACCTTCCAAGCGATTTTTCACAGTGCTCAGCAAAGGTTTATACCAACAAAAAGGAAGGACGTTAGAAAAAGGGAAAATCGACCGTGGATATCTAAGTGTGGATGAGCAGAGGGATCTCGGTGTCCATGTACATAGATCCCTGAAAGTTGCCACCCAGGTTGATAGGATTGTGAAGAAGGCCTATGGTGTGTTGGCCTTTATTGGTAGAGGGATTGAGTTCCGGAGCCATGAGGTCATGTTGCAGCTGTACAAAACTCTGGTACGGCCGCATTTGGAGTATTGCGTACAGTTCTGGTCGCCTCATTATAGGAAGGACGTGGAAGCTTTGGAATGGGTGCAGAGGAGATTTACCAGGATGTTGCCTGGTATGGAGGGAAAATCTTATGAGGAAAGGCTGATGGACTTGAGGTTGTTTTCGTTAGAGAGAAGAAGGTTAAGAGATGACTTAATAGAGGCATACAAAACGATCAGAGGGTTAGATAGGGTGGACAGTGAGATCCTTCTCCCGAGGATGGAGGTGGCTAGCACGAGGGGACATAGCCTTAAATTGAGGGGTAATAGATATAGGACAGAAGTCAGAGGTAGGTTTTTTACGCAAAGAGTGGTGAGGCCGTGGAATGCCCTACCTGCAACAGTAGTGAACTCGCCAACATTGAGGGCATTTAAAAGTTTATTGGATAAGCATATGGATGATAATGGCATAGTGTAGGTTAGATGGCCTTTAGTTTTTGACTTCCCATGTCGGTGCAACATCGTGGGCCGAAGGGCCTGTACTGCGCTGTATCTTTCTATGTTCTATGTTCTATGAAACAAGGGAGAGTATCAAATTGAAGGAAAAAGCATACAAAGTGGCAAAAATTAGTGGGAGACTAGAGGACTGGGAAATCTTTAGAGGGCAACAGAAAGCTACTAAAAAAGCTATAAAGAAGAGTAAGATAGATTATGAGAGTAAACTTGCTCGGAGTATAAAAACAGATCGTAAAAGTTTCTACAAATATATAAACCAAAAAGAGTGGCTAAGGTAAATATTGGTCCTTTCGAGGATGAGAAGGGAGTCTTAATAGTGGGAGATGAGGAAATGGCTGACGAACTGAACAGGTTTTTGGGTCGGTCTTCACAGTGGAAGACACAAATAACATACCAGTGACTGATAGAAATGAGGCTATGACAGATGAGGACCTTGAGATGATTGTTATCACTAAGGAGGTAGTGATGGCAAGCTAATGGGGCTAAAGGTAGACAAGTCTCCTGGCCCTGATGGAATGCATCCCAGAGTGCTGAAAGAGATGGCTAGGGAAATTGCAGATGCACTAGTGATGATTTACCAAATTCACTAGACTCTGGGGTGGTCCCGGTGGATTGGAAATTAGTAAACATTTAAAAAAGGCGGTAGGCAGAAAGCGGGTAATTATAGGCCAGTGAGCTTTGGTAGTAGGGAAGATGTTGGAATCTATCATCAAGGAAGAAATAACAAGGCATCTGGATGGAAATTGTCCCATTGGGCAGACGCAGCATGGGTTCATAAAGGGCAGGTCGTGCCTAACTAATTTAGTGTAATTTTTTGAGGACATTACCAGAGTGGTAGATAACGGGGAGCCAATGGATGTGGTATATCTGGAGTTCCAGAAAGCCTTTGGCAAGGTGCCACACAAAAGGTTGCTGCATATGATAAAGGTGTATGGCATTAAGGGCAAAGTAGTAGCATGGATAGAGGATTGGTTAATTAATAGAAAGCAAAGAGTGGGGATTAATGGGTGTTTCTCTGGTTGGCAATCAGTAGCTAGTGGTCGTTCAGGGATCAGTGTTGGGCCTGCAATTGTTCACAATTTACATAGATGACTTGGAGTTGGGGACCAAGGGCAATGTGTCCAAGTTTGCAGACGACACTAAGATGAGTGGTAAAGCAAAAAGTGCAGAGGATACTGGAAGTCTGCAGAGGGATTTGGATAGGTTAAGTGAATGGGCTAGGGTCTGGCAGATGGAATACAATGTTGACAAATGTGAGGTTATCCATTTTGGTAGGAATAACAGAAAAATGGATTATTATTTAAATGGCAAGATATTAAAACATGCTGCTGTGCAGAGAGATCTGGGTGTGCTGGTGCATGAGTCGCAAAAAGTTGGTTTACAGGTGCAACAGGTGATTAAGAAGGCAAATGGAATTTTGTCCTTCATTGCTAGAGGGATGGAGTTTAAGACTAGGGAGGTTATGCTGCAATTGTATAAGGTGTTAGTGAGGCCACACCTGGAGTATTGTGTTCAGTTTAGGTCTCCTTACCTGAGAAAGGAATGTGAGATTCATTTAGTTCACAGTGATGAGCTCTGTAAGAATCTGAATTATTGAACTATCAGGCTGGAATGTCCCGGGGCTGGATTCTCCACAGCCCCGCGCTGAAATCGTGATTGGCGCAGGGGCAGAGAATCAACCTTCACACTGAAATCGGGCTCGGCACCAGCCCGGCGATTCTCCAGGACCCAAGGATCGGCATGTTTGCCATGGCTGGAGGGCCATTGCCAGAGGTCTGCTCAGCGATTTCCCCACTCCCGGCCGCCCGAGTTCCCGACGGCGTGGTTCGAGAACATCGAGTGGCGGCTGCGGACTCTGTCCACGGCTGCCCTGGTGGGGGCGGGGGATCGGGCACTGGGGGGAGGGGGGGCCTTATGGGCAGACAGGGGGACAGATTGGTCTGGTCGGATCTTCGGGCGCGCTGCTGATCGGGGGGGCATTACATTCTGCAGCTGCCTCCGCGGTCCGAGTCCGCCATGGCGCTCAGCCCGGCCGCTGGTGGCCGCCAGAAACGGGAAGCGAGGGGACGCTTTTCCGCAGCTAAAGCTGCGTGAATCACTCCGGGTCCCTGCTAGCCCCCTGAAGGTGAGGGAATTAGCTTGTATTTTTGTGAGGAAACTCCGGAGTGAAACACCAGCGTTTGTACGTCGGCGTGGGGACATAGTCCCATTTTGGGAGAACCTTTGCGAGAGAGAGGGAAAAAGCATGACTAAGAGGCTTTGGAAAAAATAGTGGAAAGTTGGAACACAGAGAAGCTTATTTTGGCTCATATTTCTATTTGTGGATGCATAGATTTGTGTTTTTATTTAGTTGCGTATTGGTTGAAGTTTGATTTGACAACAAAACACAGAATAAGTCACTGGAGCCTTACCTATTTCTTTCATTAAATGGGATATCAGCATCTACAAGTCACGGACCATTAACAGCTTTGTTGTTCTCCATTAGCTCACAACATCCACAGTCCAAGCAGCTGTTAGTGTGAGAAGCTCAGTTTTAATATTCACTAACAGTTCCATTTGCTGTACGTTGTATTAGCTGCAGGACTGAAGTGCTGAAAACATACAGCACTGTGAATTGGAGCAGTATTTGGATAATACCACAAACATAAGATGTAATTACTTCTGCTGTGTGGTAGCTTATTAGTGTTAAGCATAGATGAACCTGGGGCTGGATTCTCAGCAGCCCCACGACAAAATCACGTTTGGCGCAGGTGTGGAGAATCCAATTTCATGCTGAAATCGGGCCCGGCACTGGATTCTCCGATTTTGAGACGAAGTGCTGATGCCGGAGTGGACACCGTGGTGTTTTACAACTGGAAAAACAGCGCAACAGCTGCACCGATTCACCAACTGTAAATGGGCTAGCAGCATCGCCAATGGAACGCAACCAGTTCCATGCAAAACTGCAGCGGATTTGAAGGGCCCGTGATTGGCGCACATGAGGTTCATACGCCGCAGCCGCACTTAAACGATCCTTTCCCCCACACACACTGTCTCAGCCAACAAGATGGCTGGAAGGAGAGCAGCGCCACGGTTCAGGGACGTTGAGCTGGACACTCCCTGGGACGCCGTGGAGGAGAGGCGGATGATCCTGTACCCCAGCCCGGGAGGAAGGCCATCAGGACGCTGCCGTTCGCCATGCCTGGGCGCAGGTGGCAGATGTGGTCGGCATCGTGGGCAATGTTGTCCAGGCTGGCATGCAGTGCAGTAAGAAACTGCACGACCTCCTCAGGGCGGCCAGGGTGAGTTGGCACATACCCATCCCACACACCCGTAATCCTCCCCTCCAAAGGACAGCTGTACCCCCACCCTGCCCCACGTACCAGCACCCATGCCAGCCGCAATGGCCGGGTGCCCTGGCCACTGAGGTCACCATTTACCCAACCCCTGGGCTGCATGCGTCGGACTGTTTAACAGTCTCATTGTTTGTGTTTGCCCCTCCCATCCCCGCCCCCAGGAGAGGGCCGTGCACAATCACCAGGAGCGGGAGAAGACCGGAAGACAGGTCTTCTCCTGCTCCTGGTGCGCACCACACATCGTATCTGGTACACAGGTGGAGGTAGGAGCAGCCGAGGGGCCGGACGGTCGGAGGGCAGGCCCGCCCCAGGAACCAGCTGCCATCCAGATGGGTCCCGGATTCCAGGAACATCCAGTCCCAGCCACTGTGCAGGTCCAGGCAGAGACCCAGGGACCATAAGAGGGGATGACGGCGGGATCCAGCACCTGCAGGCCCAGGTGGAGGAGTCCATGCGTGTGTAGGAGCAGAGGGTGGTGCCGGTCATGCATGGCCGACACAACACAGGTGGCGTCCGCGGTGGAGGTAATGGGGACGACGGTGTCGGATCTGGGTCAGAGTGTCCAGGGCCTGGGGCATTCTGTACAGGCGGTGGCCGAGACCCAGGACAGGGCTGCCCTCTCACAGGCAGCCATGTGCCAGAACCACAGTGGCGCTCCTCAGCATGGCCTGTCACAGCAGGCCAAGGCTGAGAACTTCGGCGGTATTGCCCAGGCGCTGACCAACGTGGGACTGACACCAGACACTGGTGGCCGAGTCCCAGAGGGAGGTGGCCCAGTCCCAGAGGGAGGTGGCCCACACCCATAGGGAGGTGGCCCAGTCACTGGCTGATGTGGCCCTCAGGTTGGTGGCACAGTCGCAGTGTGATGTAGTCCCAGACGGAGATGGCCGACTCCCTGTGCTCCATGGACACCAACAGGCAGACCCTGGTCGAGACCAGAGCAGGCCTCCAGGACTGGCAGCGCCAAGTGTCGGGTTGGGGGGGGGGGGGGGGGTTGGGGGGCTCAGGGGATGGCTCTGCTAGCACCCCTATCCCATTGAGTAGCGTGGGGGCCATTGGGTACCCCGAGGGAGGAGGAGGTGCTGGAGCCATGCCGGTGACCCCACTGGGGAGATGCCGGAACACTGACCGTCCCAGAACCCTCACCCCAGGGTTTCGACAGGACCATGTGATGGACTGGCCAGCTTGCATGCAGGGAAGGCCCAAGTTTAAGATGCAACTGTGGGCAGGAGTCAGACATTGTCAAACAATGAGGAGCACCGGAGCTCATCGCAGAGCAGGTTGTCATCATCCTCCAGCCCATGGACCAGACCCGCTTTCACTACCAACCCAGGGCCCCCAGCTCATAGCGCCGCACGTGTGTGTTATGAAGGGGGTGCGTATGCGGGTGGTTTGGTGGTGTGGGAGGCGAGGGGGTGTGGGTCTGGGATGGTGGTGTCCATGCCACTGGCCAGCAACCCCTCTCCCCCCTCCTAGTCGGTGAAACGTGTTCCGATGAGGGCATCCCATGCGCGCTGGTCCTGGCAATGGCGTCATGCGGCCTCCCTGCCTGGGCCCCACTTCCCACTCATCGTCCCCCTCACCCACATCCTCCTCGTTGGACGAGGCCTGCCTTTGCTCCTCATCCTCCTCCTCCAGCACACTGTCCCTCTGTGCTATATTGTAGAAGATGCAGCAGGCCACCATGATGCGGTCGACCCACCCAATCTCGTACTGGAGGTCCCCTCCAGAACGGTCCAGGCACTTGAATGTTTCGGATGTCGATGCACTCTCTCGATCACACCCCTGGTCGCTGTAAGGGCGTCATTGTATTGGGTCTCAGCGTGGTCTGTGACCTCCGGATAGGCGGCATCAGCCACAACCGCAGCGGGTAACCCCTGTCTCTCAGCAGCCAACCCCACAGCCAGAGGGGTGCCCCTCTAATATGTCGGGGATCACCGAGTATGCCAAGTTGAAGGAGTCGTGCACGCTGACCGAGTATCGGGCGCAGATGTGCATGATGCTGATCTGTTGATCGCATCTGGAAGGTTGTGACTAGTGATGTTCCACAGGGATCTGTGCTGGGGCCTCTGTTGTTTGTGGTGCACATGAACGATTAGGAGGAAAATGTAGCCGGTCTGATAAGTAAGTTTGCGGATGATACCAAGGTTGGTGGAGTGGCAGATAGTGTTGAGGATTGTCAGAAGATACAGCAGAACATAGATAGGTTGGAAACTTGGGCAGAGAAATGGCAAATAGAGTTTAATCCGGACAAATGTGAGGTAATGCATTTTAGTAGGTCTAACATAGAGGGGAATATGAAAATGAAAATCGCTTATTGTCACAAGTAGGCTTCAATGAAGTTATCGTGAAAAGTCCCTAGTCACCACATTCCGGCGCCTGTTCAGGAAGGCTGGTACAGGAATTGAACTGTGCTGCTGGCCTGCCTTGGTATGCTTTCAAAGCCAGCTCTTTAGCCCTATGCTAAACCAGCCGGGTAAAACTCTTATGAATGTAGAATGTCAGAGAGATCTGGGCGTGCAGGTCCACAGATCTTTGAAGGTGGCAACACAAGTGGACAAGGTAGTCAAGGAAGCATAAGGAGATAACACCTAGATAACAAAGAGATACACGTAGATAACAAAGACACCTATGTCAGACTCCTATTTATTGACTACAGCTCAGCCTTCAACACTATTACTCTGACGAAACTCGTCTCCAAACTCCGTGGCCTTGGCTTCGGCTCCTCCCTCTGTGACTGGCTCCTGAACTTTCTAACCCACAAACCACAATCAGTAATGATAGGCAACAACACCTCCCCCACGATCATCCTCAACACCGGTGTCCCACAAGGCTGTGTCCTCAGCCCCCTACTTTACTCCTTATACACCTATGACTATGTGGCCAAATTCCCCTCCAACTCGATTCTCAAATTTGCTGTTGACACCACCGTAGTTGGTCGGATTTCAAACAGAGTACAGGAATGAGATAGAGAATCTGGTGAACTGGTGTGATGACAATAATCTCTCCCTCAATGTCAATAAAACAAAGGAGATTGTCATTGACTTCAGGACATGCCCCTGTCTACATCAATGGTAACGAAGTAGAAAGGGAGAGCTTCAAGTTTTTAGCTGTCCAGATTACCACAACCTGTCCTGGTCTCCCCCTGCCGACAATATAGTTCAAGTTTTTAGGTGTCCAGATTACCACAACCTGTCCTGGTCTCCCCCTGCCGACAATATAGTTAAGAAAGCCCACCAACGCCTCTACTTTCTCAAAAGACTAAGGAAATTTGGCATGTCAGCTACGACTCTTACCAACTTCTACAGTTGCACCATAGAAAGCATTCTTTCTGGTTGTATCACAGCCTGGTATGGCTCCTGCTCTGCCCAAGACTGCAGGAAACTACAAAAGGTCGTGAATGTAGCCCAGTCCATCACGCAAACCAGCCTCCCATCCATTGACTCTATCTATAATTCCCGCTGCCTCGGAAAGGCAGCCAGCATAATTAAGGAACCCACGCACCCAGACATACTCTCTTCCACCTTCTTCTGTCAGGAAAAAGATACAAAAGTTTGAGGTCATGTACCAACCGACTCAGGAACAGCTTCTTCCCTGCTGCAATCAGACTTTTGAATGGACCTACCTCGTATTAAGTTGATCTTTTCTCTACATCCACATGACTGTAACATTACATTCTGTAGTCTCTCCTTCCTTCCCTATGTACGGTATGCAAGAAACAACACTTTTCACTGTATACTAATACATGTGACAATAATAAATCAAATCAAGACTTCCGGTTGCGGCTATGACCAGCTAAGTCGCACGTTTGGCTGCTCCTGTTAGGAAGGTGTTTTCGGGCCGATTGGAGGGCCCCTAACGGCGCTGGAACGGCAATTCCCGGTGGGGGAAGGTTCCCAGAGGAGAACCCCGTCAAATTTATGGTCGTCACCCGAAGTGGGGCAGGAAAAAAAGCGGCAGCAGCTCCCCGAAAAAAGCGGGGGAAGAAATCCGAAATGGCGGCCGGCGGCGCACCCGAGGACTGGAGGAAATGGGCGGAGGAGCAGCAGGCCGTTCTCCTGCGCTTCTTCACGGAGCTGAAAGTGGAGCTGCTGGAGTCGATGAACGCGACGACCACCAGGCTGATGGGGGCACAGGCGACCCAGGAGGCGTCAATTCGGGAGCTGCAGCAGGAGATGACTGTGAGGGAGGAGGAGGCCACGGTCCTCGTGGGAAAGGTGGAGGTGCACGAGGCACTCCACCTGAAATGGCAAAACCGATTGGAGGAGATGGATACCCGCATGAGGCGGAAAAACTTGAGGATCCTGGGCCTGGCAGAAGGGCTGGAGGGGTCGGACCTCCAGGGGTATGTGGCAGAAATGCTGGGCTCACTGATGGGGGCAGGGGCCGTCCCTTCGCCCCTGGAATTGGAGGAGGCCTACAGAGTGATGGCCAGGAAGCCAAGAGCAAACGAACCCCCGAGGGCGGTGCTGGTTCGGTTCCAGCGATTCAGTGACCGGGAGAGGGTGCTGAGGTGGGCCAAGAGAGAGAGGAGCAGCAAATGGGAGAACTCGACGGTGAGGATCTTTCAGGACTGGAGTGCGGAGGTGGCAAAGCGGCGGGCCCGGTTCAACCGGACGAAGGCGGTGCTGCATGCCAAGAGAATTAGATTCGGGATGCTGCAGCCAGCACGCTTGTGGGTGACCTACAAGGACCAGCACCACTATTTCGAGTCCCCGGATGAGGCGTGGGCCTTTGTCCAGGAAGAAAAGCTGGACTCGAACTAGAACCAGGGGATACTTGGCGGTCGTTGCCGCTCTGGTACCTTAAGCTGGACACGTGGCTTTCTGTTGGTTGGATTTTAACTTGGCCGTATTTTTGGACCCTTTTTGTTCTCTATACCAGTTTTTTCTCTCTTTTTCCTGTTATTTATAATGTTATGGTGGGAGGGCGGGGGGGGGGGGGGAGGGGGGGGGGAGTGCCGGGGGTATGTGTTTCTTGTGGGGTTTTGGGGTGTTTTGTATACATCGGTGGGAGATCGGGGACGGGGGTGGAACTGAAGACGGAGGGGCGGGGAGGGGCAGGGCGAAAGCGCGGGCTTTCCTCTGGTTTCCCGCGCACGGGGCAGAGGAGGGAGGGGGGTGGGAGTAAGGGGCGTGGTCAGCAATGGCTCCCTTTCCCGCGCTGGAGCAGGGTCAAGGAGGGGTGGTAAGGGGGGGACGTCCCCCATGCCGGGAGGAGCCGGGGTGTGGCAGGGGCAGCCGGGTCAGCGTAAACCAGCTGACTCACGGAAGTAATATGGAGGGTGCGTCGCGGCTAGGAAGGGTCCTAGCCTGGGGGGGGGAGGGGGTGGGGGGGGGGGGGGGGAGGGGGAGGGGGGAAGGGGGGGGCCACCGGGTTGCTGCTGGAAAGGCCAGGGAGGAGAAGTTGAGGACTGGAGGGGTGGGGGGGGGGGGGGGGGCGGCGCCATCGCCATGGGGAGCGGGTCAGAAAGGGAGGGCTGACTCGGGGCGAGCAGGTGACAGGATATGGCTAGTCGGCGGGGGAAAGGGGCCGGTTGCCCTTCGACCCGGCTGATCACTTGGAATGTGAGGGGGCTGAATGGGCCGGTCAAGAGAACGAGAGTAATCTCGCATTTGAAGGGGCTGAAGGCGGATGTAGCAATGCTACAAGAGACCCATTTGAAGGTGGCGGACCAGGTCCGCCTGAGAAGGGGGTGGGTGGGACAAGTGTTCCACTCAGGACTGGACGTAAAGAACCGAGGGGTGGCGATCCTGGTAGGGAAGAGGGTGTCGTTCGTGGCGGCGGAGGTGGTGGCGGATAAAGAGGGTAGATATGTCATGGTGAAGGGTAGGCTGCAGGGGGAGAAAGTGGTGATGGTTAACGTGTATGCCCCGAACTGGGACGACGCTGGCTTCATGAGGCGCCTACTGGGCCTCATTCCGGACCTGGAGGCAGGGGGCCTGATCATGGGGGGGGACTTCAACACAGTGCTGGACCCCGTGTTGGACAGATCGAGTTCAAGGACGAGTAGGAGGCCGGCAGCGGCGGAAGTGCTAAAGGGGTTTATGGAGCAGATGGGAGGAGTGGACCCCTGGAGGTTTGGGAGGCCGAGGGCGAAGGAGTATTCCTTTTTCTCCCATGTCCGCAGAGTCTATTCTAGAATTGACTTTTTTGTATTAAGTAGGGGACTGATCCCGAAAGTACGGGAAGTGGAGTACTCGGCCATAGCGGTCTCAGACCACGCGCCACACTGGGTAGATTTGGAAATGGGGGAGGTGCGAGACCAGCGTCCGCTGTGGCGTCTGGATGTGGGGTTGCTGGCGGATGAGGAGGTGCATAAGAGGGTCCGGAAGAGCATTGAGGGATATCTGGACATTAACGACACGGGGGAGGTGCAGGTGGGGATGGTATGGGAGGCCCTGAAGGCGGTGATCCGGGGGGAGCTGATCTCCATACGGGCACATAGGGAAAGGAGGGAGAGACAGGAGAGGGAGAGGCTGGTGGGGGAGCTTCTGGACGTGGATAGGAAATATGCGGAGGCACCAGAGGAGGGGCTGCTGGGGGAACGGCGTAGTTTGCAGGCTAAGTTTGATCTGTTGACCACTAGAAAGGCGGAGACACAGTGGAGAAGGGCGCAGGGCGCGATTTATGAGTATGGGGAGAAGGCGAGTAGGATGCTGGCGCATCAGCTCCGCAAGCGAGATGCGGCTAGAGAAATTGGGGAAGTGAGAGAGAGGGGTGGGAGCATAGTGCAGAAGGGGCCAGAAGTAAATGGGGTTTTCAGAGACTTCTATAAGGAGCTGTATCGGTCAGAGCCGTCGACGAGGGGAGGGGGGATGGAGGGCTTCTTGAACAAACTGAGGTTCCCCAAGGTCCAAGAGGAGCTGGTAGAGGGGCTGGGGGCGCAGATAGGGCTAGAGGAGCTAGTCAAGGGGATTGGGCATATGCAGTCGGGGAAGGCGCCGGGGCCAGACGGGTTCCCGGTGGAATTTTACAAAAAATATGCGGATCTGGTAGGGCCCTGTGCTGGTGCGAGCCTTCAACGAGGCATGGGAGGGGGGGGGGCCCTGCCCCCGACAATGTCGCAGGCACTGATCTCTCTGATCTTGAAGCGGGATAAGGACCCCGTGCAGTGTGGGTCATATAGGCCTATCTCGCTCCTGAATGTGGACGCCAAGCTGCTGGCAAAGATCCTGGCTACCAGGATAGAGGATTGTGTGCCAGGGGTGATACACGAGGACCAGACGGGTTTTGTGAAAGGGCGGCAGCTCAATACGAACGTGCGGAGACTGCTAAACGTCATCATGATGCCGGCAGTGGAGGGGGAGGCGGAGATAGTGGTGGCATTGGACGCGGAGAAAGCATTTGATAGGGTGGAGTGGAAGTACCTGTGGGAGACGCTCGAGCGGTTTGGATTTGGGGAGGGATTTATTAAATGGGTGAAGCTGCTCTATTCGGCCCCGACGGCAAGTGTAGTGACGAATGGTAGGAGATCGGAGTATTTTGGGCTCCACCGGGGGACCAGACAGGGGTGCCCCTTGTCCCCCCTGCTCTTCGCACTGGCAATTGAACCGTTGGCGATGGCACTGAGGGGCTCAGGGGGGTGGAGAGGGCTGACAAGGGGCGGGGAGGAGCACCGGGTATCGCTATACGCGGACGACCTGCTGCTATACGTGGCAGACCCAGAAGGGGGAATGCCGGAGGTGATGGAACTGCTAGCAGAATTCGGGGACTTTTCGGGGTACAAGCTAAACTTGGGTAAGAGTGAGGTATTTGTGATACACCCAGGGGACCAGGAAGAGGGAATCGGGAGACTCCCGTTGAAGAGAGCAGGAAAGAGTTTCAGATATTTAGGGGTGCAGGTGGCAAGGAACTGGGGGACTCTCCACAAGTTGAACTTCTCTAGGCTAGTGGAACAGATGGAGGAGGAATTTAAAAGGTGGGACATGGTGCCGATGTCGCTGGCGGGCAGAGTGCAGTCCGTTAAAATGACGGTCCTCCCAAGGTTTTTGTTTTTATTTCAGTGCTTGCCCATCTTCCTCCCTAGGGCCTTCTTCAAAAAGGTGACGAGCAGCATCATGAGCTACGTGTGGGCGCACGGCACCCCAAGAGTGAGGAGGGTCTTCTTGGAGCGGAGTAGGGATAGTGGAGGGCTGGCATTACCCAATCTTTTGGGGTACTACTGGGCGGCTAATGTATCGATGGTGCGCAAGTGGATGATGGAAGGGGAGGGGGCAGCTTGGAAACGAATGGAGAGGGCGTCCTGTGGCAATATAAGCCTGGGGGCCCTAGTAACGGCGCCATGGCCGCTCCCTCCCGCGAGGTACACCACGAGCCCGGTGGTGGCGGCCACCCTCAAGATCTGGGGGCAGTGGAGGCGACACAGGGGGGAAGTGGGGGGTCTGATGGAGGCACCGTTAAGAGGGAACCATAGATTCATCCCGGGGAACATGGACGGGGGATTCCAGAGCTGGCACAGGGTGGGCATCAGGCAGCTGAAGGATCTGTTTGTAGATGGGAGGTTTGCGAGCCTGAGAGAGCTGGAGGAGAAATTCGGGCTCCCCCCGGGAAACGTGTTTCGACATTTGCAGGTGAAGGCATTTGCTAGCCGCCAGGTGGAAGGCTTCCCCTTGCTCCCCAGCAGGGGGGGCGAGCGATAGGGTGCTCTCGGGGGTCTGGGTCGGAGGGGGGAGGATATCGGACATATACAAAGTAATGCAGGAGGCTGAGGAGGCATCAGTAGAGGAGCTGAAAGCCAAGTGGGAGGGGGAGCTGGGAGAGCAGATAGAGGATGGGACATGGGCTGATGCCCTGGAGAGGGTTAATTCTTCCTCCTCGTGTGCGAGGCTTAGCCTCATTCAATTTAAGGTGCTACATAGAGCCCATATGACGGGGACAAGGATGAGTCGGTTCTTTGGGGGTGAGGACAGATGTGTCAGGTGTTCGGGAAGTCCAGCGAACCATGTCCATATGTTTTGGGCATGTCCGGCACTGGGGGAGTTCTGGAAGGGGGTGGCAAGGACGGTGTCGAGGGTGGTGGGATCCAGGGTCAAACCAGGATGGGGACTAGCGATCTTTGGGGTTGGGGTGGAGCCGGGGGTATAGGAGGCGAGAGAGGCCGGAATACTGGCCTTTGCGTCCCTAGTTGCGCGAAGAAGGATACTGATACAGTGGAAGGACGTGAGGCCTCCAAGCGTGGAAACTTGGATTAATGACATGGCAAGCTTTATCCAGTTGGAAAGGGTCAAATTCGCCCTAAGAGGGTCGGTACAAGGGTTCTTCAGGTGGTGGCAGCCTTTCCTCGACTTTTTGGCTCAAAGATAGGGTGCAGAGGTCGCAGCAGCAACCCGGGGGGGGGGAGGGGGAGGGGGGGGGGGAGGGGGGGTGGCAACAACGGGTGTGGTGGGTTATTTAAGGTTGCAATGCGGACAAATTTGTTCGCAGTTCATGTTTGATGTTAATTGTTGCTTTGTTTGTTTTTTGGGGGGGGAGGGGGGGAGGGACAACGCGCGGGGGGGGGGGGGGATATCTGTTAAGAGGGAATATTTTGTAATAGTCTATGGTTAGGGGGGGTAAATATTTTCATGTAAAAAATCTCTTCAATAAAAATTATTTAAAAAAAATAAATAAATCAAATCAAAATCAAAATCAAAAGGAATGCTTGCCTTCATTGGCATAGAGTATAAAAACTGTAGCAAGTCATGGTAAGGCCGCACTTCGAATATTGTTCACAATTATGGTCGCCACACTACCAGAAGGATGTGGAGGCTTTGGAGAGGGTGCAGAGGAGGTTTACCAGGATGTTGCCTGGTATGGAGGGTGTTAGCTATGTGGGCTTCCTCCGTGTGCTCCAGTTTCTTCCTACAAATCCCGAAAGACGTGCTGTTAGATGAGTTGGACATTCTGAATTCTCCCTCTGTCTACCCGAACAGACGCCAGAATGTGGCGACTAGGGGGTTTTCACAGTAACTTCATTGTAGTGTTAATGTAAGCCTACTTGTGACACTAATAAAAATTATTATTATTATCTTTGGACTCTTTGTGGCCAGAAGAGAAGAAATTACTCTCTGCAGAATGTGTTGCTCCCTTGAAGCACATAAAGAAAATCCTTTAGAAGATGAATGAAGATTCTCACAGCAGTATTATTCATTGAAGACTGAAAAGGCATTGACGATCTGAGGTTCCAATGATTCTGGATGACAAAGGAAAAATCGGCAACTTCCAGTTAGCCTTTCAGGAAAAGGAGGGATGATTTCCTAATATTGCAGAAGGAATGTCTACTTTCTGTAGGCAGTGGTAACAGAGCCACACTTGTATCTATGCCAACTTGCTCTACTGTGGGCAGTTGGAGGATTTTTTTCAGCATATGTGTGGTGATTGTATATCTGTGTAGATGCAATATAACTGAGCAAGCACTAGAGGGAGCACGGGAGAGATATAAATACAGAGTAACTGGAAGTCAGGGCACACTTCACAGAACGGGGACATAGACAAGCAGCATCGTTGTAATTTTAAGTTAAGCACTGAAGAGAGAACAAACTTACAATAAAGCATCTACTTCAACTTTAAGACTACGAGCTTTATTAAGGCACAAGGAACAACACACGGTACCAAGAGTGGCTTCAGACGCTTACTACAAGATTACACAAGCTGCAGACACGGAAAGATCAAAATGGCAAGGAAAACTCCTACCGGACATTCGACTTGGTAGGGCTTCGCTGATTTGATGATGTTGGTTGGAAGCCCACCTCAGCTGAACATACTCGGTAATTTAAGTAATGCCTGGAAAAGATTTAAACAAATGTTCGATTTATATATCATAGCTAATGATTTAGAAGCAGCCTCAGACGAAATGAAAATAGCACTGCTCATCGCAGGACATGAAGCTAGAGAAACATATAATTGTTTTAAATACTTGAAAGATGAAGACAGCACCAAATTATAAATAATACTAAAAAGATTTGAAGAGAACTGTATGAAATTTGAACAGTACTGTATGCTCAAAGACCAAACTGCACAATGACTGAGTGATGCAAAACTCAAGCAATCACTATCAGAACAGAAAGGGTTAAATCTAGAAAGCGCGAGTGAAAAGTCCAGATCGAAAGGAAAAAGTAACTTGAACTTCTCACAAAGACAAAACGCTGAAATCCAGTCCGGATCGAAAGGAAAAAGTAACTTGAACTTTTTAGAAAGAAAAAATGCTGAAATCCACTGTAAAATGGCGTCTGAGCACATTTCACAGTCTCTGGGGAACAAATATTGAAAACCTGCGTCTGCGCGTGCGCAGAAAACAGAAGCCGCGCATGCGCAGTTAAAACTCAGCTGTTTTGCGTTCTGCGCATGCGCAAGCTGCACCTGCCCAGTTAAGTAAGAAGTCTTACAACACCAGGTTAAAGTCCAACAGGTTTGTTTCAAACACGAGCTTTCGGAGCACAGCTCCTTCCTCAGGTGAATGGCGAGTTATGTTCCAGAAACATTTATATAGACAAAGTCAGAGATGCCGGACAATGCTTGGAATGCGAGCATTTGCAGGTAATCAAATCATTACAGATCCAGGGAGAGGGATAATCACAGGTTAAAGATGTGTGAATTGTCTCAAGCCAGAACAGTTGGTAGGGTTTTGCAAGTGCAGGCCAGATGGTGGGGGGGTGGATGTAATGCGACATGAATCCAAGATCCCGGTTGAGGCCACACTCATGCATGCGGAACTTAGCTATAAGTTTTTGCTCGGCAATTCTGCGTTGTCACTTGGCCTGAAGACCACCTTGGAGAACGCTTACCCGGAGATCAGAGGCTGAATGCCCTTGACTGCTGAAGTGTTCCCCGACTGGAAGGGAACATTCCTGCCTGGTGATTGTTGCACGATGCCCGTTCATTCGTTGTCGTAGTGTCTGCATGGTCTCGCCAATGTACCACGCTTCGGGACATCCTTTCCTGCAGCGTAAGAGGTAGACTACATTGGTCGAGTCGCACGAGTATGTGCCGCGTACCTGGTGGGTGGTGTTTCCACGTGTAATGGTGGTACCCAAGTCGATGATCTGGCATGTCTTGCAGAGATTGCCCTGGCAGGGTTGTGTGGTGTCGTGGTCGCTGTTCTGAAGGCTGGGTAATTTGCTGCAAACAATGGTTTGTTTGAGGTTGCGCTGTTGTTTGAAGGCCAGTAGTGGGGGTGTGGGATGACCTTGGCAATTCTGCCAATTGTCCGGTATGCTCCCCTTCCTGGGGGACTAGGTCGGCGCCGCAGTGGTCCCCGCAGCTCCAGCCGGCGTGGCACGGCCAGCGTGATTTCGCGCTTGCACGCCACAACCATCGTGATTCCGTGACGGCCCCCGGGCAATGTGGCGGAGTCCCACAGGGCCCCAGCACGGAGGAACAAAAGCCCCCAAGGAACCAATCCACCTGCCAATCAGTAGGCCCCGATCACGTGCCAGGCCACCGCGGAGGAGCCCCCCCCCCCCACCCGGCGGGGTCAGATCCCCCCCCCCCCCCACAAGACGGCCCCTGCAGACACAACTTCCAGCTCCCGCAGTGTGGGACCAGATGTAATCCATGCCGGCGGGACTCGGCCGAACTTGGCGGGCACTTGGCCTGACGGGGCCTGGAGAATCGCCGGCGGGCCACTCTCAACGGCCCCCGACTGGCGCGGCAGCGATCCCACGGGTGTCCGAGAATGGGCGCGGAGAATCGGCGAGCCGGTGTCGGGGTGGCGTGGCGTGATTGTCGCGTGCCGCCGTTGCCTCCTGCTGGACAGTCCTGGCATCTATGATAATTATTCACAACGCAAAATAAGCATCTCAAAATGGCTGTCACTGTGGAGTTTTCCACTCTTCCGCCTGGTTTGGCAGGCTTTTGTGTGGATGATCCCTCTGCCTACCCAGTCAATGGGATCATGTGAAGCCTCAGAGTCGTGCCTAATTAAAGCTTAGTTTATTCGTCTATGCTCTGTCTACCTTGTATGTTGATCCATTTGTTCCAAAGAGAGGTTCCATGACCACCAAAAATATACATCAAAGTCGTTGGGAAGTAGTCTCCTCCATCCCTGCTTCTGAAGAACGTCATCTGCTACTGTACCTACAGCATAAGGAAAGGAACTGACTTGGTGCTTTTAATGCTTCACATGAAGGCGCAACACTGCTAGATATCAGAGGTAGTGTAGCTTCCACAATTCCCAATGATGGCCTGGGGAGGAAATGCTCACTGGATACGAACATAGAACATAGAACATAGAACAGTACAGCACAGAACAGGCCCTTCGGCCCTCGATGTTGTGCCGAACAATGATCACCTTACTTAAACCCACGTAACCCGTATACCCGTAACCCAACAATCCCCCCATTAACCTTACACTACGGGCAATTTAGCATGGCCAATCCACCTAACCCGCACATCTTTGGACTGTGGGAGGAAACCGGCGCACCCGGAGGAAACCCACGCACACACGGGGAGGACGTGCAGACTCCACACAGGCAGTGACCCAGCCGGGAATCGAACCTGGGACCCTGGAGCTGTGAAGCATTGATGCTAACCACCATGCTACCGTGAGGCCCCATGCTACCGTGAGGCCCCTCCTTCTAAAGAATTGTAAATATAAGCTGCAGCCGTGTTTTACTCACTCTCTTGCTGTGGTTCTGTCGATGGCACCAATATATATTTTTTTATATTGCTGCCTTCATGTTTTGGATGGACCTTTAATATGTGGACTCTCGGCGTGGATCTTAGTTACTGACCTAACTTCCCTTGGACAAATCTCCTCCATTTACTTACTTAGTACTTGTTTATCAATATTATATCTAAATAGGTTACAAATCAGTTATGTTGTTGCCGAGCACCATGTCCCAACCTCTCTTTCTCTTAGAGAGAGAGAGTGAGAGAGAGAGTCTTGCACATGACTAATTGTCAATGGGGCATTATCTACTTTATACATGAGCATAAACATTCTGATAACCCTTACACTACACCGACTGAAGCACATGCTCTGTGTGCTCAAACTAGTGAATTGAACATTCAGTGGCCTTACCAGTGATCCGTGCTCTGGGCAATTTGAAGGTAGGTTTTTAAAACCATGTTACTGACAACAGGAAGAATGCAATTATGCCGTCACGACTTTGGAAAGGAACCGCCACATTTGCAGCACCCAATGTCCCCTCCCCACTCCCCTGAATTGGTGAACCGTCTGCAAGTGCCAATATAGCATTGGCAGCTTGCTGATTTTATTTGAGTCAGGTCCAATCATGAAAGTGTTGGAACAGGTGGTGCAATTGCCAGACATTCACTCCAGATGAACATTTCTTCCATTATCTGCTGTTCAAATTCTCATGCCAATCTTGCTTTGTAATTTTTGAATGTTGAAATTTATAGCATATTTTGCAACAGCTCCACTTTGCTTGTGATCGATAGCTCCTTTCAATTCTGAGAGTTTCGATATTCTGAGATGTGACAGAAACAATTTTGAAATTTCAAAAACAAAGATGTACACTTGGTAGCATACCGTATTTAAAGATAAACTCATGGACCATGACAACTCCTTTAAGGTCATTAAACTTCTTTCTGCACAGGGATCTCACAAGTACACTCCTGGCTGGCAGTGACCTGATTTGCTTTATATTCCCAATGCCTCCTGTACGTTTGCTTGGAGCGCCTCTTGCCTCTACCTCTTTCATCAAGACCTCTAGCGCATGTGGTGATATGATTTGCATAGCTGTCTGCCATTGGGGCAGAACACCGGCTTACCATTGGCCCTGGTCGGTCATGTGCCTCTCGACCGGTTGGTTGAGACCAGTCATGTGACAGCTCTCTGATTGGGTGAGAGGCTGAATTAACCACGCCTCCTTGCCGAGGTATAAATAGTCAAACGCCCGGCGGTCGTCCATTTTATTGTAGACAACCGCAGGGCTAAGTTCTAGCTTATTAAAGCCTAACTTTTGTAAAGCAACTCGTCTCTCGTGCAATTGATGGCTCATCAATTTAATAAGCTAGATTTTTGAAGATGAAGTTCCGGATCAAGCCCGAATGCCTCCGCATCAGCCCGCAAACTCCGAACTCTGCAGAACTTTTTCAACATTGGCTGACATGTCTCGAAGGATACCTGGAGTCTGCAACCAGCCCCCCCACCATGGCACAGAAGCTGCACATCCTCCACTCCAGCGTGGGTATCGAAGCCTACGCGATAATCAAGGAGGAAAAAGATTACGATGCAGCCATACTAAAGCTGAATGGACAATTCATTAAACCAGTCAACAGGGTATTTGCCCGACATCTGCTGGCCAGCAGACAACAGCTCCCCGGTGAGTCACTAAACCAATTTTACCAGGCCCTCGCTGTCCTGGGGAGGAATTGCTCCTGCCTCGCAGTCTCAGCTACGGAGCACATGGAACTACTGATCAGAGATGCTTACGTGGCTGGGATGCAGTCCCCTGCTATCCGCCAGCGGGTGCTGAAAAAAGACGACCTCAGCCTAACTGAGGCACGGACTCTCTCCACCTCCCTGGAGGTCGCCGATCAAAACACCCGCGCCTATGTCCCCAGCCGCACGGCACCATCCTGGGCCTCCTGGCACGCTTCCCCACCGCCACCCGCCACTCCCGACCTCCCTCAGGCCTGCGCCGCGGGACGCCCCGACAAGTCCACGGGGCCCCGCTGCTACTTTTGCGGGTTCGCGAAACACCCTCGCCCGCGCTGCCCAGCCCGCTCCACCCTCTGTAAGAGCTGCGGGAAGAAGGGCCACTTCTCCACTGACTGCCAGTCCAAAACGGTCGCTGCGGTTGCTCTAGACGCCACGCAACACTCTCCCCCCCCCCCCCCCGCCCCCCGGGCCCCTGCGCCCGGCCTGTGCGCCTCTCTCTCTCCTCCGGGGCCTCCCGGTCCCCTCCTAGACGCCGAGCAACTCTCTCCCCCCCCGCCCCCGGGCCCCTGCGCCCGGCCTGCCCGCCCCTCTCTCTCCTCCGGGGCCAACCGGTCCCCTCCTAGACGCCGTGCAACTCTCTCCCCCCGGGCCCCGGTGCCCGACCTACGCGCCTCTCTCTCTCCTCCGGGCCCTCCCGGTCCCCTCCTAGAAGCCGCGCAACTCTCCCCCCCACCCCCGGGCCCCCGCGCCTGGCCTGCGCGCCTCTCTCTCTCCTCCGGGGCCCCTCCAGCACACCACGCTCCTCCCAGCTCGCCGCCCCCGGGACCCCGCGCCTGGCCTGCGCGCCTCGCTGCCCCCGCTCGCAGCCGTTTCAATCGGCCCGCCGGCACCGCTAACCCCGCCCCCAGCAACCACGAGGGCCCCACGAACGCCGCCATCTTTGGGCGCCGACTCCACGCGCGGGCCCTGGGTGCCGCCATCTTGGGGCACCAACCCCACGTGCGGGTCCTGGGCGCCGCCATCTTGGGGCCCCGACTCCACGTGCGGGTCCTGGGCGCTGCCATCTTGGGGCCCCGACTCCACGTGCGTGTCCTGGGTGCCGCCATCTTGGGATCCCGACTCCACGTGCGGATCCTGGCCACGACCTTCCGGGACTGGCACGCAAAGTCCTTCCAGCATCTACTCGGACGACGAATACGGATTTTCTCCACGGCTCGCAGCCATTCAGCTCGACCAGTCACGTCCACGCACGCTCGCCAAAACGACAACGCTCATCTACCTCAACGGCCCCGCGCCTGGCCTGCGCGCCTCGCTGCCCCCGCTCGCAGCCGTTTCAATCGGCCCGCCGGCACCGCTAACCCCGCCCCCAGCAACCACGAGGGCCCCACGAACGCCGCCATCTTTGGGCGCCGACTCCACGCGCGGGCCCTGGGTGCCGCCATCTTGGGGCACCAACCCCACGTGCGGGTCCTGGGCGCCGCCATCTTGGGGCCCCGACTCCACGTGCGGGTCCTGGGCGCTGCCATCTTGGGGCCCCGACTCCACGTGCGTGTCCTGGGTGCCGCCATCTTGGGATCCCGACTCCACGTGCGGATCCTGGCCACGACCTTCCGGGACTGGCACGCAAAGTCCTTCCAGCATCTACTCGGACGACGAATACGGATTTTCTCCACGGCTCGCAGCCATTCAGCTCGACCAGTCACGTCCACGCACGCTCGCCAAAACGACAACGCTCATCTACCTCAACGGCCACGAGACGGGCTGCCTGCTGGACTCCGGGAACACGGAAAGCTTTGTTCACCCTGCCATGGTAAGACGCTGCACGCTCCCTGTCCATCCTGTAAAACACAAAATCGGGTTAGCCTCAGGTTCGCACTTGGTCCGCATCACCGGGTGCTGCATCGCGGACCTCACGGTCCAGGGGAAGGTTTTTAAAAATTACAAACTCCTTGTCCTCCCCGACCTTTGCGCACCGGCACTCCTAGGACTGGACTTCCAATGCAACCTGCAGAGCTTGACCTTCCAATTCGGCGGCCCTATACCCCCCTCACTGTCTGCAGCCTCGCATCCCTCAAAGTGGACCCCCCCTCCTTGTTTGCTAATCTCGCCCCCGATTGCAAACCCGTCGCGACACGGAGCAGACGGTACAGCGCCCAGGACTGGTCCTTCATCAGGTCCGAGGTCCAGAGGCTGCTTACGGAAGGGGTCATCGAGGCCAGCAACAGTCCCTGGCGAGCCCAAGTGCTGGTGGTCCGGACTGGGGAGAAAAACCGGATGGTCATCGACTATAGCCAGACCATCAACCGGTTTACGCAACTGGACGCGTATCCTCTCCCCCGTATTTACGCCATGGTAAACGATATCGCGAAATACAAGGGGCGCGATTCTCCCAAAACGGGAGAAATCGTAAAGCTGCCGTAAAACCCGGGCGGGTTTTACGGCAGCGCGCCCCTTCCCGACCGGGGACCGATTCTGGTCCCCGGTCAGGGCTAGCGGCCCGACGCCGTAGGCTCCGGCAAGACGGCTTAACGAAAATCGTTAAGCCCGCTTGCCGGAGTTAGCGCCGGCTGACGCGTCATATGACGTCAGCTGCGCATGCGCAGTTTGGAAGACTTCAACCCGCGCATGCGCGGGTGACGCATCGCGTTTTTGCGCGAAACCCGCGCATGCGCGGGCCGGGTTGCCCCTCAGCCGCCCCGCGAATGGATACTGCGGGGCGGCGGAAGGACAAGTAGTGCGCGGGCATCGGGCCAGCTGCCCGCGATCGGTGCCCACCGATCGCGGGCCCATGGCACCCTTGGCACGGCCGTGGTACGGCCGTGCCAATCGGTGCCATGGTTATTAATAGCGAGTTAGTCACGCCGTTTTTACGAACGGCAAGACCAGGTGTGTTTGCCGTTCGTAAAAAACGGCGTAAAGGGCTGGGACTTCGGCCCATCTAACAGCTGAGAATCGCTGCCGGCCGTAAAAAAACGGCGGCAGCGATTCGGGTCGGGACTTCCGCGGGGGGGGGGGAGAATAGCGGGAGGGCGGCAAAAATGTCGGGAAGGCCCTCCCGCTATTCTCCCACCCGTCGTGGGGGGCGGAGAATTTCGCCCAAGGTCTTCTCCACTGTGGACCTTAAGTCCGCTTACCACCAGCTCCCCCTCTGCGCGAGTGACCGCAAATACACCGCGTTTGAGGCAGATGGGCGCCTCTACAACTTCCTTAGGGTTCCATTTGGTGTCACAAATGGGGTCTCGGTCTTCCAATGGGAGATGGACCGAATGGTCGACAAGTACGGATTACGGGCTACCTTCCCGTATCTTGATAATGTCACCATCTGCGGCCACGATCAGCAGGACCATGACGCCAACCTCCAGCAATTCCTCCAAACCGCAAAACTCCTTAACCTCACATACAATAAGGATAAGTGCGTGTTTAGCACCGACCGTCTAGCCATCCTCGGCTATGTAGTGCGTAAAGGAGTGATAGGCCCCGACCCCGAATGCATGCGCCCCCTAATGGAACTCCCTCTCCCCAATACCCTCAAATCCCTGAAACGCTGCCTGGGTTTCTTCGCATACTACGCCCAATGGATTCCCAACTACGCTGACAAGGCCCGTCCCCTCATTCAAACCACGACCTTCCCGCCGTCGACAGAGGTCTGCCAGGCCTTTAGCCGCATCAAAGCGGACATCGTAAAGGCCACGATGCGCGCCATCGACGAGTCTCTCCCCTTCCAGGTCGAGAGCAGAAGTTGCTCTGGCGGCCACCCTGAACCAAGCGGGCAGACCCGTGGCCTTCTTCTCCAGAACTCTCCAGGCTTCCGAACTCCGCCACCCCTCTGTGGAAAAGGGAGCCCAGGCCATAGTCGAAGCGGTGCGACATTGGAGGCACTATTTGGCCGGCAGGAGGTTTACCCTCCTCACAGACCAGCGGTCAGTGGCCTTCATGTTTGATAATGCACAAAGGGGCAAGATCAAGAATGACAAGATCTTACGGTGGCGGATCAGGTTGTCCACGTACAACTATGATACCTTGTATCGTCCTGGGAAGCTCAATGAGCCTCCTGATGCCCTGTCCCGCGGTACCTGCGCCAGCACGCAGATAGACCACCTTCGCTCCCTCCACTCGGACCTCTGCCATCCAGGGGTGACCCGTCTCTACCATTTCATTAAGTCCCGCAACCTGCCTTTCTCCATCGCGGAAGTGAGGACAGTAACCCGTGACTGCCACATCTGCGCTGAGTGCAAACCGCACTTCTACCGCCCCGAGCACGCACACCTGATCAAAGCATCCCGCCCCTTCGAACGTCTCAGCATTGACTTCAAGGGGCCCCTTCCCTCTAACAACCGCAACATTTACTTCCTGTCGGTAATTGACGAATTCTCCCGCTTCCCCTTCGCCATTCCCTGCCCCGACATGACCACATCGACCGTCATTAAGGCCCTCCTCTCCGTCTTCTCCCTGTTCGGCTACCCCGCGTACATACACAGCGATCGGGGGTCCTCTTTTATGAGCGACGAGCTGCGTCAATTCCTGCTCAACAGGCGCATTGCCTCTAGCAGGACGACCAGCTATAACCCTTGGGGTAACAGACAGGTCGAGCGGGAGAATGGTACCATCTGGAAGACCATACTACTGGCCCTCCAGTCCAGAGATCTCCCTATTTCCCGATGGCAAGAGGTTATCCCTGATGCCCTACATTCTATCCGCTCACTCCTCTGTACCGCAACAAATTAGACACCTCATGAACGTCTTCTTGTTTTCCCCAGGAAGTCGTCCTCCGGATCCCCTCTCCCGACGTGGCTGGTCACCCCCGGACCCATCTTGCTCCGGAAGCATGTGCAGGTGCACAAGTCCGACCCGTTGGTGAAACAAGTCCAGTTACTCCACGCTAACCCGCAGTATGCGTATGTGGAGTACCCCGACGGTCGGCAGGACACGGTCTCCCTCCGGGACCTAGCACCCGCCGGCGTGGGGCTTTCCCCCCCCCTCCACTACAGACCCCCCCCTGTTTTTTCCCCCCCAGCGCCCCACTCAGGTTCCCCTTCCCCATCCATGGCGTCTCCACAGCCAGCTCGGGTGACGGAGACTATTCAAGGACCATCGCTCCCGGACTCCAGGACGTCAGCAGAACCACCACCATCGGCCGAACTGACGTCACCTCCTCCACTGCGGCGGTCTGCCAGAACGTCACGGGCCACGAAAAGACTGATCGAATCGATCTAAATTTCAACAACTCCATGGACTTTGTTGGGACTTTGTGTAATATTGCTTATTGTCTGGGCTAGTGGGAAGCCCCCAAAATTAATAAAAGAAAGGAGAGAAAATTTTTGTCCTCCCGGCTGCTACTCATATCACCAGTTCTCTCCCCCCTGCCCCCGGCTCTCGTTGATACCCCTCCCCCCGGCTTCTTTCTCCGCAAGGGGTGAATGTGGTGATATGATTTGCATAGCTGTCTGCCATTGGGGCAGAACACCGGCTTACCATTGGCCCTGGTCGGTCATGTGCCTCTTGACCGATTGGTTGAGACCAGTCATGTGACAGCTCTCCGATTGGTCAAGAGGCTGAATTAACCACGCCTCCTTGCCGAGGTATAAATAGTCAAACGCCCGGCGGTCGTCCATTTTATTGTAGACAACCGCAGGGCTAAGTTCTAGCTTATTAAAGCCTAACTTTTGTAAAGCAACTCGTCTCTCGTGCAATTGATGGCTCATCAGCGCAATATCTGAAAACCTTGTGCACGCTGTCTAACATAATAAGCCACTCCTTCTTTTGAAGGCACTTGTGCTACCTCCAGCAACCAAAATGCAACTATGGTCTTTCTTCAAGAGGTTCAGCCTGGCTTTAGGTAGTTTGAGGCACCCATGATATTCGTCCTCCCAGCTTATGCATAGTCAGTGAATAATGCCGGGAATGTTGGCTGCATACAGCAATCATGGAAGTCAGATTGTATCAAGACTTTGAGGTGCTGCCTGCATCACAATGAATGGGTGCAGGTTAATGACATTTTGCAATTACTGCACCCATTACAAGCCTTATTTAATTTATCCCCCCCAACTATTTTTGACCGAAAGAATGAATGAAAAGTCAAGCAGAGAAGTCAGGCGAAAGATGATAGAGAAGAGGAAAATGACTGGTAAAAAAGGCTATTTGGTCATCAACCTTGCTCCATGCAGACTTGGTGCCCTAAGTATCAAGATTAGACACACCTTCACCTCAAGGAGCCATGAACATTCTTGGTAAAGAAAACTTTTAAGAAGGAGAGAGGGTGGACTTCCAGTGGCAACATATAGAAGGAGGTCGCACCTACGGTCGCTCCCGCTAGAGCCCTTGGTTTTTGGACGTTTTCACCCGGTTCCCGGGGGTAATTGGTGGACAAATTCATCTCATTTGAGAGCCTTTTGTGTGAGGATGTCAAAATGTGCAAAAAAGAATATTGGGAAGAAAGGTGTGAGCGGTAGCCCTTCTGAGGAACTGCGCAAGGTGTGGAGTCCTGCAGGATGGCCTGCACCGATTGCAGTGAACACGCCGATGGAGGTAATGGCTGTAGAATTTGAAAGCCAGTTAGGCAAGCATTTTGAGAGGCAAGTTAAAGAGATGATAAATGTGGTGATATGCCTGTGAATAATATTGCATACACTCGGCAATGCGACCTCCCATCAGCAGGTGGCATCAGACCAGTCATGTGACGGATACTGGCAGAAGGTTGTAAGGCGTACACCAGGACAGATGCACATATGTGTAGTTCAAGAGACTCTATGTAACTGAATCAGTAACTTAGTCTGTATAGCATTCTGATTGTTACCTTACCACGTGTTAACTAATAAATCATCATTCTAAATAAGCCATCAGCAGTTCTGTATGAATCATTGCAAGGACAAGACAACAGAACACAACAATGGACACCCTCAAAAAGTTGGTGGATGATGGATTGGTCCAGCTAAGGAGGCATTGGGGGAAGACCTCGGATACAGTGCGGGAGCATTATGAGGTGTTGAAGGGGGTGGAGGAGATGCTGTCGCGGCATAGTGATTAGCTGTTGAGGGTGGAGGAAAGGAACAAGGGCCCGAGAGCTAAGGTTGAAGACCTGGAGAATAGGTCGAGGTGCAGAACCTCAGGATCGTGGGCTTGCCTGAGGGGGTGGAGGGTTCGAGGCTGACTGAATATTTTGAGCTGATGTTTATCAAGGTGATTGAGGAGGAAGATCAGGTTCCCCCCATCAAGTTTCATTGTGCCCACCAGTTGCTCTGGGTGAAACCACGGGCAAGTGAGCCACCACGAGCTGTGATAGCATGTCTTCACAGCTATCGGACAAAGGAGAGAGTTCTGAAGTGGGCTGAGGAGAATAGGAAGGTTCGGTGGGAAGGCAGCAGCATTCAGATTTACCAAGATGTTGCAGCAGAACTGGCAAGGTGATGGGCAGCCGTTTTGAGAGTAGTGTGTGGTTTGGTGTGGTGTACCCAGTGATGGAACCATCAATTCAGCGAACACGTGTAGTTGGATCTGAACAGAGGCTTTAATACACTTACAACAGAGCCAGCCTATTCGTCGTTGAACTTCAGATGAACTGGCAGGCTGGCTCTAAGGCACTGATCTTTATACATCGGTCCCAGGGGGAGGAGTCCTGGGCGGAGCCAAGGGAAGAGCCCAGTACAAACTCTCGCGTTACTCCCAGAGCGACTCCCCCTGGTGGTCGGATAGTGCTACTGCACTTACAATGGTGGATAATGAACATATATACACGGAGTTATATTGGAAACTATATACAGCATTGATCTTACAATGGGTAGATAACGAACATATATACATGGAGTGATATTGGCAACTATATATAGTGTGAATCACATTCATCACACCCAGTGCAGCTGAGGGTTACAGATAGTGCCAAGGACAGCACGGTAGCATTGTGGATAGCACAAATGCTTCACAGCTCCAGGGTCCCAGGTTCGATTCCGGCTTGGGTCACTGTCTGTGCGGAGTCTGCTCATCCTCCCCGTGTGTGCGTGGGTTTCCTCCGGGTGCTCCGGTTTCCTCCCACAGTCCAAAGATGTGCAGATTAGGTGGATTGGCCATGATAAATTGCCCTTAGTGTCCAAATTGCCCTTAGTGTTGGGTGGGGTTACTGGGTTATGGGATAGGGTGGAAGGTGTTGACCTTGGGTAGGGTGCTCTTTCCAAGAGCCGGTGCAGACTCGATGGGCTGAATGGCCTCCTTCTGCACTGTAAATTCTATGAAACTATGACCATTTCTTTGAGACGGCGGAGGAAGCAGAAGCCTTTATTAAAGCTCAGGGATTGAACTGTGGGTTTGAAAAGGACTTTGCTGGTGGTTGGGACGGGTTTGTATGGGGACGTTGATGTAAGGATGTGTTTTTTTCTTATTTCTCCCTTGTTTACCTTCTCCCTTTTTCTTTTTTATACAAGAATTGTTCTTAAGTGAAATTGCTGTCTTTTGTTTGGAGATTTTTCTCTTTGCTGTTGTGTTTTCTCTTTTTTGTGGAATGTTAGTGATTTGAATGGGATATTTGGCTGAGGGAAAGGGAGGGTTAAAAGAGGATGTGGGGGTGTTTCAGCTCTTGGGTGTGGTGGTGTGCGTTTTGGTTTCTTTCTGCGGTTGTTTATTTGGGTGGTATGGGCTCTGGCGGGGCTGGAGATCGACCTCCTTAGCAGACTGAGCTTGGCCAGTGAATGGGAATGAGGTGGAGGGAAGGGCTGTGGGTTGCTGTGCCTGTTTAATCAGGTTTCAATGAACCTCGAAGGTGTGAATGATGGGCGGAAGGGGATGGAAGAGAGAGGTGTTGGTTCAGGAGCAAGTGGCTGGGGGATTTCTGAGATGGGGAGGGGGATAGATTTCTGACAGTGACTGAGGGTTGTTCTTTGTTCCATCAGGTGGGTGGGGTGGGCTGCCATTTTTTGTGAGCCCTTTAATTTATAGAAGAGATTGGTATCAAGTGAGGCAGCTGATAGTGGATGAGAGTGGTAGGTATGTCATAGTTACAGGGACGTTGGAAGGTAAATCGATGGTTTTAGTGAGTGTGTAGACTCTGAATTGGGACGATTTAGCGTTCATGAAAAGGAATTGGCGGCCATATCAGACATGGATACGTATCAGTTGATTTTGGGGGTAGGGATTTGAATTATGTTCTGAACCCCAAGTTGGATCAGTCTAACTCGTGGCCCTTCAGGGGTAGCAATAATAATAATCTTTATTAGTGTCACAAGTAGGCTTACATTAACATTGCAATGAAGTTACTGTGAAAATCAGCTAGTCGTCACTCTGACGCCTGTTCGGGTGCACGGAGGGAAAATTCAGAATATCCAATTCACCTAACAAGCACGTCTTTCGGGACTTGTGGGCAGAAACCGGAGTACCTGGAGGAAACTCACACAGACACAGTGAGAACGTGCAGACTCCGCACAGTCAGTGGTCCAAACCAGGAATTGAACCCAGGACCCTGACGCTGTGAAGCAACTGTGCTACAGTGCCGTCCAAGGTACTGACGCCGTTTATGAAGTAGATGGGAGAAAATCCATGGCGTGTTTTGCACCCTGGGATTGGGGATTCTCCTTTCCCTCTCTGGTGCATAACATGTATTCACATATTGACTTTTTTGTAATGGGGAGGTCTCTGCTGCCAGAGGTGATGAAAGCAGAATATTCCACAAAAGTGATTTCAGATCATGCCCCGCACCTGGTGGATGTGGTTTTGGAGATGGGGCCGGCTCAGCGGCTGGCGGGGTTTTTGAATGTGAGGCTGTTAACGGAGGGGCGAGATTCTCCGCAAATGCGGAGAATCGTAAAGGCTGCCGTGGGACAGGCCGTGACCCACGGCAGCCTTTACGCCCACTTCCGGGGCTGATTCTCTCCCCCGGACAGGGCTAGGAGCGCGGCCCCGTGCGTCATGGCGGCGCGGCCTTGACGACGGTCATCAAGGCCGCATGCCAAGCGTCACGCCGGCTGACGCGGCCGATGACGTCAGCCACGCATGCGCAAGTTGGACAACACCAACTTGCGCATGCGCAGTTGGCGTCTTTTCCCTCAGCCGCCCACAAGACGTGGCGGCTTGACCTTGTGGGGCAGCAGAGGGAAAAGAGTTTGTCCGTTATGGACGCACAGCCCGTGATCGGTGGGCACCGATCGCGGGCCTATGCCTCCCTTGGCACGGCCGTGGTACTGCCGTGCCAATCGGGCCCCCAGATGCCCCAAACGGGCATCTGCCACCCGTTTCACGACTGCAGCAAGCAGGTGTGTTTGCTGCCGCGTTGAAACGGGCGCTCGGCCCGGACGCTAGGCCCATCGGCCTCGGAGAATCGCAATTCGTGGCGTGGGTCGGGCGTGGGGGGGAGAATAGCGGGAGGGCGTGAAAAATGGCGGGAGGCCCTCCCGCTATTCTCCCACCCGGCGTGGGGGGCGGAGAATCGCGCCCGAGGTTTTGTGTGAAGATAGCGCGGGAATTGATGAGTACATGGAGTTTAACAAGAATGGGGCAGTGTCGCCCTGCATGCAGTGGGAAGCCCTGAAGGCTGGGGTGAGACGGGAGATAATCTCACATAAAATGCAGGTGTGAAAAGAGAGCCTGTTTGGTGGACGCGACCTTGGAGGTAGATGGAAGGTATTCGAGTGACCCTACTCCAGGTATCCTAGCTAATAGAAAGAAGTTGCAGATGCAATTTGATCTATTAGCTACTGATACGGCAGTGCACCAGTTGTGGTGCTCGAGGAGGGGAGGGTTAATGTACAAATGTTTTTTTTTAGTAAACATTTTATTGAGTTATCAAATATTAATAATAATTTACCAGTGCCAAAAATATACACATGATAGAATTTTCTTCAACAACCAAATACCAACCTACCCCCCTCTACTCCCCCTCCCTCTAACATGTCTAGGTCCTAAAAGAAAGAAACAGTTGGCTGTCATCTCTGATGGAACCTCCCCACCAGAGCCTACCTCTTCATTCACCTGAGGAAGGAGCAGTGCTCTGAAAACTACTGATTTGAAACAAACCTGTTGGACTTTAACCTGGTGTTGTAAGACTTCTTACTTCTTTTGTATGTGGTGGATCCGACCCCCACAGTGGGTGATACCATGGCGCTGCTGAAATGGTTTTGGGCTTTTTCAGGCTGGGAGAAAAGTGAGTGTTTTCTGGTCACTCCGCCAGGGAAGGGAGCTAATCTGGCATGTTACCATTTCGCAGAGCGGGTTCACATTTTAGGTATTTGGGGTGCAGGTAGCTCGGGATTGGGCCGGGCTTCAGAAGTTGAATTTTACGAGTGGTGAGTGAGGTGAAGACTAATTTATAGAGGTGAGATAGTCTCCATCTGTCTTTGGCGGGCAGAATTCAGTCGGTAAAGATGAAAGTTTTACCACGGTTTCTCTTTCTATTCCAGTGTTTGCCTTTTTTTCTGACAAAGTCCTTTTTTCGAAAGTGAAGAAATTGATTTTGTCCTTTATTGGGGGGGCGGGATAAAGTGGCTCGGAATTCGGAAGACGGTCCTTCAGAGGGACTGGCAGTTTGGCATTGCCAAACTTGATATATTATTATTACTATTGGGTGGCACATGTTGAGAAGGTGCTGGGCTGGCGTCGGGATCCTGAGGCTGTATGGGTGCGGATGGAGTTGAGGTAGTGTCGGGGAGCGGGGTTAAGGGCGTTAGTGATGGCTTTGCTGCCGTTTTCTCCGGGGAAGTACTCGGTGAATCTGGTGGTGGTCTCCACATTGAGGATATGGAGACAGTTTTGGCATATTGGGGGTGGTATCAAAGCTGGCACTGATCTGTGAAAACCACATGTCTGAGCCGGCGAGGTTGAATGCTAGGTTCAGGGGGTGCGAGGAGAAGGGGATGGAAGGGAAGAGGGACTTGTTTGTAGAGGAGCAATTTGCGACCTTGGAGGAGTTGCCGGGAGAATTTTGGGCATTGTCAGGCGGATATTTTTACGTACCTGCAAGTTTGCAATTTTGTGAAAAAGGTCTTTCCGACATTTTTGGTGGTGCGGCCATCCTCGTTGTTGAAGAGGACTTTGTCACTAGCAGGGATGGAGGAGGGGAGTACATCGGGGATTTATCGTAGGATTATGGTGAAAGATGCAGTATCTGTGGAGGGGGTTAAGGCTAAGTGGGAGGAGGAGCTGGGTTAGGTGCTGGAGGAAGGTATGTGGTGTGACGCTCTGTGTAGAGTGAATGTAACGAGGTTAGGGTTGATAAAGTTAAAGGTAGTGCATAGGATACATTTGACGAAATTGAGGATGAGCAGTTTGTTTGCGGGAGTGGAGAATGTGTGTGAGCTATGTTGGGGGGTGGGGGGGGGGCGGGGGGATGGTTCTGGCTAACCATGTGCACGTGTTCTGGTCGTGTGCTAAACTCCTGGGATTTTGGGTTTCCTTCCTAAGCGCCATGTCGCCGATTCTACAAATGGAACTGAAGCCCTGTCCCTTCGGGGCCATATTTGGTGTGTCAGAGCCGCAGGAGCTGCAGACAGGGGCAGGGGCTGCTGTTCTGGCCTTCACCTCGCTGGTTGCTCGAAGGAAGGTGCTGCTGGGGTGGAGGTCAGCTTCACCACACAGTGCCTCAGTAAGCTGGGGGATCTTATGGAGTTTTTATATCTCAAAAACGTTAAGTAAACCATGAAGTGGGCAATTGTTGGGTTCTACTGGAGATGGCAGCCATTTACTCTGTTACGAGTTGGTCACTGTTAGCTGTTGGGTGTGGGAAGGGAGGAGTGGGTTGAGTGGGGTAGTTCTGTTGTGCAGGGCGGTGGTTCTGGGGCATTTTGTTATTGTTTTACTGTTTATGTATAAAGTTAAAAAAGTTGCATTAAAATATTTTTTCTTTAAAAGGAGAGAGGTTGTATAAGACGTAACAGGTGAAGTAGTCAGAGATGGCACGCCTCTTCCACAAAGATTTAAGCTCGGAAAGAGAACTAATATTTATGCTGCTATTTCTTGGAGGAAATATCTTTATTAAAGTTTTAGCATTTTGTACAAAATTACAAAACATACGAATAGTAACCTATAACCAATCACAAACCCCAAACAAATCCACAACACAACATTCCAATCCATTGAACAAAAAAGGAACCCCTCTACTTCCTCCACCCCTGCAACAGCTACCAGTGATCAATTCTCTGAAATACAATATAAATGGCTACAATCTCCGGTAGAACCCTTCAATCAAGCCCCTCACGGTATATTTCACCTTCTTGAGGTGCAAAAAGTCCCTCAAATTTGTTTGCCATCCCGAAGCACTCAGCGGAGTTGCCAACCTCCAACTCAACAGGATTCAGGACATCTGCTCCCCCCCCCCCCCCCCCCCACAACTGTCCAAAGCTCCGGCACATCCCAAACCCCAAAAATAACCACCAAATGGCAGGACTCTTATTTAGGATCGCCAACATGGTGACGAAAAAGGACCTCCAAAAAACCCACCAACTGAGAACAGGACTAGAACGTGTGTGTGTGATGTGCTGGCCCCCTGAGCAGTGCTCGCACCTATTCTCCACCTCCTCAAAAAAATGACTCATCCTAGTCTTTGTGAGGTGCACTTAAAACACTACCTGTAGCTGGATAAGGCTCAGTCTCGCACACCACAACGTGGCTTTCACAGTCCGCAGCTCCTCACTTCATACCTCTTCCTCCAGTATTGGCCCCAGTTCCTCCACCCATTTAGCCTTTCCCCCTTCTGCCACTAATACATGCCGGATGTCTGCCCTCCTCTGACCTGGAACCGGAGAGAATTCGCTCCAGTAAGGATGATGGTGCCACCACTGGGAAATCCAAAAAACCTCTTAACAATGCTCCACACCTCTAAACATGTCCGAGCCTAACAGACTACATTTCTGCTTCAGCTCCTCCAGCCTGGCAAACTGCCCCTCCAAGAATAAATCACCCACTCTCTCCAGCCCTTTCTCATTCCATGTACCGTGGCAACCAGCCTTGTTGGCTCAAATAGGTGGTTAGTACAAATGTGAACAAGCCTTGATTCTGACTCCAACTTGAAATTTTGGTGGAGTTGCCTCCATTTTTTAATGTGGGCACCACCACTAGGTTCGCTGAGTATCTTGCTGGTGCCAGTGGAAGTGGCGCAATTATCAATGCCCTCAAACGTGTCTCCCTGCATGACCCCGACACTTTCTCAACCCAGAGAGCCCCATGGTCCCTGCAACACCTCAACACTTTTGTTGTGTTGGCTGCCCATTCATAGTACAGCAGATTTGGCAGTACGAGACCCCCTGCCTGTCTCCCTCTGGAGGACCCCCCTTTGAATCCTCAGGGCCTTATCCGCCCAAATAAAGCCAGAAATAAGCCACTCGACCCTGTGTTAAAACAACTTGGGCAGGAACACTGGGAGACACTGAAATAAAAATAAAAATCTCAGCAATAATAGAAGACTATCCCACCTCTGCAAGTCCGCCTTAACTCTACTCACTAGGGTTGTCTAGTTCAACCTCTGAACCTGCGCCCAATCCTCCCCACCTGGACCCCTAAGTATCGAATACTAGCTCCCGCTAACCTAAATGCTAACGCCCCCCCCCCCCAATCCAGGCCCCCGGCCTGAAGGACCGATAACAAAATATTCACTCTTCCCTATGTTTAACTTTTAACTGAAGAAGGCACCGAACTTCTGCAAAATATCCATAATATTCCCTATCGATGACCCAAGATCCCTAAGGTACAGCAACAAACCATCTGCATATAACAATACCCAATGTTCCACCCCACCTCTAATGATACCACTCCATGCATTCGAAGCGTATTATGGACTAGTATTGGGCATATTTTACTTCATTAGTGAATTGGTTTCTGTGTTGCTCTGCCACTATAACGATGAAGTGGGCCTAAGTTCTGTGCATTAAATAGTTGACTTTTCCTGAGTCACAATATTGATAACTTTTCAAATGCTCTTTGAGAAGCACGTCAAATTCACTGAGATATTCAAGGCAGGCTAAAAAATTACCTCTTTGACACTGATGATTCATCATTCTCTTAGAGGTAGTCCCAAGGAAGACAGCAGTTTGACTGTTGCAACAACACGTGTCAGCCTTTCCTCCAGTAAGAACACTCCTTTTCAAACTGAGTCGATAATGCAGAAGCAATCCTTCCAGATAATTTACACCTTTGAACTTTGAAAGTTTCATGATCAGCAATATCACTTCCAACATTTCTGCAGTTAGAGTTCCCGTCGATGATTGCTTACGGTCAGGGAATAATTTGAAAACGTAACAGTAGACTTCCTTGGAGGTTTAAAGAAAAAAATCAACTAATTTCTAATTTCTGTCACCTCATTTCTGTCCAATATGAGAAAATGGGACTTATGAAGACTTCTCAAATTTTCCATATTACTCAATTTCTGGTTTATTTAGTGTGAAATATTAAGGGCAGCACGGTGGTGCAGTGGTCAGCACTGCTGCCTACGGCGCTGAGGACCACGACTACGGCGCTAACCACCATGCTACCATGCTGCCCCAGGTTTCCTCCTACAAGTCCCAAAAGACGTGCTGTTAGGTGAATTGGACATTCTGAATTCTCCCTCAGTGTACCTGAACAGGTGCCGAAATGTGGCGACTAGGGGCTTTTCACAGTAACTTCATTGCAGTGTTAATGTAAGCAGACTTGTTACACTAATAAAGATTATTATTGCTATTAGCTGGCTGGACTGCTCTGGAGGAGCCCGGCAGTGCTCAGCAGGTTTCATGATTTATGTTAATATGCTGAAAGCTGCATAACCTTTTCATCATGAGGGAGTAGCCTTGTCACGACCTATCAGGCAAGAGGCTGAGGAACAGGAGTACAATGAGGTGGAGGAGGAAGAAAGGCGAGAGAGGTGGCAAAATAAACATTTCTTTCTGCCCATTTTCCACATAATCAAATCATTCATCACAATAAGTTATTCACAATGCAAAAAAAATTCAATTTCTTTCACTTATTATCATAGAATTTACAGTGCAGAAGGAGGCCATTCGGCCCATCGAGTCTGCACTGGCTCTTGTAAAGAGCACCCTATCTAAGGTCAACACCTCCACCCTATCCCCATAACCCAATAACCCCACCCAACACTAAGGGCAATTTTGGACACTAAGGGCAATTTTTCATGGCCAATCCACCTAACCTGCACATCTTTGGACTGTGGGAGGAAACCGGAGCACCCGGAGGAAACCCACACACACACGGGGAGGATGTGCAGACTCCACGCAGACAGTGACCCAAGCCGGAATTGAACCTGGGACCCTGGAGCTATGAAGCAATTGTGCTATCCACAATGCTACCGTCCACTTTCTAAAGCCTCCCAAGGTTTGCTAGGGGACATTTAAAGAAGTATTTTAGCAATAGTGTAATATATACTATTCATTGTTATTAATCAAATGATTTCATAAGTTTTCTTTGTGAATTAGCCATGCTATTACATCTGTGATGCAGGAAATCAATATAAGTCAAAAATAAAACTCGAATATATATTTTGATTGTTACTGTCCTGGAAGTTGTCAGCTATTTAAACCTATTTTTGTTTATATTAATTTAACAGTTCACTGAGCTTCTTTCATGTAGGTGAGATATTAGAGTTGGTATCAGTCTCAATTACACTTATACTCAGAGATATGTGCGGTTTAGTAATGAGAATTTTCAGACTTCATAAAAATTTCCATCCAAAATAATTTATTTTATTGTCCACACATTGCAGGGATCTGTGATACACAGAGCACATTTTTAGAATGTTCAGCTCTGAAGGTCACTCTTGTGTTCCATTAAGGCAGTTGATCTTCCCAATTGCTCATTCCCTGAAGCATCTACAGCCATCTGCATTCAAGGTTTTGTTATCAGTGATCAGTGGCAGCTCACATTCACACATCCCCTAACACCATGAGAGGGGGGGGGGGGGGGGGGGTAGAGATTCCACACGCAGTACTGGATTTGCCTGGATTTGTGGGTTTAGAGGTAGTAGAGTAAAATGTATTGTCTAGCATGCGCTGCGAATGGGTGGTGCTGGTTAATCAAAAATGCCCATTAACCCAGAGTTCCATTTATCGATGAAATACAGTGCAATAAATGTGGCATGAACTTTGTGATGAATGGTATCGGTAACTGCTGTAACTGTACCTTGCCTTTAATACATTGGCCCTTTAAGACCGGGCTTGGAACCCTGGGGGACTCGGCCTCTGGCTCCGCCCGCAGGAAACGGTATATAAGGTGATGCTCACTGGGCAGCATGCTGTGACCACACTTCTCGGCAGCTTTCCAGTTCTCTAGTAATTAAAGCCTTTGAATTACCAATCTTCTCTCCTGTGTCGTAATTGAGGGTATCTCAATTTAATTACCAGACACATCAAGATGGACAGCGCTCTAAAGCCGGAGAAACTCAACCTAGACGCTCGGTCGCCGGAGGCCCCAGAAATGTTTAAATATCGGCTCCAGTGTTTTGAGGCCTATCTAGGCGCCTCAGAGACTGAAGTCGACGGCGCTCGCACGCTGAGCTTACTACATGCCTGGGTGGGCCACCGACTCTCCTCCGTGATCGAGAACGCTACAACATACGAAACTGCGGTCGATATACTAAAGAAACGCTTCGTAAAGCCGATTAACGAGGAACACGCCAGACATTTGCTCTCGACCTGCAGCCAACGCTTCGGGGAATCTCTAGACGAATACGTGGAGAGACTCACTGCGCTCGCGAGGAACTGCAATCATAAAGAAGTGACGGCAGAATGACGTCCACATGAACTTATATATTTGTGATGCCTTCGTGTCCGGTATCAGGTCCTCGTACATCCGGCAGTGGCTCCTAGAAGACGGGGAAAAGGATCTCCAAGGCACGGTAACGCTCACCTCTTCTCTAGAAACGGCCCACCGTAACCTCCGTACATACTCTGCGGACCTTGCGAACCCCTCTCGATCCCCTCCAGACTCGGCCACGCTACAGGCATGCGCCGCGCGGCAATCCGCTCACTCCGGGGGTTCCCCATGCTATTTCTGTGGGCAAGGCCAGCACCCATGTCAGCGTTGCCCGGCCCGCTCCGCGATCTGCAACGACTGCGGGAAGAAGGGGCACTTCGCTAAAGTTTGCCTGGCTGGGCCCAAAGGCCGCAATCAAAAGCCTCACCAGGCCCAGAAATCAAGCTCCCGGCCTCACCGGCCCCGCAACGTGGCCGCGCGGCGGCCGGACACGCCTACTTCTGACGCGTCATCGACCTTGTGCGCGTCATGGGGGTGGCCATCTTGGCGGTGGCCATCTTCGAATCCCGACACTAGCGACCAACGGCAGCGGCCATTTTGTAACTCCAGGCAGCCATTTTGTGAGTCCGACTTAACCGAGGACTCTGACTACCTGCAACTAGAAGCGATCATGCTCGATCAATCGCGGCCAAAGCACCTGCGATACTCAATGATTCGGGTACAAATCAACGGCCACGACACTCCCTGCCTATTCGACTCCGAGATCACGGAGAGCTTTAATTATCCAGACACGCTAAGGCGCTGCTCCCTGCACACCCACCCCGCCTCCCAAACTATCACCCTCGCTTCAGGGTCCCATTCGGTACAAATCACGGGGTATTGTGTCGCGGACCTCGCGCTGAATACACCCGTTTGAAACTTTACATCCTCCGTCACCTCTGTGCCCCCCCTGCTGCTCGGTCTGGACTTTCAGTGCAGCCACCGGAGCCTGACACTGAAGTTCGGCGGACCCCTGCCCCCACTCACGGTATGCAGCCTGGCGACACTCAAAGTTGCGCAACCGCCCCTCTTCGCGAACCTCACTCCCGACTGTAAGCCCGTCGCCACCAGGAGTCGCCGGTACAGTACCCAAGACATGACTTTTATCAAGTCAGAGGTTCAGTGGCTACTAAAAGAGGGGGTCATAGAGGCCAGCAACAGCCCTTGGAGGGCTCAAGTATTGGTAGTTCCCTCCGGGGAAAAGCAACGAATGGTAGTGGATTATAGCCAGACCATAAACCGCTTTACGCAACTCGAAGCGTACCCACTTCCCCACGTAGCGGAAATGGTGAATCAAATCTCCCAGTATCGGGTATTCTCCACGGGCGACCTAAAATCGGCCTATCATCAACTCCCTATCCGCCCAGAGGACCGCCCCTACACGGCGTTTGAAGCAGCCGGTCGGCTGTTTCACTTTCTCAGGGTCCCTTTTGGTGTCACAAACGGAGCCTCCGTTTTCCAGAGGGTGATGGATCAAATGGTGGACCAGTACGGCTTACGGGCTACCTTCCCGTACTTGGACAACGTCACCATCTGCGGCCATGACCAGCAGGACCACGACGCAAACCTGAGGAAGTTCCTCCAGACTGCCCGGGCCCTCAACCTCATATATAACAAAGAGAAATGCGTGTTCCACACAACCCGGCTAGCCATCCTTGGCTACGTCGTGGAAAACGGGTCCTAGGCCCAGACCCCGACCGCATACGTCCCCTTAAGGAACTCCCCCTCCCCCGTAGCCTCAAGGCACTCAAACGGTGCTTGGGGCTTTACTCCTATTACGCACAGTGGGTCCCCAGATATGCGGACAAAGCCCGACCACTCATTAAGACCACGGTTTTTCCACTGACGGCTGGGGCCCAGTTGGCTTTCAGCCGTATCAAGGCCGACATCATCAAGGCCGCCATGCACGCGGTGGACGAAGCCATTCCCTTCCAGGTAGAAAGCGACGCATCAGACGTCGCTGAAGGAGGCACAAGCCATAGTGGAGGCTGTGCGGCACTGGAGGCACTACCTAGCTGGTAGGAGGTTCACCCTTGTCACCAACCAATGGTCGGTTGCCTTTATGTTCGATAACACACAACGGGGCAAAATAAAGAATGGCAAAATTCTGAGGTGGAGGATAGAGCTCTCTACCTATATGTACGATATTAAATATCGCCCGGGGAAGCTCAACGAACCCCCGGATGCCCTTTCCTGCGGCACGTGCGCCGACGCGCAAAAAGACCGCCTGAGAGCCATCCACGATGACCTCTGCCACCCGGGGGTCACCCGGCCTGCCCATTTCATCAAGTCCCGCAACCTACCTTACTCCACAGAGGAGGTCAAGGCCATGACCAAGGCATGCCAGATCTGTGCGGAGTGCAAACCGCACTTCTATCGACCAGACAGGGCTCGCCTGATAAAGGCCTCTGGGCCCTTTGAGCGACTAAGTGTGGACTTCAAAGGGCCCCTCCTGTCCACCAACCACAACATCTATTTCCTCACCATTATCGATGAGTTCTCCTGCTTCCCTTTTCCGGTCCCCTGCCCCGATATGACTTCGGCCTCCATGATCAAGGCACTGCACAGCATCTTCACACTGTTGGGTTCCCCGCTTATATCCACAGCGACCGGGGTACATCGTTCATGAGCGATGAGCTGCGTCGATATCTGCTCAGCAAGGGCATCACCTCGAGCAGAACGACGAGCTATAACCCGCGGGGAAACGGGCAGGTGGAGAGGGTGAACGCGACAGTTTGGAAGGCTGTCCTTCTAGCCCTACGGTCAAGGATTCTCCCAATCGCCCGCTGGCAGGAGGTCCTACCCGATGCCCTACATTCCATTAGGTCGCTCCTCTGTACGACCACGAACGAGACCCCTCACAATTGTTTGTTTGTCTTCCCCAGGAAGTCCACCTCTGGGGTCTCGCTTCCACGCTGGCTGACGGCTCTGGGACCAGTCCTACTCCGGAGACACGTGAGGAGCCATAAAACAGATCCGATAGTCGAGAGGGTCCAATTGCTACACGCAAACCCTCAATACGCCTACGTTGAGCACCCCGAAGGCAGGCAGGATACCGTCTCCCTGCGAGACCTGGCACCCGCTGGCTCTCCCACCGACCCCGCCGGCTTCGCCACCGACACCCCCCTTCCTACCGACGCTCCCCTCCCCGCATCAACTGCCGACCCCGACAGCGCCCCCCCATAGCGCCCCCTGCCCCCCAGCCGGCGCCGGCACCAATCACCCTAGTCACCTCAGATATCCCCCCCTCCACTTCAAAGCGGGCAAAGGCTCAGTCAACCACGGTCCCGGATATACCATCACCGAAACCGACCGTATCCACGGCACCACCACCGGAGCGGAGAAGGTCAGCACGGACGGTCAGACCACCCAAAAGACTGAACTTGTAACTCCACTTTCACCCCCGACGGACTATGTGTTTTTTTTTAAACAGGGGGTGAATGTGATGAATGATATCGTTAACTGCTGTAACTGTACCTTGCCTTTAATATATTGGCCCTTTAAGACCGGGCTTGGAACCCTGGGGGACTCCGCCTCTGGCTCCGCCTCTGGCTCCGCCCCCAGGAAACGGTATATAAGGTGATGCTCACTGGGCAGCATGCTGTGACCACACTTCTCGGCAGCTGTCCGGTTCTCTGGTAATTAAAGCCTTTGAATTACCAATCTTCTCTCCTGTGTCGTAATTGAGGGTATCTCAAACTTTTAAAGAATAAAGTATGAAATAATATGCAAGTACTCAGAAAGTATGGAATAGTATACTTTTTAACTTCTAATCTTCAACAGTACATGAAAACATAGCTTAAAATATAAAATAATATAGTGTTAGTGTACTCATAAAAACTCTACAGTGCAGCCAGAGGCCATTCAGCTCATCGAGTCTGCACCAACCCTCCAAAAGACTACTGCACCCAGGTCCACTCCCCCAGCCACACCACCCAATCCCCGTAACTCCGTAACCTAACCTGCACATTCTGGCCATTAAAGGGCAATTTAACATGGCCAATCCACCTAACCTGCACATCTTTTGACTGTGGGAGGAAACCGGAGAACTTGGAGGAAACCCACACAGACACAGGGCGAAAGTGCAACTCCACACAGACATTAACTCAAGGCTGGAATCAAACCCAGATTTGCTTGCCTTATAAATTTGATCAATGAATAGATTATGCTCGGCAATTGACTTGTTAAAAAAATTCACTGTATTTAGGGCAGCACGGTGACGCAGTGTGTAGCACTGCTGCCTCATGGTGCTGGGCCCAAGGTTTGATCCCAGCTCTAGGTCACTATCTGTGTGGAGTTTGCATATTCTCCCCGTGTTTGCATGGGATGTGAAACCCAAAGATGTGCAGGATCGGTGGATTGGCCACGCTAAATTGCCCCTTAATTGGAAAATATGAATTAGGTACTCTAAATTTATAAAACACAATTCACAGTATTTTTCAATAGCTTCACGGTCTGGGTAGCACGGTGGCCTAGTGGTTAGCACAACCGCCTCACGGCGCTGAGGTCCCAGGTTCGAATCCCGGCCCTGGGTCACTGTCTGTGCGGAGTTTGCACATTCTCCCCGTGTCTGCATGGGTTTCGCCCCCACAACCCAAAAATGTGCAGAGTAGGTGGATTGGCCACGCTAAATTGCCCCTTAATTGGAAAAAATAATTGGGTAATCTAAATTTTAAAAAAAAAATAGCTTCACGGTCAGTTGATTATTGTTCACCGGATACATCTCACTTTTAATTGCATGACAAAGTTTAAAACATAAAACCCACCCAACAGAAAACACATATGGTTCAGCCAATTTCATTTCCTCATGAAATTTTGCCTTTTCAATGAGCATTGGGCTAGAGTAGCACCCTGTGAGCATTTCAACGAAAGCTATTCATATAAAACTTCATGGCTGAATTAGCGAGTCTCATTTTAACCCACCGCACCTGGCAGGAACAGCTATTAAAATTATTTTAAGTCCTGACTTCTTTTAGGTTGCTAAGGCACCAGATTCATCATATGCATGCAAGCTCAGAGAAGACCTTACTCAGCCTACAAGGTATATATGCCATGTGTTAGTTTGATGGATATGACTAACAACTTCTTCATCAGGAAGCTATGCCTCATGTTCAAGGCATTAAAGGCTGGATTCACAAAGCATTTGAGGTACCCGAAGATGAGCCAGCAAGTGTCCAAGAATCCGGCTTTGTGGATGGATGTTGGCTCTTCGAATTTTCTGTGTTGTCACAATTTAATATTTTTTTTGATACCTGGTATGCAGATTTGGTTAGATTTAGATTTGATTTATTATTGTCACATGTGTTAGTATACAGTGAAAAGTGTTGTTACTTGAATGCTATACAGACAACACATACCGTACATAGGGAAGGATAGAGACTACAGAATGTAATGTGACAGTCTTAGCTAGGATGTAGAGAAACGATCAACTTAATGCGAGGTAGGTCCATTCAAAAGTCTGATGGCAGCAGGGAAGAAGCTGTTCTTGAGTCAGTTGGTATGTGACCTCAAGCTTTTGTATCTTTTTCCTGACGGAAGAAGGTAAAAGGTGCAATCAGAAGAGTTGTCAGGCTGTCTGTGAGTTGCTCCATGTCCTCTATAGAAACCCATTGCAGAGAAAGGAGAAATTACCACTCAATGGCTGATACATTGCCGGTGCAAACGCTTCTTCCCGAAAGAAGCTTTACTATGACATTTGATTGCATGACTAACTTCCCCCGTGAATGTTGTGCTTCCTTGGATCAGTCTCTGCATACCGGATGCTATTTATGAAAGAAGGCATAATTGGAGTGAACAAGAGCTAACTTTACTGATGGATTGTACCACTCATTTTTGCAGAAACGAGTGTCCATGGTACTTGTCTTCTTAGGAGATGGGTGAGCAGAGAGGCTAATACAGATCTGTGGCATCTACTGCTAGGACACTTGCAGCTAGTTTGCAGCAAGGGGCTGGCATGCATAAGTCAATAACAATCAGCCATGACCTGAGATTTGGTGGAATCCTTTTGCTTCTATTGATTGATCATTGAGACATAGGGCACAGAAAGAGGTCATTCATCCCGTTCTGTCAATTCTGGCTCTTTGAAAGAACTATCAAATTCATTCCGTCCCCCCTAATCTTTACCCAAAGCCTGCAAATGTCTTGTTTTCAAGTATATATTCAGTTCCTTGTGGAAAGTTACGACTGAATCCCTTCAGTTATCTTAAATGCATGCTTGGTTCCTGATCCTCTTGTCAGTAGAAACAGTTTCTGCATTATTGTAGAAAAATCCTTCCTAATTCTGAACACTTCTGCCAAACTTTAGTAAACCTCCCCTGCTCCAAGAAGAACAAACCAAGCTTTTCCAGTGTCTTAAGTCCCTCATTTCAGTACCATTCTAGTAATTACCTTCTACATCCTCTCTAAGTCTTTGACATCCCTCTCGAAGGCTTTGACATCCATCTTGAAGTGTTGTGCCCAGAATTGAACACAAGATTCCAGCTGAAGCCTAACCACTATTTTATTACAGTTTAGCCAAATTTCCTTCCTTTTGCATCCTACTCATCAATTAATAAAATAAACGGCATAGGATTTTTTAGTTAGCTTGCCCTACCACCTTTAAAGTTACACCCTCAGGTATCTCTGTTCCTGCACTCCCTTTAAATTGGACTATTTACTTTATATTGTCCCTCCTCATTCTTCCTCCCAAAATGTATCAGTTGACATTTCTCTCCATAAATTTCACTTGGCATGTGCTTTCTCTTTTCAACAGCCCATCTATATTCTCCTGAAGTCTGTCACCATCCTCCACATTGTTTAGTACTTCTTCAAATTCAAGTTATTTGAGCACTTTGAAATTATATTCTCTATACCGAGGTCCAGATCAGTAAAATATATTAAAAATAGCAGCACTTCTAATACTGATCCTTGGGGACTAACACTTTAGTTCACCCCCGGTCTGAGAAGCAACACAATTAGTGGGGATGGAAATTGTGCGAAAATGAAATTTATAGGAATGAGCATTATTAAAAGCAACAATCACAATAAGATGACAAATATTCAGAAAAGCTTCAAAAGGCACCTCAACTCATTAGCAACCATAGCCAGGCCTGAAGAGATAGCGGTATACACTGTGACAACAAAATGAAAGAAATGCAAACGCATGTGTAGCCATAAGGCTGCAGGCAAGTGACAGTGTGTTTCAGCACTTGATCATGTTTGCTGGCTGCTGTGGTTGAGACAATGCGACATGAGCTGGTTGTAAATTCATAGCCCCATCCCTACACAGCCACATTACCTAGCAGGGGATAGTGACACGTTCTTAATCAGTATAGCCACAAGTTTTTTCAGCAATATGGTGCATGTTACCACTAGGTGTCCTTACAGGATATTATTATGTATCAAAGAATACACCATGATGGTGGAACATCTTGTGATCTGTAGTGACATTAGCAGAGTGTTTTCTGCAGGTTTCATTTCTCCATCTTAGATTGTATGAGCAACATCTCCTAATAAACCTCTCATTGTGTTTGTAAGAAACCCAGTGTGTGGCACCGCCATACCTTTTCTCTTTGTGGCATGTAGAGAATATAATAAAAAAGAAAACTGGCGATGAGGATTAAAGCAAAACCAGCTACTGAGACAAAAATTTTCAACAAGAAAAGTGGAGACAGCGATGATAGCGGAGAACAGATACTTATGTCAGGACTTGCATGTCGTTTGATGCAAAGCCACTGGTGCTGAAGGTTTAAACAAAAAGGAACACAACCGTGAGTAAGCAGAACAACAGTTTTAAAACTTGCTTGCCTTTGGAAGTGGGTAGATTCTAGGCTGCCGGGACAGCACACGAAGCTAAAGGGGCTGCGAGAACTGGGATTCAAAAAGTCATACGACTCTGTACTTATCAGTCACTTATCAGGAAAAAGGCAAACCACAGCCAGGCAAAAGAAAAATTTGCATTGTGGACAAGGAGGTCCCTTGTTTCATACATCAAAAAGAAATGGAAAGGAGGAAAGTTGTTTGAAGTACAGACACTAGGAGCGGGTACCTGGAATGGCAGGAATAATGAGCGCAATGGATGATTTCGATGAACACTGAGACTTGGAACTCATATGAGGACAGATTTCCACTTTATCTCAGATTGATTCAAACACCGGTGGACCTAAAGGTTGCAACATTTCTCAGTTCAGTAGGGTGTAAACCTTTTATGCTGCTGAACAACAAAGCCGGGAGATAAGACTTGTAATGAATTAATGAAGATTCTGGGAGGGCATTTTAAATGCAAAAATGTTTTGTTTCCACCACCGTTAATCAGGGAGAAGGTGAAAGCATTTTACAATTTGTAGTGACCTTAAGAAAGTTTTCAAAGTACTGCAGGTTTGCTGAAACGCTAGACAACACCATTCATGATAGGCTGACATGTGGACTCTGCAATGAAGCTATTCAAAGGAAGCTGCTGATAGTAAGTGACTTTCAAATCTGCTGAAGAAGTTGCCACATCTATGGAGCTAGCAGCACAAGAAGCTTCACAGACAGGAGCTGGAGCAAAGGTCTACAAGATAGAGACCACCATAAACAAGACTGCAAGTGTACAGCCATTCTATCAATGTACACAGGTTGGAGCCTTAGCGGGGGAACAACATAGGAACATAGGAATTAGGAGCAGAAGTAGGCAGTTCAACCCTTCAAGCCGGCTCACCATTCAATCAGATCATGGATGATCGCTTCCTGATCACAAATCCACCTCACCATCTGTTCCTCATATCCCTTTAACCTGTTGTTGTCAGAAATATTTCTATCTCTTTCTTGAAACCATGTAATGTTTGGAGTCCACCGCACTATGGGACAGTGAATTCCACAAATTCACCACCCTGTGCAAGAAGTAGTTCCTCCTCATCTCAGTTTTATATCTACCACCTCTCAACCTATATCTGTGACCTTTTGTTCTAGATTGCCCCACAAGGGGGAACATTTGGTCTACGTTTACTTTATCGATCACTTTTAGTATTTTATATACCTTGATGAGGTCCCTTCTCATTCTTCTAAACTCCAGCGAGTATAAGCCCAAACTGTTTAATCTCTCCTGTTAGGTCAACCCCATTCATCCCCAGAATCAATCTGGTGAACCTCCTCTGAACTTCCTCCAAGGCCAACACATCCTTAGTCAAATAAGGAGACCAATACTCCAGATGTGGTCTCACCAACATCCTATACAATTGCAAAAACACTTCTCTACTTTTACACTCCAGTCCTTTTGCAGTAAATTCTAAAATTAATAACATCACACTTATCCACATTAAACGCCATCTGCCAAAATTTGGCCCATTCTACGAGTCTATCTATATCTGTCTGTAAACTCTTTATCTTCTCTTCACTGCCTGCTTTCCACCTATTGTGGTATCATCCGCCAATTTCACTATTACACTCTGTCCCTACTTGCAGATCATTTATACAGATTGTAAACAGTTGAGGTCTGAGGACTGACCCCTGAGGCACCCCGCTAGTTACAGTTCGCCAGCCAGAGAAGGACCCATTTATTCCAACCCTCTGCTTTCTGTCAGTCAGCCAATTCTTAATCCAATCTAGTACTCTACCCAGCCCCTGCAATCTCACCTTCTGGATCAGTCTTTTATGTGGCATCTTGTCAAACGCCTTCTGGAAGTCTAGATATATCACATCCACAGGTTCTCCATTATCCACCTTGCTGGGTATGTCCTCAAAAAACTAATGCAAGTTTGTCAAGCATGATTTACCCTTCATAAAACCATGCTGATAATAGTGGATTGAGCTTTGTCTTTCCAAATGTTCAGTCATCTCCTCCTTAATGATTGATTCCAGTAATTTACACACCACAGTGGTCAAGCTAACCGGTCTATAGTTTCCTACTTATTGCCTCTCTCCCTTTTTGAATAGGGGCATCACATTAGCGTGTTTCCAATCCACCGGGACATTTCCAGAATCCTGGGAATTTTGAAATATCACAACCAATGCATCCACTATCTCTGCTGCCGCCTCCTTTAATCATCGAATTTACAGTGCAGAAGGAGGCCATTCGGCCCATCGAGTCTGCACCGGCTCTTGGAAAGAGCACCCTACCCAAGGTCAACATCTACACCCTATCCCCATGACCAGGTAACCCCACCCAACACTAAGGGCAATTTTGGACACTATGGGCAATTTATCATGGCCAATCCACCTAACCTGCCCACCTTTGGACTGTAGGAGGATACCGGAGCACCCGGAGGAAACCCACACACACACGGGGAGGATGTGCAGACTCCGCACAGACAGTGACCCAAGCCGGAATCGAACCTGGGACCCTGGAGCTGTGAAGCAATTGTGCTATCCACAATGCTACCGTGCTGCCCATTGATGCAGGCCATCCGATCCCAGAGACTCATCTGTCTTTAATCCCATTAGTTTATTCAATACCTTCTCCCTAGTGATGGTTATTGCATCGTTCCTCTGCATTTAATGCAGTTTTTAGAAAATTTCTATTATCTTCTGTCATGATGGCAGAGGCAAAATATTGGTTCACTGCCTCCACCATCTCTATGTTCCCTATTATTATCTATTCTCTCCCCCTTTACATAATTATAGAAGCTTTTGGTATCAGTGTTTATGTTTTCTGCTAGTTTCCTTTCGTAGTTCATCTCAGCTCTTTTGATTTTATTTTTAGTAGCCTTTTGCTGAACCTTAAAGTTCGCCCAGTCCTCCACCTTACCATTAGCTTTACATTATGGTATGCCCCAGATTTTGCCTTTATGTCTTCCTTGAATTTCTTGTTCAGCCATGGAATGTTATTCTCATTTTTACAATTCCTCTTCTTCTGAGGAACATACTTGAGAGGTATTTAATATCTCCCTGAACCAAAAATGATGGCAATGATCTTGGAAGCACAACACCTTCAAAATGTGATACAACTGAGGTGGTTTCTGGGTTTAATCAACTGTTACGGCATGTTCTTCCCAATTTAGCTAAACGATTGACGTCTGTACGCACTTTCTTACGTGCCAAACAGGTATGGCTCTGGTCAGAAAAATACTAAAGTGTCTATATGAAGGTAAAAGAAGCCTTCATGAAGTCAGAGCTATTAGTTCACTACAATCCCAAGTTCAAGTCACCCTATGGCATTGGTGAAGTAATCTCATAGATAATGCCTTCAGGAGGGAAATGACCGACAACATTTGCTTCACAAACTATTATGAGCGCAGAAATAAATTACACTCAGCCATGAACAGAAGCATTGAGCATCATATCTGGAGTAAGAAGGTTTCACCATTACCTTCACGGACATTCTTTTACTCTTTTGAAGAATATCAGCCCTTGACGACAATCTTTGGCTGTATAACGGTATTCCTTCTTTAGCAGCGAGTAGGTTACAGAGATGGGGCGGAATTCTCCGCTCCCGCGCGGAATCGGGAAGGCCGTTGTGAACTCGGCCGAGTTTCATGACGGCTTCGGAGGCTGCTCCTCGCACCCTGTTCAACCCCCCCCCCCCCCCCCCCCTCAGGGGGCTAGGAGAGGCACTCCGTAAATCTCGGCCGCCAGGCCTTGATGCTTGCGTCAAGGCGGCGCGCCGAGAATGACGTGACGGCGGCGCCTAAGTGACGTCAGCCGCGCATGCGCAGGTTGGCCGGCTCCAACCCGCGCATGCGCGGCTGACGTCATGACGGCTTCCAGCTCCAACTCGCGCATGCGCGGTTGCTGTCTTCCCATTCGCTGCTCCGCAAGACGTGGCGGCTTGATCTTGCGGGGCGGCGGAGGTTAAAGAGTGCGTCGCTTGGAGACGCTGGCCCAACGATCGGTGGGCATCGATCGCGGGCCAGTCCCCTCCCGAGCACGGCCGTGGTGCTCACTCCCCTCTCCGCCCCCCACAAGCCACAAACGAGCATTTGGCGCCCATGTTCACGACGGCAGCGACTAGGGGCGGAATTCTCCACTCCCCACGCTGGGTGGGAGAATCGCGGGAGGGCCAGCAACTCATGACACGCCGCCCTGGCACCCCCCGAGATTCTCCCACCCCCCCCCCCCCCCCGCTCGAAGAATCGCCGCTCGCCATTTTTCACGCCGACCGCCGATTCTTCGGCCCGGATGGGCTGAGCGGCCTAACTTTCCCGACCTGTTCACGCTGGCGGCAACCATACCTGGTTGCTGCTGTCGTGAACATGGCGCCAAATCTTCGTTTGTGGCTTGTGGGGGGCGGAGAGGGGAGTGAGCACCACGGCTGTGCTCGGGAGGGGACTGGGCCACGATTGGTGCCCACCGATCGTCGGGCCGGCGTCTCTAAGGCACGCATTCTTTCCCCTCCGCCGCCCCGCAAGATCAAGCCGCCACGTCTTGTGGGGCAGCGGAGGGGAAGACGTCAACCGCACATGCGTGGGTTGGAGCTGGCAGCCGTCGTGACGTCAGCCGCGCATGCGCGGGTTGGAGCCGGCCACCCTGCGCATGCGCGGCTGCCGTCACTTAGGCGCCGCCGTCGCATCATTCTCAGCGCGCCGCTTTGACGCAAGCGCCAAGGCCCGGCAGCCGAGATTTACGGAGCGCCGCTCCTAGCACCCTGGGGGGGCGGGGTGGGGGGGGGGTAAATAGGGTTCGAGGAGCAGCCTCCGAGGCTGTCGTGAAACTCGGCCGCGTTCACGATGGCCTTCCCGATGCCGAGCGGGAGCGGAGAATTCCGCCCCAGGTGTGGTTGCCGCTGTCGTGAACCGGTCTGGAACATCAGGTTGCTCGGCCCCTTCTAAGAGGCGCTGGCGGATGTAGTCAGACCCTGTGCCCATAACGAACGCGTCTCTCATCAGCAGGTTCGAATGTTCAGTGGCCGAAACGGCCTGGCAGTCACAGTCTCTAACTATGGCAAGCAGGGCACGCCAGAAATTAGTCTGGCGGTCGCCGGTCGCCGTGAAAAACGGCGAGCAGCGATTCATCCGAGCGGGCGGTGGGAGAATCGCGGGGTGTGCCAGGGAGGCGTGTTGTGAGTTGCCCGGCCCTCCCGCGATTCTCCCACCCGGCGTGGGGAGCGGAGAATCGCGCCCATGGTCTTTGATATTATTGGCACACAAATACGATAGTACTATATTCAAAATCATTAATCGGAGCAACATGCAAATGCTGAGGCTTTGTTAAGACTGCCATTACAAATCAAGCAGGAACCTGAAGAAAATTTCGGCAACATCCGATGACGTACCCTCCTGTAAATCTTGGCTCTGTGTCTGCATCTCAACCAGTTTTGGGATCATACTTTCCAGAAGCGTGATATATGTCCGGACTGCAGGTGCATCCTGGGATCAGCTCTCTGACTGTCCACTCCCTCGGGAGTCCCTACCTCCACCTCACCTGCTGCAGCCTGTGTGACATTCACAGCAGAAGGTGATGCAGGAGCCTCTTCACTAAAATGCCCCACTGAGGTGATAGTCTCTGTGATGGTGGAGGATGCAGGTGACAGCTGTGACGAGTGGTCAGTGTCTTCCCTGGACTGGTGCTCCGGGATATGCTGGGGATTTGGCTGGGACAAGGTATCCCAGAGGGGCCGGCCTGGTCTGATAGTGATCCTGCAAGACAAGAGACAAGACACATGGTGAGATCTTGGGAAGGTATGGTTGGGGGAATAGGGGTGATTCACTTGCTATTGGGTCATCCCTCTGCATTGAGTGCTCATTTAGTTGTCTCATGCCGACCTTCGCATCTGAAATGGCCCTTGCCTGCACTTCCCTGATTAACTGCATCACCCTCTGCTCCGTGGTGGTTACAGCCCTGAGGATGCCCTCTCCGATCCTCTCCCACTCTCTTCTATTATGGGCTGCTTTTTCCAAGGGAACACATAAAAGAAATGTGTAGGAATGGGGAATCTGAGGTTGGTGGTATATGTGCGCAAGGCACCTGGCCAAAGAGATCAATACAGGTTTTGGGGTTTGAGCAGGAGGTGATGTGAGGGAGATGCAGGCAATAGGTTTTGATTGGCCTTTAGGGAAGTGGTGGTGTGATGTGAGGAGTGAGGTTTAATGGTAAGGCCCCTGTACTGCAGGCAGGGGGGTAGATCCCTGCCTGCTGGCTCCGCCCAGCAGGCGGAGTATAAATGTGTGTGCTCTCCAAACAGCAGCCATTTCGCCAGCTGCTGTAGGAGTCCTCACATCTCTGTATAATAAAGCCTCGATTACATTCTACTCTCGTCTCGTCGTAATTGATAGTGCATCCATTTATTACACAAGAGATTTTTCAGAGATGGACCTCCGCATCAAGCCGGATCGCCTGCAGCTGCATCCTCAAGTAGACAACGCCAAAAACGACTTCAAACATTGGCGAGCTTGCTTTGAAGCATACTTTGGGTCTGCACCAGACCACATCCCAGAAGCACAGAAGCTCCAGATTCTGTACACGCGGCTGAGCTCCAACATTTTTCCCCTCTTCCAGGACACGCCGACCTACGCAGAAGTATGGCGCTACTGAAGGAGAATTACGCTCAGCGGACCAACAGGATCTACACCAGGCACCTCCTGTCCACGCGGCACCAACTTCCCGGTGAGTCTGTGGAAGATTTCTGGTGTGCCCTGCTCGCCCTCGTGAGAGACTGTGATTGACAGGCCGTTTCGGCCACTGAACACTCCAACCTGCTGATGAAAGACGCATTCGTTACGGGCACAGGGTCTGACTACATCCGCCACGCCTCTTAGAAGGGGCCACGCTTGCCCCCCCCCCCCCCCCCCCCCGTGCACATCGCGGACCCCGCCGGCAGCCATCCCATCGTGGACCCCATCAGCGACCGCCTCCAGCCAACCCCACGCCTGCGCCGCATGGCAGCCAACCAACTCCGGGGGACTCAAATGCTACTTCTGTGGACAGTCAAAACACCCCTGGCAGCGCTGCCCGGTGCGGAGTGCGCTCTGCAAGGCCTGTGGCAAGAAGGGACATTTTGCTGCAGTGTGCCAGGCCCGCTCAATCGCCACTATTATCCCACACCCTCCCACGCATATCTGATATGGTCAATCAGATTGCACAGTACCGGGTCTTCTCGACAGTGGACCTGAAATCTGCCAACTACCAGCTCCCCATCCATAAGGCGGACCGCCCCTACACTGCGTTTGAAGCAGACTTTTACCATTTCCTTCGGGTTCCCTTCGGCGTCACCAACGGTCTTGGTCTTCCAGCGGGAGATGGACCGCATGGTTGACCGGTACGGACTTCAGGCCACTTTCCCGTACCTGGACAACGTCACCATCTGCGGCCACGACTAACAGGACAGAGTTCTAGGGCCTGACCACGATCGCAGGCGCCCCCTCATGGAACTCCCCCTCCCCCAGTGCCCCAAGGCCCTCAAATGATGCCTGGGGTTCTTTTCGTAATACGCCCAGTGGGTACCAAACTATGCAGACAAGGCCCGCTCACTCATTCAATCTACCGCTTTCCCACTGACGGCCGAGGCTCATCAGGCCTTCAACCGTATCAAGGTTGATATCGCCAAGGCCGCGATGCACGCGGCCGACGATACGCTCCCGTTCCAAGTCGACAGTGATGCATTAGATGTCGCTCTGGCTGCCACCCTCAACCAGGCAGGCAGGCCCATGGCATTCTTTTCCCGCACCCTCCATGCCTCCGAAAGCCAGCACTCCTCCATCGAAAAGGAGCCCCAAGCGATCGTTGAAGCTGTGCGACATTGGAGGCATTACCTGCCGGCAGGAAATGCACTCTCCTCACTGACCAACGGTCGGTTGCCTTCATGTTTAACAACACACAGCGGGGTCAGATCAAAAATGTTAAAATCTTGAGGTGGAGGATCGAGCTCTCCACCTACAATTACAAGATTTTGTACCGACCCGGTAAGCGCAACGAGCCCCCCGTTGCCCTATCCCAAGGTACATGTGCTACGGCACAAGTGGACCGACTCCGGACCCTGCACGGTAATCTCTGTCACCCAGGAGTCACCTGTTTTTACCATTTCATTAAGGCCCACAATCTGCCCTACTCCATCGAGGAAGTCAGGGCTATCACCAGAGACTGCAGGGTCTGCGCGGAGTGCAAACCACACTTCTACCGGCCAGACCCTGCATGCCTGGTGAAGGCCTCCCGCCACTTTGAACGCCCCAGCGTGGACTTCAAAGGGTCCCTTCCCTCCACCGACCACAACACGTACTTCCTCAGTGTGGTCGACGAATATTCTCGATTCCCCTTTGCCGTCCCATGCCCTGATATGACGTCGGCCACCGTCATCAAAGCCCTCAACACCATCTTCGCTCTGTTCGGTTTCCCCGCCTACGTCCACAGTGACCGGGGTTCCTCATTTATGAGCGATGAGCTGTGCCAGTACCTGCTAAACAGGGGCATTGCCTCAAGCAGTCCGACCAGCTACAACCTCAGGGGAAACGGACAGGTGGAGCGGGAGAATGGGACGGTCTGGAGGGCCGTCCAGCTGGCCTTACGGTTCAGGAATCTCCCGGCCTCCCACTGGCAAGAGGCCCTCCCCGATGCACTTCACTCCATTAGGTCGCTCCTGTGCACCGCGACTAACAAAACCCCCCCCTGAACGTCTCTTTGCATTCCCCAGTAAGTCCACCTCCGGGGTTTCGCTCCCAACATGTCTGGCAGCTCCAGGACCCGTTCTCTTCCGTAAACACGTGCAACTCCACAAGGCAGACTCGTTGGTTGAGAGGGTACAGCTACTCCACGCCAACCTGCAGTATGCCTACGTAGTGTACCCCGACGGCCGCCAAGACACAGTCTCTTAAAGGGACCTGGTACCAGCTGGATCCCCACACAACCCCCCCTGCACCGGCGCCACCCTCCCTTCCCCCGGCGCACCCCACCGCAGACCCCACTCTGGGACAATCCGTCCTCCCCTTGCTCCCACCCGGGGATGAAGAGGATTTCGACACGCTCCCGGAGTCACCGAAGACTAAGCCGACGCCTGAGTTGCCACCAACACTGCGGCGCTCTCAACGACAGATCAAGGAGCCGGATTGTCTAAATTTGTAATCTTCTCTGTAATTTGTAAAAGCAATCTGTACGTATATAGTTTACGACCACCCCCGCTGGACTCATTTTTGACAGGAGGCGAATGTGGTAGTCACCACTGTTGTATTATATTGTATATATGGATTTTATAGTAAGGCCCCTGTACTACAGGTACGAGGGTAGATCCCTGCCTGCTGGCTCCGCCCAGTAGGCGGAGTATAAATATGTGTGTTCTCCGAACAGCAGCCATTTTGTCAGTGAAATAAAGCCTCGATTACATTCTTCTCTTGTCTCATTGTACTTGATAGTGCATCAACATGTTCCTAGTGATTGTGGATGCACACTCTAAACGGCCAGATGTAGTGATTACGAAATCTACGGTGACAGAACAAACTATTGAGAAGTTTGATAAAATATTTGCAAGATTCTGTACACTGGAGTAGGTTGTAAGTGACAATGGAACTCAGGTCATTTCTGAGAGGTTTGAGGACTACTTAAGAGGAAACAGTATACAACACATAAAGTCAGTTCCGTACCATCATGTAACAAATGGATTGGCTGAGTGATTTATACAGTCACTTAAACATTCAATCAGGGCATCAAAGAACCAAGGTACATTGTCAAGAAGAGTGAACAATTTCTTGGATGTCATATCGGAACACCGCACACGCATCGACACAGAGTTCACCGGCAGTGATGCTTTTCAAAAGGAAGCCAAGAACACAGTTTGACCTTTTGACACCACCCAATCCTTCAGAGATTCTCAAACTAAAACAACAAGCACAGATTGCTGGGAGGGAACAAAACTCTAAAAAGCATGTATTCACTAAAGGAGAGCGAGTGCTAGCAGGAAGCTACAACGAGAAATGGGAACTTGGTTATTCTAGCAAAAACAGGTCGAATATCATTCATCGTACAGACATTTGATGAAAGAATTTGGCGACATCATACTGACCAACTATTGGCTTCACAAAGTGAAATTGCTGAAACTTCTCAAAAAGTATTTCCATTGGAAAATCTAAACAGCGATACGTCTGAACAGAGACCAAACACATTAAATTCAGATTCCGTTTCTGAGGACTTTTCAATACCTTTGGAGTAACTTTACAGGAAGTACCACCTACTGAAGGAAAAGTAGCCACTTTAAAGGTCTCGAGTCACCTGGTTCCAGAACATCAAGTACAACCCAAAAGAAATAGACGTCCACCTGAGAGACTATCTTGTACATATGTGTATAGAGATAATGAATAAGTGGGTATGTTGTAAAATATTGTTGTACAACAGTACAGCAATCACTCAGTATTGCATTGGAGTGGCAGCCGAGATTAAGCACTCTAGTTTCTTCATTGAAACTTGAACCCATAAACCTTTTGGTTCATAGTCAACAGAACCACGATTGACACAAGCCTGCAGCATGTCCTTGCCCCCTATGTCAGGACTGATCACTGAACTTAATTTGCTATTGTACCATGACTACACCTGTTGTGGGGCACCTGGTAGTGATGTGTGTGTTTAGTGACTGTGGGAACGTGTGTACCTTTAAAAAAATATTTTATAGGGCAGCACGGTGGCCTAGTGGTTAGCACAACCGCCTCATGGCGCTGAGGTCCCAGGTTCGATCCCGGCTCTGGGTCACTGTCCGTGTGGAGTTTGCACATTCTCCCCGTGTCTGCGTGGGTTTCGCCCCCACAACCCAAAAATGTGCAGAGTAGGTGGATTGGCCATGCTAAATTGCCCCTTAATTGGAAAAATAATTGGGTAATCTAAATTTAAAAAGAAAAAAAATATATATTTTATATCTTCACCTAGGTGGTTTGTTTTTGCACAATAAAGCTAACCCTTTATGTGTTTAAAATCAAGAAAGCCTCTCAGACTGACTTCCGTGTAATCAGCAAGTAAATGATTTAGCGCATTCATTCGTAAACATTTTTCAAAAATCCTGTTCTGATCAATCAAGGAAAGAAAGTGCAGCACTGGCACAGGTCCTCACAAGGTCGTAATACCAAAAAAGTCATTCCAACCATCTCCCCAGCTGCTCATCCAGGACAAATCTAGCAGTACATCTTCAATGGGCTGGATTCTCCACCCATTGGTGAGAAGTGAAGAGAATGAATTTCATATTGCAGTATTTAGGTGTGTGAAATTCTGGTTCATTTGTGACCCAATGTTAACCAGGCGTACACGTAGCAGCAGAGCTTCTGTCATGAAGCCAAGACTGGCATTTACAATGTGAGGGAATTATACTTAAGCCTACTTAACTCCACAAGTGAAGTCAGTAACCACATGTAAGATTTCAAAGAAGCAAAATTCAATGAAGATTCTCATTGACTACTGATAATAATACAATGAAATTTCGGAGCACAAATCTAATATGACAATTGCAATTGACAATGTGCAATTTTGACCCTCTGTATTTCCACAGATGTCATTTACATTATAATAGTACAAAAAACATCATCTCCAGATACACCTCTATTCTGAGTATTCAATTGATTCTTTACAGATAACCATCTAGCTGTATTTTTGAGTTACTTGCCAGAATTAGCTGCTTTTACTATATGTTTCTTCAAGATATCTATTACTCTGTGGGAAAAACAAAATCCCTCAGTATTTTTGTCTCTCTTATTGCTTGTTAACTCTTGCCCATCAGTCTTGTAATCATCTTTTTATGTGAAATATCTCTATCTCTATAATGCTGCTTAATGATCTCAACATAAATGTGGTGCTATCCGCGAGAGATGCAGACAATGTCTATTTGAGGGGGTTGTGGGAATGGGGATTGTGATATGCATATCAATACGCTATTGTGTGGAATATAGTGCTGCCTGCTTATTATAACGATTTCTTTGTGCAACCAGCACTCTCCACACTGGTCATTTTTTGCAAGGTTAGTAATAACTTTACTAATATGTATTTCTTAAGTTGGCCTACACTTTATAATGGGGTGGTGTACTGTGGCTGGAGCAGGTGCTAGAAATTGTGCCCCAGTGAATATGATCTGGGAAGGAGTCAAGAACGACTGACCATATGAAAGAGCACCCAGGATTTCAGGGCACTGCACAGGAGAAGGTGGAATTGAGTGTAGATGCCCTGCATCCTCAGGGGTACAAGAGATCTTCAAGATACATGATGAGAATGCAGTGGGAATGGATAATTAATACTAATAATAATCTTTATTGTCACAAGTAGGCTTACATTAACACTGCAATGAAGTTACTGTGAAAAGCCCCTGGTCACCACAGCCTGGCGCTTGTTCGGGTACACTGAGGAAGAATTCAGAATGTCCAAATTACCGAACAGCATGTCTTTCAGGACTTGTGGGAGGAAACCGGAGCACCTGGAGGAAATCCACGCAGACACAGGGAGAACGTACAGACTCTGCAAAGACAGTGACCCAAGCCAGGAATCGAGCCTGAGACCCTGGCTACCAGGCATAAATCCACAAGGACCTGGGTGTAGCGCTAGAAGAAATTTAATGATCTCACAGAAGTGGTCTAGGTCAGTAAATACATCTTAAAATGCCAAATCCTACCAACTACACCACTAGCTTCAACCACTGTTCAGTACATCACACAAGCATTGCTCATCTACTAACAATCTCTATCAATCAGGACTCATACCTAACATTCATAGTTCCACCTCACCCTCTCATACTTAGCACTGTTAGAAGCTTCAAAACCACATGACACAACTTTCATACTCTGCCAGCTATTCAACCATAACAGCTTGATTATCACCCATGATAGTAGATTGCAAAGCACTCACTGACACACTTTCCCATCTCTTGCAGGAGGAGGTGACATAGAATTAGAGGCAACATGAACTAACCAGACGTGGAAGAGATGTGCCTGCATGTTCTACCCCCGTGGATGAGATGGTGCTGGCCATTATGGGAAGGGCTATTTCTGGATAAGTGGATTGCACAGCAATGATGAAACATGAGACACAAGTGAGCAAGAGCCAAAGAAGGGGGAAGTTAGTACAGGCGCCAGCGTGCTGGAAGGCGAGGTTACATGCTAGTTGCTGCAGAGGACCTGGATGATGATTTTAGACCAGACTACAGAAGAAGGCTGGCCAAAATGCTTGTGCACTAGGAAGCCTGCATTCAATGTCAAAGAGCAGGGAGCATTCTGACACAAACTTGGCATTGGTCTTGTAGCCACCGAAGTTGGCCACTGCCCGACACAAAATAGAGAATTGAAATGCATGCAGGGAAAACAGGACAATGTAAGGAAAACAGGCAGGCTGCAGAATCTCCCTGTGTATTCTGTCTGCAAAGAAACCAGACAGCACTGAAACTAACAGTTGCGCACATTAATTGAGCGATTCCCGGTGATTCCTGGGCACAATGGACACATTCGAGAATAACAAAGGCCAAGCCAGACTCTTCGGCGCCAGCAGGAGTCCCGGACAATAAGTTACAAACAGCCCCAAGAACCGCCCAGCGATCGGGAAGCAGCCCCAGTATTAGGGAATTCAAACTAATCGTTTGGTATGAGGTCCAATCAATTTCAAGCAGGTATAGGGTCCGCCCAGATGGATGCGAAGCCCCTGTGACCTATAAAGGACAGATCCCAAGTCCAGCTCTCTCTCTTAGCTGGCCCTCCCAGCAGAACACCTTTGCAGCAGCTCTCTAAGAACTTGACCGCGAGAAGGAGAGGCCCGGCCAACAGCTACACCGACAAGTAAGTCTCCAACCAATGCACGCTACGAGAATAGACACTCCTGACCCCTTAGCCCGTACCAACTGGGAAGCCTGCAGTCTCAGGACAGAACAAGAGGCCATTGTTCCCTGATCCACTGTGTTCCCTTATCGAAGATAAGTATTGGCTTATAGTGGTAGGAATAGTTTAGTCTGTTAGTATTAGTTGCATGAGTATCGATTTACTGTGTAATAATAAATGTGATTATTATTTATTTATTTATAAATAAATCAATTATTTATTTGATTGAACCTTACTAACTGGTGTATTGAGTCATTGATCTGAACTTGAACTTGAACCTCGTGGCGGTATCATAAGGATACCTGGCAACTCTAGAGCTAAGGAATAAAACAGAGCCAATTGATTGTAAAGCACACTCACCAGAACGAGCAACAGTCTCGATGCACCGCTTGGTGTCCATCCTTTTCAAAATGGAATGGGTGACCATCTCTATCAACACATGTATGGAGCCAACCAGGATTTAATGTTTTACGGCCGATGTCTCAGTTTCTGTTGCAGCACAAGCAGTGTCCACCCAACCTCTGAGTATTGCAGTGGCAACTCACACTGCTGTCATGTAACCTTAAACGCCTGCCCTGGAAAACACTTATTACTGAACCCAATTTCCCACACTCCCCCATGTTGATGTACTGTCACACTGCATGGCTGGCATCAAGTCAAAGATAACATCAGCAAGACCAAAACCATTCCTTTTTCTTTCAAGCAGAAAGTCCACACTAATCCTTATTCGCAATCAATCTCTCCAGCTGCTTGTCCAGACTGAACCTGACAAAGGTGCATCTGTGATACCAGGTGAGCTTGAAATCCCATTTCAGTTCATCATTAAGGCTGCCCATTCCTATATCTGAAACATCTCCCACTTTTCATCATTAACTCAACCCAACTGATGCTGGAACACTTATCCATACCTTGGTGACCTGTGTCCTTTTGAGTAACTATTTGAACACTTCCCTATAAAATTTCAGCTGACGCAGAACTGTCCTGATCCCAGGCTGTATAAAATTCAAGGTCCCTATCAAAACACTGCTCACCATTCCCCCCAGTGCAGTGATTTCACACACTAGCTACAATTTCATTCATGGTGTCAAGCTATCATATTTCTGCAATCAGTTCTCATCCCATGATTTGCTTTTACTTTTTGCTCTTTTGAGTATGACTTGCTGTGCTTGACCTTTCTCCTGCTCTATCTGCAGTGGCAGACCCTTCAATTATTACTGAAGAAATAATCAAAGAAACAGTAATAGCTGTCGTGGGATGGTGTAGTTGAGGTCAAAGACAGAGATCGTCTGGTTAGAATCAAAGAACAAAACAGGAGCTATTATGATGCATCACTTATATCATTGGCTAGCAAATAGTGAGAAGGAGACAGAGGAACAAATTTGCAGGCAAATTACAGAATGGTGGAAGAATTGCAGAGTAGTGACAATGGGAGACTTTCTCATCCTAATATTGGCTGCGATTTTAACGGTGTAATGGGCAGAAGGGGTGAAATTTCCCAAATGTATACCAGAGAGCTTGCTTGGTCAGTTTGTTTCCAACTCAATGAGAAAAGAAACAGTGCTGGATCTAGTTCTGGGGAATGAAGTGGAGCAAGTGGAACTTGTTTCAGTGCAACGACATCTGCGGAACAGTAATTATAATATCATTCAGGTTGAGAATAGTTATGGAGAAGGAAAGCTTGATCCAATCAACCATAAAAATATTTGACTGGAGGAGGGATAACTTCATTGAGTTGCAAAGGGACCTAACCTAGGTGGATTGGAATCAAAGATCGGCACGCAAAACAGTAATTGAACAATGGGAGACCTTTGAAGTGGGATCGTTCAGCAACAAAGTAGGTACATTTCTGTGAGGCAGAAAGGAAAAGCTCTCAGGATGACCAATAATTTTGGAGTAAAATCCTGACAGAAAAAGGACAGTTATGATAATTCAAATAAAAGCAAAATATTGCAGATGCTGGAAATCTAAAATTAAAACTGAAAATGCAGGATAAACCCAGCAGGTCGGCAGCATCTGAGAGTTAACCTTTTTGGATCGAAATTACCCTTCTCTCTCCACAGATGCTTCCAGACCTGCTGAGTTTATCCAGCTTTCTTCGTTTTAATTATGATAATTGTAAGGTTCATAACATAGTCGTGAACCAAACTGAATATCTCTACCGGAAACGTTTGACGTCATTTCACATTCAAATGTGCTGAAATGAGCTAAAAAATGGGCAGTAATTATTAACAAACATTTGGTATCAAAAGATGTAATTTGGAATGAGTTTTTCATCAATCATCAGCGTTCATTACCATCTTTTGAAATCAAATGCGACCAAAATCAAGGCATCAAAGGCAAACATTAGGCCTCTTTCCACATGCTCCCACCAATGCCCTCCCTCCTCAACTCCCATTCACTCAAACATTTCCTCCTTCACAGCGCCCAACCACTCACCTGCGCCCTCTCTCCCCACTCCGTTCCACACACTCATTAGTTCTTCCTTCCCTCATCACTGCGACTTCCCCATCTTGCCCAGATGTAGGAGAGCTGAACTGAAACCTGACTAGAAGCTAAATATGCAGGTTGGATTTTACTGTGAGTAATACTGAGAGGGATTGTCCAGAACCTGAGCACCACTGATGTTTTCTCCCTGGCTAAATGAGCAAATGCAAAATGCCTGTGGTTGAACTAATATATCACAATGGGAGCGTCATTGTGAATGTACACCACTCACAATCAACTCCTAGTTTAATTCACAAGCTAGACCCAGGGATGTTTAGGCATCAACAATGGTTAAACCTAGGGTTGCCAACTTACCAGGATTGGCCTGGATCTCCAGAGATTGAAGATTAATCTCCAGGACACTCCTACGTGCATCTCTGGAGAAATCAGGACATTAAATAAGATTATTTTTCTAATTTTCTTTGAACATTTCTCTTCCCCAGATATAAAAATATTGAAAATGGGGGAAAATGGCTGGCTGGCAGTCAAGCATCATTCAGCTGGGTAGTGAGTCATTTTACTTTCCAATTGGCTTAGCAAGGCTGGGCATTAAATGAACGGATGTATTGGCCGACAATTGGCTGGAGTGTGGGGGCAAGTCAAGCAATAACGTTTCCAGGAACACATTTAATTACACTGCCAACCCTAGTTAAACCTGAACCTTATAGTAGCCAGAATCATCTTCCAAAGATCTTGTTGGTCACATCAGGCACATAGCCTGAAAAGTGTCAAATGTAAGCTGTTCTGGAAGCTTCTGCTGGGAAGAATCCATGAAAGCGAGCAGGAATTGCAGTGGGCTAGTTCCGACCGTGGGAATGGGGATTCAACATGATCCAACCTCATCAAGTAAGGCTGCAGGAAGACCACCATTCAAAATGATGATACTGAAGAAAACAGCATGAGAATTCTGCACAAATTAATTTAAAAGAAGCTAAAAAAGCTTCTATGCTGCAAATGCAGCGACAGCAGGAGAGAATTGAAACTGCTGTAGTAAATGGAAAATCAATAAATGTTGATTCAAAACTTCCCCACATCGCAGACAGCAGAAGAGAAATCATGCACTGACAGTGCGGGGGAAAAGACTTTGGGCGTGCCCCAGAAAGAAACCTGACATCCAGCAGAGGGCAGGGCATAGATGACTTCAAGGACCGTGTCCAATGCGGTGCACTCCCCACCTGCTGTCCTTCACCCTCTGGAAGATTGAAAATCTATTAGACTTCAGAGGGAGAATGTAAGAAATATTTGTACAGGAAGCACTGGATGAATTCACATAACGAATTTAATTATCAAAGGAAGAAAATGAAAAGTGTTTTGTCTGTGAAAACCAAGCATTCATTGACATTATTTAATCAATATGGTGCTGGTATTAGCAATGCTTATCACGTACTATGATCCATCTCAAGAGCATTTGATTCTCACTCAAACCAGAGTGTTTTAATCCTATGATACTCATTGATAAGGCAACATTTGACACACAGTGTGGAGCTGGATACATCACGGGCATACTGATGTGGTGGAGCGTGTTCAGAGAAGAGTGATGGGATAATTCTGGGTTTCAATCACAAAATCTTACAGGATTTTACTTATTGTCATTGGAGGAAAAAAATTAAAAAAGGAACATGATCCTCATCTTTAAAATGCTTCAACCATGAGAAGTGCAGAAACTACTTACATGTAGCTAAAATCTCAAAGTGCTCTACAAAGAAGCAGATCAGACACAAGAATAAGGAAAATATTTGGGGAGATACTAAAGCTATGGTTGCAAAGATAAGTTTTGAAGAGGCTTCTGAAGTTGGCACAAGATCTGGCATATTAGAAATGCTTAGGAAGTTTGCAGAGGCATGATAATTCATGGAATCACAGAATGATATAGAACAGAAGGAGGCTATTTGGTTCACTGTGCCTGTGCCAGTTCTCTGCTAGAGCTATTCCATTAATCCTTCTCTATCACTCTTTACTTATAGCCCTGCAAACATTTTCCCTTCAAATATATATCCAATTCTCTTTCAAATATTATTAATGAATTTGTTTCCATCATACTTCCAGACATGTTCCAGATCACAACTCACTTTATAAAAAAATGTCCTTGTTTAGCCTTTGGTTCTTTTGCCAAACACCTTCAAGCTGCATCCTCTCACCATCCTGCGAGTGGAAAATGTTTCTCTCTATTCATTCTATATCAAACATTCTTGATTTTTGTTCACTTCTGTCAAATGTCAGCATAACTTTCCTGCTTTCAGAAGAAGGGCGGCACGTTGGCACAGTGGTTGGCACTGCTGCCTCACAGCACAGGGACCCGGGTTCAATTCTGGCCTTGGGTGACTGAATGTGTGGAGTCTACACATTCTCCTCGTGTCTGCGTGGGTTTCCTCCGGGTGCTCCGGTTTCCTCCCACAGTGCAAAGATGTGCAAGTTAGGTGGATTGCCCATACTAAATTGCCCCTTAGTGTCCAAAGGTTAGGTGGGGCTGTGGGGTTAGGGCAGGGGAGTGGACTGAGGTTAGGGTGCTCTTTCGGAGGGTCTGTGCACCCTCGATTGGCCAAATGCCTTCCTTCTACACTGTAGGGATTCGAAGACCAATGCAAACTTCTCCAACCTCTTTACATATTTGAAGTCCCTCATCCCCAGTATAATTCTAGCAAATATTTTCTGCACCCTCCCCAAGGCCTTGACATTCTTCCTTATGTGTGTGTCCAGAATTGAATACAACACTTTAGCTGAGGCCTAGCCAGTATTTTATAAAGGTTTAGTATACCTTAGTAGCTTTTATGCTCTCCTCCTCTTTCAATAAAGCCAAGGATCACATATGCCTTTTTTTTTTGCAGCCTTCTCAATGTGTCCTGGCACTATCAAATATTTATGTACATACATCTCTCGGTTCTCAATTCTTGCACCACCTTTAAAATTGTACCATTTAATTCCTATTCCTCCCTTCCAACCAAAATGTATCACTCCATACTTTAATGCTTTAAATTCCATCTGGCAACTGCCTGCCCATTTCACCAATCTATGTCCTTCTAAATCTGTAACTATTTTTTTCATTGTTTGCTACATTTATGCATTTTGTATCAACTGCAAACTTGTAAATAATGTCCTACATACACAAATTCAGTTCGTTAATTTATCAAAAAAGGAAGTGGCCGTAAAAGGAGGAGGTAGTGAGACGATAGGAATATCATGGACTAGTGATCCTGCTGCCCAGGCTAATGCTTCAGGCACACAGGTTCAAATCCCACCATGGCAGCTGGTGGAATTTGAATTCAATTAATAAAAATCTGGAATTGAAATCTGGGGGGGATTCTCTGATCCTGAGGCTAAGCGTTGACGCCGTCGTAAATGCCGTCGCGTTTAACGACGTCGTCAACATGCCCTCAGGAGCAGCGATTCTGAGCCCTACAATGCATATGCGCAGTGCGGCTGGCACCAATGCGCGCATGCGCAGTGGCTCCCTTCTCCGCGCCGGCCCTGATGCAACATGGTGCAGGGCTACATGCAAAAGAGGCCCCCAGCCCGAGAGGCCGGCCCGCCGATTGGTAGGCCCCGATCGCGGGCCAGGCCACAGCGGACGCCCCCCCCGGGGTCAGACCTCCCTCCTCCCCCCAAACAGGCCACCCCCGGATGCATGCATGCCACGGTCCCGCTGGGTAAGACCACACGTGGACGCCACTGGGCCCATTCCGCACGGAGAATCGCCCGGGGGCACCACGTAGAGCGGCCCCCGACCAGCGCCGCGCGGACTACGCCGGCGCCAATGGCGCCAATTCTCCGCAATCCAGAGAATCGGTGGACCGGTGTTGGGGCAGAGTCACGTGATTCACGCCAGGCCCGCCGATTTTCCGGGATTGAGAGAATCCCGCCTCTATTGTCAGTAATAAGACCATAAAAACAGAGGAGCAGAATTAGGCCACTCGGCCCATCGAGTTTGCTCCGCCGTTCAATTATGGCTGATATTTTTCTCATCCCCATTCCCCTGGCTTCTCCCCATAACCCCTGATCCCCTTATTGATCAAAAACCTATCTATCTCTGTCTTAAAGACACTCACTGATTTGGCCTCCACAGGCTTCTGTGGCAAAGCGTTCCACAGATTCACTACCCTCTGGCTGAAGAAATTCCTCCTTATCTCAGTTTTAAAGGATCGTTCCTTTAGTCTGAGATTGTGTCCTTGCTTCTAGTTTTTCTTACAAGTTTTTTGGCCTCGCAGTATCCTGATTTGATTTGATTTGATTTATTGTCAATGTGCTGAAGTACAGTGAAAAGTATTTTTTCTGCGGCCGAGGGAACGTACACAGTACATACATAGTAGACAAGAGAACATTGACAAATGGTACATCGACAAACAGTGATTGGTTACAGTGCGGAACAAGGGGCCAAAAAAAGCAAATACATGAGCAAGAGCAGCATAGGGCGTCATGAATAGTGTTCTTACAGGGAACAGATCAGTCCGAGGGAGAGTCATTGAGGAGTCTTGTAGCTGTGGGGAAGAAGCTGTTTCTATGTCTGGATGTGCAGGTCTTCAGACTTCTCTATCTTCTGCCTGATGGAAGGGTCTGCAAGAAGGCAATGCCTGGGTGGGAAATGTATATTCAGCTGTTCTATATAACAATATATTGTATTCATCTGTAAAGTAATATTTTACAAAAAAATACGGGTATTTTAATAAAACATTAAAATTGTGGATTTAAAACGGTTAAGTTTCCTCATTCCACATTTGTTCAATACCTTGATTCTATTTCAGCAATAAATATGTTAATTCACCTACTATATATATCTATTTGGCCAATAGCAAATAGTATTGGCCAATAGTATTGGTTATTGCACTGAAAAACACATATTGCTTTATGATGAACTTGTCAAATGTTATAGCAAAGAAGCACACTTTTAGCTGATCCAGTTGATGCTGATGGTTCCCTCTCCATCAGCCATCTAGCCTTATTCCACTATCCTGTGTAGAGCTCTTTCCAATGTCCTCTTTTTCAAAGAACTATTTATTTAATGATTGAATAGACTAGGCCAATGTTCCCTCAGGTTTAGAAGGATGAAACGTGATCTAATGGAAACATATAACATGAAGAGCTTGTAAGTTTCAATAAGATCCCCCCTCATCTTTCTAAACTACAACGAGTACAGACCCAGAGTCCTCAACCGTTCCTCACAGGACAAGCTCTTCATTTCAGGGATTATTCTTGGGAACCTCCTCTGGATCCTTTCCAAGGCCAGCACATCCTTCCTTAGATACGCGGCCCAAAACTGCTCACAATACTCCAAATGGGGTCTGACCAGAGCCTTGTATAGCCTCGGAAGTACATCCCTGGTCTTGTATTCTAGCCCTCTCGATATGAATGCTAACATTGCATTTGCCTTCCTAACTGCCAACTAAACCTTAAGAGAATCATGAACAAGGACTCCCAAGTCCCTTTGTGCTTCTGATTTCCTAAGCATCTTCCCATTTAGAAAATAGTCTATGGCTCCATTTCTCCTTCCAAAGTGAATAACCTCACACTTTTCCACATTGTATTCCATCTGCCACTACTTTGCCCACTCTCCTAGCCTGTCCAAGTCCTTCTGCAGCCCACCTGCTTCCTCAATACTATCTGCCCCTCTTTGTATCATCTGCAAACTTAGCAACAGTGCCTTCAGTTCCTTCTTCCATATCATTAATATATATTGTGAAAAGTTGTGGTCCCTGCACCGACCTGAATCACACCATTAATCACCGGCTGCTGTCCGAAAAAAGACCCCTTTATCCCCACTCTCTGCCTTCTGCCAGTTAGCCAATCCTCTATCCATGCCAGGATCTTACCCTTAACACCATGGCTCTTAACTTATTTAACAATCTCCGATATGGCATCTTTGTGGTGAATGTGTAACCACTATAAATTCAAACTGTACATTACTGTGTCCCTGTGGGCTCCATCTGTGAGCTGTTGTGCGGCTCTGCCCACAGGGGCACAGAGGGAGATGAGGAGCATGTACAGGGCTCCGCCCCCAGCAGGAAGTATAAGTGCTGCAGTCCTACGAGTCCGCCCTCAGTTCAGTGTAGTCGCAGGCAGGCTCAGTTGTAAGCCGATTAAAGCCACAGTTTACTTCAACTCGTGTCTCGGAATGAATTGATGGTCGCATCAACCTTGTCAAAGGCCTTCTGTAAATCTAAATAAATCATGTCCACTGGTTCTCCTTTGACTAACTTCCTTGTTACTTCCTTAAAGAACTCTAACAGATTTCTCAGACATGATCTCCCCTTGATGAAACGTAAGAGAAAATGCTGGAAAATCTCAGCAGGTCTGGCAACATCTGTAGGGAGAGAAAAGAGTTAACGTTTCAAGTCCAATGACTCTTTGTCAAAGCTCCCCTTGACAAAGCCGTGCTGACTCAGACCTATTTTATCCTGCACTTCCAAGTACTCCGCAATCTCATCTTTAGAAATGGACTCTAAAATCTTACCAATGACCAAAGTCAAGCAAACTGGTCTATAATTTCCTGTCTTCTGCCTACCTCCCTTCTTAACCAGGGGTGTTACTTTTGTGAGGGCCACGAAGAATCCAGCATGAGTTGAAAGATAGAAAGAAATAACATTTATTTACAATAACATATACACAACAGCAGCAGCAACCCCTTGCTGCTCACTCTCCTCTAGCTGGTTCCAAACTGGCCAGCTTTATTTTTGCAGAGAGTCTGCTAATGATTTCTCAGCTTCCCCCTCATTGGGGAAGCTCATACTCCAAAAGGATTGTGGGATTGCTATTAGTCCCCAGCCAGTAATAAGCAGGCAGGTTATAACAGTTACATTAGCCACTTGCCAGTCCTCTGGGATCCTTGCTGCCTCCAGTGATTCCTGAATGATCACCACCAATGCCTCCACAATCTCCTCAGCTATCTCTTTTAGAACACTGGGGTGTAGTCCATCCGGTCCAGGAAACTTATCCACCTTCAGACCTTTCAGTATCCCCAGAACCTGCTCCTTAGTATTGGTCACTGCACTCACCTCTGCCCCCTGGTTCTCCTGGAGCTCTGGCATCCCACTGGCGTCTTCCACTGATGCAAAATAACTATTCAGTTCGTCTGCCATTTCTTTGTTTCCTATTATTACTTCTCCAGCCACATTTTCCAGTGGTCCAATGTCTATTTTTGCCTCTCTTACCTTTTATATTTTGAAAAAAAACTCTTCCTATCTTCTTTTATTTTACTAGCTAGCTTGCATTCATACTTCATCTTCTCTCCCCTTATTGCTTTTTTAGTTGTCCTCTGCCTGCTTTTAAAGGTTTCCCAAACCTCTGGTTTTGCACTAATCCTCGCCATTTTGTGGTGGGGGTGTGAAGGTGGGGGTGAGCGTGGAGGTGTGGGTGGTGTAAGTGTGAGGTGGGGGTGAGGGTGGTGTTGGCGGGGAGGGGGTGGATTTATATGGGGAACCGAAACTCAGTGAGATCTCACTTCCTCATCCCCGGCTGGTCTCCACCCCAATAGCTTCCCTTTCCTCTGGGCTGCCGACCATGTCCAGGTCCCTCTGAGGGACCACAGGTTTGGCATTTCCCCTCCAGTCTTCGCCCGCTCCCGGCGGTTATGGCAGGCCTTCTCCTGGCGAGGGAAACAGAAAATGACAGTGTTAGACAATCCGATGCATGCGGCCCAGGGGGTGGAGAGCTGGTGGCCTCAATGGCCAGGGTATCTGGCCGTGGCAGCCAGTATGGTCGCTGGTACGTTGTGCAGGGTGGTGGTTCGACCGCCTTCCCGGGCCGGCGTACAGGGTCGCCCGCCTCTCCTCCACTGTGTCCAGGAGGGTCTCCAGCTTGCCGTCCATGAAATGGGGTGCTGCTCTCCTGACTGCCACACAAACCTGGGGAAAACATGCAGATTCCTCACAGACAGTGACCCAGGTCAGGTATCGAACTGTGCCTCCGTGCTGCCCTATGTTGTCCTCTTTGGTCACTCATAATTCCAATACACTTTTACTATTTCTGAGTTTATAAAAGACTTATAAAAAGGTTTCCTGTTATGTTAGTTGCTAGTCTATTTTTACTTTTTTAAAAGATCTTCTCTGGATTTTCTATAACCCGAGTGGAATATTTTGACATTGTCTCCAATCGGCAGTATTGATCAGGCATCTTGGGCTGGATTCTCCAGCTGGATTCTCCATTTGGGAGACTAAGTCCCCATGCCAGCGTGAAAACGGTCTTTTATGCTGGGAAAACTGGTGCAAAACGGCCGATTCCCCATTTTGCTGGGGGCTAGCAGGGAGTCAGCATGGAGCTCGCAGCTCCAGCTGCCGATACGGTCCTGAGCATTTCCGTGGCCACGCAGGCGCACAACGGCGGCCTGCAGAGCCTGCGCTGTGCATTGTGGCTGACTCAGCCCGCGGACCCGGACCGCAAAAGTAGTGCCCCCCTTTGGCCACTCGCGCTCCCCAGACCGCCCACCCACAGTGGCCCCAAACCCCCCTGCAAGTGGATCGGCCCTCCTCCGACTGTGGCGGCCCCGGACTGAGTCCGCAGCCGCCACGCGAGGATCCCGGACAGTGTGAGCATACGTGAGCCACGCCGTCGTGAATTCGGCCGGTCAGCAACGGAGCATCGCACAAACACGATTTTGACGTTGGGAGGGGTGGAGAATCCAGCCCCATATATGCTGATTTGTGATCATTTGTGTAAATCAATGCATTTAAAATCATTACCATATCAGTTTGAGACCCATTTCCCAGTAACTGTCATTTCCCAGTACTGGTACTGAATTTTGAGCGTGCTGAGTCAAGTGATCCTGTGGTTTCAGTGCTCAGCCAAGCACTGGCTTAAATTGAAAGGTTATTTAAGTGGTACATAGCCCCATCAGCCGGCAACCCATTTACACTTTGTATTGCATGAAAGGTATCATCAGATTAGCTGAAGAGAGAGCAGTTGTGATTTCTGCTGCTTTTTATTCACGGCAGCAGGTGGACACACACACGCACGCACACTCACACACACTCACACACACTCACACACACACACCCTAAGGGTTGTGGGATTGCCATTAGTCCCCAGCCAGTGGTAAGCAGGCAGGTTATAACATCCCTCCCCCCCAAAGTCCAAGGAATCCACCAAAGGCCCTGGCGAAGGAGGGCGTCGGACTTGTTTTGCCGCAGGCTGAACACCATTTGCACGAGGCGCTGGATCGGGCGGCGTGTAATGAGACGGAGAATGGGGCATCCATGATGAACGGCGTAACGATTGTAGATTCACGGCCCGTGGGCCCGAGGATTCCCCCTCTGAAGCGTCCTGTGTCTCCATCTCAGAGTCGGAGTCCGCTACCTCTGTCATCTCGGCGTCTCTATCTCCACGCGGTTCTGCAGCGACCTGTGCAGGCTTTGAGTGAGGCACCAGAGGAAGATTGTGTGGAGTATTCTCCAGTGCCTGGTCTCTGTGGCTGTAGAAATGATCTCCGGGGGTGGGAAATCTTTGGAAGAAATGATCTTCTGGACCGAACGTGGTCTACATGCTTGCGCTGGAGATGACCCTGGGCTTGCACCTGGTAAGAGATTGGGCCCATTCGGCGATAGATAACGTCAGGGACCCACTGGGCACCATCAGCAAAATTTCGAACGAACACTGGGTCACCGGGTGCAAACTGCCGAGCGGTGTGGATATGGCGAATGCCGTTCATCTTCATGAACCTCGCAAACTCCTCACTTGTGCACGGAGTGCCGATGTCCGTGACCAACAGCTTGGCCATGCGTACTGAAAGACAAACTCATCTTCTCGATTGTTGCGCAGGACGCTGTGCCTCCCATCTTATGCACCTCTAGCCATTTAGACTGGGCATCGATTAATAGAAGGAACGTGGATCCTTGAAAAGGGCCGGTGAAATCTGCATGCATCGCGCCCAAGTTGGCCATTCCCAGTGATGTAGGGGAGCGGCCGGAGGTAGCTTCTGATGCTCCTGGCAAATGGAGCAGTATTGGGCCACCTTCTCAATGTCGGTGTCAAGGCCTGGCGACCAGACATAACTCCGGGCCAACATTTTCATTTTGGTCACACCGGGATGCCCATTGTGCAAATCCCTTAGTATCAACTGCTGTCCTTTTTCCGGGACAATCGCACACGTCCCCCAGAAGAGGATACCGTCTTCCACGCTAAATTCGGACAGCTTGGAGGAAAATGCCCGCAAGTCGCCTGGGAGCTGTCGATGCTGCCCACCATACAGGACTATGTGCCGAATCTTTGACAGGACTGGCTCCGTCTGGGTCCACTCACGGATCTGTGATGCTGTGACAGGCATGGTGTCCATAAAATTTAGGGTTGCAATCACCTCACCGGTCATGTGGATCGACATGGGGCCGGTCGATAAAGGCAATCGGTTCAGTGCGTCGGCATTCGCTATCTGGGTTCCTGATTTGTGCTCCAGAGAATATTCGTATGCAGCGAGCAACAAAGCCCAGCACTGGATCCGTGCGGAAGCAATGGGCGGTATTGGCTTATCCTCTTGGAAAAGTCCCAGCAGAGGCTTATGATCAATCACGATAGTGAAGTGGCGGCCATACACATACTGGTGGAAGCGTTTCACCGCAAAGACCACCGACAGGCCCTCCTTCTCGATCTGCGCATATTTCTTTTCTGCTGCAGTCAATGTGCTGGAGGCAAAAGCTATCGGCTGTTCGGCCCCGTTCTCCATCTTGTGGGACAGGACAGCCCATACGGGGATGCATCACACGTGATGAGCAAAGGCTTTCCAGGATCATAGTGGGTTAGTAACCCAGACCACGACAAATGTTGTTTTACCTGCCGGAAAGCGGTTTCTTGCGGCTGACCCCAAACCCAGGTGTGATTCTTTTAAGCAGAAGGTGCAATGGGGCCAGCGTAGTTGCCAGATTGGGGAGGAACTTCCTGTAATAGTTAACGAGGCCGAGAAAAGAACGAAAATGCGAAGTGTCAGTCGGGGCAGGGGCCTGTTGAATTGCGCGCACCTTCTCTGCGATGGGGTGCAAACCTTCGCGGTCCACCCGATAACCCAGGTAGACTACTTCCTTCGCCTGAAAGATACACTTTGTACGACGTAAACAGACTCCAGCCTCTGAAAAGCATCTAAGGACAGCCTCCAAATTTTCCAAATGTTCCTGCTCCGTCGTCCCTGTAATCAAAACGTCGTCTAAGTAAACAGCGACACGGGGTAAACCTCTCAAGGTGCCCTCCATGACGCATTTAGAAATAGCACAGGCAGAGGATACCCCAAAGGGCAACCGTGTATATTCATAGATGCCCAGGTGTGTATTAACAGCTACATATGGCCGGGAGGCAGGGTTCAGCTCCAACTGGAGGTAGGCGTGACTCATATCTAATTTTGTGAATGAGAGTTTGCCTGCAAGCTTCGTGTAGAGATCCTCTATGCAAAGCATTGGATATCGGTCGAGTCGGGAAGCCGTATTCACTGTAGGTTTATAGTTGCCGCACAAGTGAACTGTGGCATCTGGCTTCATTACAGGTACAATTGGCGCTGCTCAATCAGCGAAACGGATGGGCCTGATAATACCCAAAGACTCTCAAACAAGTGAGCTCCCCTTCTACCTTCGAGCAAGACGCAAGGCACTGGGCGCGCCCAGAAATACCGCGGCTTGGCTCCTGGCTCGACTTGGATACGGGCTACGGCCCTTTTTAGTTTCCCCAAACTGGGCTGGAATACATCTGGTTACCGTCCTAGTACCTCTGTCAATCCTCCAGAACCTGTTTGGAGGATGTGCAGCCACTGCAGCCGCAAATGGCGCAACCAATCCTGACCCAACAGGCTGGGCCCATGGCCACGCACCATGATAAGTGGGAAATGCCCCTCCTGGTGTCCATAAACAACAGGGGTCATCGTAGTTCCTGCAATGTCTAATGGTTCCCCCGTGTAGGTGGCCAACCTGGCCTGTGTGTCGGTTAATGCAAGGGTCTGTACATCCTGCTTGATGTGGTCGAATGTCCTCTAGCCGATCATGGAGACCGCTGGGCCAATGTCCAACTCCATCTCAAGCCGGTGACCGTTGACCCGTACTGTCACCTTAATGGGGGCCACATGGGGAGCTGCCACACAAGGTAGCTGTAGGCAGTCGGCCTCTGTCTCCACGTCCTCGGGAGTAGTCGCCGCAGGTTCATCCAAATGGAAAGTACGGCCCCTGGGCTGGCCCCAGTTTCTGTCGGAACGACGGTGCCTCTGGCGCCCACAGGACTGGTGTCCGCGACGGGGTCGGCGCCCACAAGTCCGACACTGACATGGCTCCTCATCCATTGGTTCTGGAGAAGGCTCCCTTTGGGGAGGAATGTCAACCGGCCACTGGCGTCGATCTGGACACTGCCCCACCCAAGGTACCGCAGGGGTGGGGGGAGACGCTTTAGGATGGAAGAGGTTGCGTCCCAAGGCATGCACCTCCATTCCCTGTAGCTCCTGCACTTCCCGTTCTGCGCTCTCTCAGGACAATACTAATTGAATGGCCTGCTGAAAAGTCAATGTTGGCTCGGCTAACAACTTTCTCTGGGTGGCCGCATTATTTTTTTTTTTAATATAATTTTTATTGGAATTTTTTACAGAAAATATAAAACATGACAAACAATGAAATGCAACAAAATAACCCATAATAACTGTGACACCCCCAGACCGTATCGGCGCATGTATCACATCCCCCCCACCCCCCAACCCCAATGAACAACAAAAGAACTTAAAAATATATTAAAATTAAATAAACAAACATAGTCATTGTCGCCCCCCCCCTTTTCCCTCCCCTTTTCCCTCCCCCCCCCCCCCCCCCCCCCCCCGGTTGCTGCTGCTACTGTCCCTGTACCCTACCGTTGAGCCAGAAAGTCGAGAAAAGGCTGCCACCGCCTAAAGAACCCTTGTACCGACCCTCTCAGGGCGAATTTGACCTTCTCTAGCTTAATGAAACCAGCCATGTCATTGATCCAGGTCTCCACGCTTGGGGGCCTCGCATCCTTCCATTGTAGCAAGATCCTTCGCCGGGCTACTAGGGACGCAAAGGCCAGCACACCGGCCTCTTTCGCCTCCTGCACTCCCGGCTCCACCCCAACCCCAAAAATCGCGAGTCCCCATCCTGGCTTGACCCTGGATCCCACCACCCTCGACACCGTCCTCGCCACCCCCTTCCAGAACTCCTCCAGTGCCGTGGGTGGCCGCATTATTAATACCGCAAACCATTTTTTTTTAAAGATAAATTTTATTGGAAAATTTTACAGAAAATATAAAAATATAACAACAAGTATAGCAACAAGCAGTAATATGCAACTAACAGCCCCATAACACCCACAATTCCCCCCATACCATAACACCACATGTATCACACTCTCCCCCCCCCCCCCCCGGTTGCTGCTGCTACTGTCCCAGTACCCTATCGTTGAGCCAGAAAGTCGAGGAAAGGTTGCCACCGTTTAAAGAACCCTTGCACCGATCCTCTCAGGGCGAATTTAACCTTCTCAAGCTTAATGAAGCCCGCCATGTCATTGATCCAGGTCTCCACGCTTGGGGGCCTCGCGTCCTTCCACTGTAGCAAAATCCTTCGCCGGGCTACTAGGGACGCAAAGGCCAGCACACCGGCCTCTTTCGCCTCCTGCACTCCCGGCTCTACCCCAACCCCAAAGATCGCGAGTCCCCATCCTGGCTTGACCCTGGATCCCACCACCCTTGACACCGTCCTCGCCACCCCCTTCCAGAACTCCTCCAATGCCGGGCATGCCCAGAACATATGGGCATGGTTCGCTGGACTCCCCGAGCACCTGACACACCTATCTTCACCCCCAAAGAACCTACTCATCCTCGTCCCAGTCATGTGGGCCCTATGCAGCACCTAGAATTGGATGAGGCTAAGCCGCGCACACGAGGAGGAAGAATTTACCCTCTCCAGGGCATCAGCCCATGTCCCGCCTTCGATCTGTTCCCCCAGTTCCCCCTCCCACTTTGTTTTCAGCTCTTCTACTGACGCCTCTTCCACCTCCTGCATAACCTTGTAGATATCAGATATCTTCCCCTCCCCGACCCAAACCCCCGAGAGCACCCTGTCACTCACCCCCCTCACGGGGAGGGCAGGGAATCCCTCCACCTGCCGTCTAGCAAATGCCTTTACCTGCAGATATCTAAACATGTTTCCCGGCGGGAGCCCAAATTTCTCCTCCAACTCCCCCAGGCTCGCAAACCTTCCGTCGATAAACAGGTCCCTCAGCTGTTTAATGCCCGCTCTATACCATCCCCAAAATCCCCCATCCATGTTCCCCGGGACGAACCTATGGTTCCCCCTTAACGGAGCCTCCAACGAGCCCCCCACTTCTCCCCTATGTCGCCTCCACTGCCCCCAAATCTTGAGGGTAGCCGCCACCACCGGACTCGTGGTATACCTTGTGGGAGGGAGCGGCCACAGCGCCGTTACCAGGGCCCCCAGGCTTGTATCCCCACAGGACACTCTCTCCATCCGTTTCCATGCTGCCCCCTCCCCCTCCATCACCCACGTACGCACCATCGACACGTTGGCCGCCCAGTAGTACCCCGAGAGGTTGGGCAATGCCAGCACCCCCCCATCTCTACTCCGCTCCAAGAAGACCCTCTTCACCCTCGGGGTGCCATGCGCCCAAACAAATCCCATGATGCTGCTGGTCACCCTTTTAAAAAAGGCCCTAGGGATAAAGATGGGCAAGCACTGGAAGAGGAACAAGAACCTCGGGAGAACCGTCATTTTGATGGATTGCACTCTTCCCGCCAGCGATAGCGGCACCATGTCCCACCTTTTAAATTCCTCCTCCATCTGTTCCACTAGTCTGATGAAGTTAAGCTTATGGAGAGTCCCCCAACTCCTGGCCACCTGCACCCCCAGGTACCTGAAACTCTTCACTGCCCTCCTGAAGGGGAGCCTCCCAATTCCCTCCTCCTGATCTCTCGGGTGCACTACAAATACCTCGCTCTTTCCTAAGTTCAGCTTATAGCGCGAGAAGTCCCCAAATTCCGCTAACAGCTCCATCACCCCCGGCATTCCCCCCTCTGGGTCCGCCACATATAACAGCAGGTCGTCCGCAAACAGCGATACCCGGTGCTCCTCCCCACCCCGCACCAGACCCCTCCACTTCCCTGACTCCCTCAACGCCATGGCCAGCGGTTCAATCGCCAGTGCAAAGAGCAGGGGGGACAGGGGACACCCCTGCCTGGTCCCACGATAAAGCCTAAAATACTCCGATCTCCTTCCATTTGTGACTACACTCGCCATCGGCGCCGCGTAAAGCAGCCTCACCCATTTGATGAATCCCTCCCCAAATCCAAACCTCTCCAGCACCTCCCACAGGTACCCCCACTCAACTCTATCAAACGCTTTCTCTGCGCCCAGCGCCACCACTATCTCCGCCTCCCCCTCCACTGCCGGCATCATGATAACATTGAGCAGACTCCGCACATTCGTGTTGAGCTGCCGCCCCTTGACAAATCCTGTCTGATCTTCATGAATTACCTCTGGCACACAATCCTCTATCCTGGTAGCCAGGATCTTCGCCAGCAACTTAGCGTCTACGTTAAGGAGCGAGATAGGCCTATACTGCAATTGGTCGTTATCCCGTTTTAGGATCAAAGAGATCAGTGCCCGCGACATTGTCGGGGGCAAAGCCCCCCCCCCCCTCCCACGCCTCATTGAAAGTTCGCACCAGCAGGGGACCCACCAGGTCCGCATATTTTTTGTAAAATTCTGCCGGGAACCTGTCCGGCCCCGGGGCCTTACCTGACTGCATTTGCCCGATCCCCCTGACTAGCTCCTCCAACTCTATCGGCGCCCCCAGCCCCTCTACCAGCCTCTCTTGAACCCTTGGGAAACATAGCCTGTTCATGAAGCTCTCCATCCCCTCTCTCCCCCTCGGAGGTTCCGACCGGTACAATCCCTCGTAAAAGTCCCTAAAGACCCCGTGTACTTCTGTCACCTTCTGCACTACATTTCCACCCCCATCCTTCACTCCCCCAATTTCCCTAGCCGCATCTCGCCTACGGAGCTGATGCGCCAACATCCTGCTCGCCTTCTCTCTATACTCATATACCACGCCCTGCGCCCTCCTCCACTGTGTCTCCGCCTTTCTGGTGGTCAACAAGTCAAAAATGGCCTGCAACCTGCGCCGTTCTCCCAGCAACCCTTCCTCCGGTGCCTCCGCATATCTCCTGTCCACCTCCAGAAGCTCCCCCACCAGTCTCTCCCTCTCCTTCCTCTCCCTCCTTTCCCTGTGGGCCCGGATGGAGATCAGCTCCCCCTGGATCACTGCTTTCAGAGCCTCCCAGACCATCCCCACCTGGACCTACCCCGTATCATTGGTATCCAGATACCCCTCAATGCTTCTCCAAACCCTCTTACACACCTCCTCCTCCGCCAGCATCCCCACATCCAGGCGCCAGAGCGGGCGCTGGTCCCGTGCCTCCCCCATCTCCAGATCAACCCAGTGCGGAGCATGGTCTGAAATCACTATGGCCAAATACTCGGCATCCTGCACCTTCGGGATCAATCCCCTGCTCAGGACAAAAAAGTCTATCTGGGAATAAACCCTATGGACGTGAGAGAAAAAGGAATACTCCCGCGCTCTCGGTCTCCCAAACCTCCAGGGATCCACCCCTCCCATCTGGTCCATGTATCCCCTCAGCACTTTGGCCGCCGCCGGTCTCCTACCTGTCCTTGAACTGGACCGGTCCAGTGTGGGATCCAGCACTGTGTTAAAAACTCCCCCCATGATCAGGCCCCCTGCCTCCAGGTCCGGGATGCGGCCCAACAATCGCCTCGTGAAGCCAGCATCATCCCAATTCGGGGCATATACGTTCACCAGCACCACCTTCTCTCCCTGCAGCCTACCCTCACCATGATATATCTGCCCTCCTTGTCCGACACCACCTCAGCCGCCTCAAACGCCACCCTCTTCCCCACTAGAATCGCCACCCCCCGGTTCTTCCCGTCCAATCCTGAATGATAAACCTGCCCCACCCACCCCTCCCTCAGACAGACCTGATCCGTCACCTTCAGGTGGGTCACCTGGAGCATAGCCACGTCCGCCTTCAACCCCCTTAGATGGGAGAACACCCTGGTTCTCTTAACCGGCCCGTTCAGCCCCCTCACGTTCCAGGTAATCAGCCGGATCAGAGGGCAACCCGCCCCCCTCCCCCGCCGACTAGCCATAGCTCATCGACTGCTCGCCCCAGGCCAGCGCACCCCGCTCGACCCATTCCCATGGCGATAGCGCCTCTCCTCTTCCCCCCCCCCCCGGCCCCCATCGGCTCCTTCCTAGTCATTCCAGCAGCAACCCGGTATCCCCCCCCACCCCCCTCCCCCCCCAGGCTAGGACCCCTCCTAGCCGCGACGCACCCTCCATGGTAATTCTGTGAGTCAGCTGACTTCTGCTGACCCCGGCAGCTCCCGCCAAAACCTATCCCCTCCCGGCTTGGGGTCATCCCCCTCTTGCCACACCTCCTTGGCATTGCTGCAGCGTGGGAAAAAAGACCCGTAGAGGCCCCGCCCCCACCGCAAGCTCCACCCCCCCTGCCCCGCAGCGCGGGAAACCAGAGGAAAGCCCGCGCTTTCACACTGCCACACCCCACCCTTCTGACGCAGTTCCCCAAAATCCAGTTTCCCCTCAATCCCCAGCCCCGTACAGAAGAGAACATATAGAACACAAACCCCCAACACTCCCCACCTACCCCACAACCATACCCAACAGACAAACCCACCCGTAAACAGAGCAAACAGAAAACCAGCATACATAACACACATGTCGAAGTTGAAAAAGTTGAAACAGTTGGAACAAAACAGCCACAGCGGAAACAACGCCGGCCAAAGTATGTCCCCAGGCCCTAGTTCGAGTCCAGCTTCTCCGCCTGTACAAAGGCCCATACCTCCTCCGGGGACTCGAAGTAATGGTGCTGGTCCTTGTATGTCACCCACAGGCGCGCAGGCTGCAGCATTCCAAACCTGACCTGCTTAGCATGAAGCACCGCGTTCGTCCGGTTGAACCCGACCCGCCGCTTAGCCACCTCCGCACTCCAGTCCTGGTAGATCCTCACTACCGAATTCTCCCATTTACTGCTCCTCTCTTTCTTGGCCCAGCGCAGCACACACTCCCGGTCACTGGATCGGTGGAACCGCACCAGCACCGCCCTCGGGGGCTCACCTGCCTTGGGCCTCATGGCCATCACTCTGTGCGCTCCCTCGAGCTCCAGGGTCAAATGGAAGGACCCCGCTCCCATCAACGAGCTCAACATCGTGGTCACATACGCCGGGAGTTCCGACCCCTCCAGCCCCTCCGCCAGGCCCAGGATCCTCAGATTCTTTCGCCTCGTGCGAACGTCCAGCTCCTCCAAGCGGTCCTGCCACTTTTTATGAAGTGCCTCGTGCAACTCCACTTTCCCAACGAGGACCACGGCCTCCTCCTCTCTTTCAACGGCCTGCTGCTGCAACTCCCGAATAGACTCCTCCTGTGCCGCCTGGGTCCCAAGCAGCTTGGTCGTAGTTGCATTCATGGAGTCCAGCAGCTCAGCCTTCAGCTCAGCAAAACAACGTAGGAGCGAGGCCTGTTGTTCCTGCGCCCACTTCCACCAGTCCTCGGGTGTTGCGCCGGCCGCCATTTTGTTTTTCTTCCCCCGTTTTTTTTGTGGAGTTACTGCAGCCTTTTTCACCATATAGTGTGGGGCAAGTTCTTCCAGGCCCCTTCCCCCACCGGGATGCGTAGCAACAGCACCGTTTGGGGCCCTCACAACGGCCCAAAAGTCCTTAAATAGCGGGAGCGCCGGCCGCCATTTTGTTTTTCTTCTCCCGTTTTTTTGGGGGCGTTACTGCAGCCTTTTTCTTCTTCCCACTCCGGGTGAGCACCATATAGTGTGGGGCAAGTTCTTCCAGGCACCTTCCCCCACCGGGATGCGTAGAAACAGCGCCGTTTGGGGCCCTCGAAACGGCCCAAAAGTCCCTAAATAGCGGGAGCTGCCGAACGTGCGGCTTAGCTCTGCATAGCCGCAACCGGAAGTCCCATTAATACCGCAAACCAAACGGTCGGGTAACATTTCTGACAAGGTCTTGCCATAGTCACAGTACTCCGCAATCCGGCGGGGCCTGGATAGAAACTTTGCAAGGGATTCTCCTGGGGTCCTCACAGCGGTATTAAACCGGTAACGTTGGACTATCGTGGACGGGGTTAGGTTAAATTTTGCCCCACTAAGGTCACGTTTTGGCATCTGTCACAGCTGGGTGCGTAAGGCTCCTAATCACCCCAAACGTATGTGGGCCGCAGGCGGTGAGCAAAATGACCACCTGGCACTCGTTTTCGGAGATGTTGTTTGCCTGGAAATAATAACGCATCCATTGTGCATACTGGTTCCAGCTTTCCAGCGCAGCATCAAAAAATCCAAACGTCCAAACAGAGGCATGGTGAAGAGAAAAAAAACTTCCAATCTGTATCCAACAAAAATCCAGGGAGGTGGCTTCAGCACCATAGACAGCTATTAACTTTTGTGAGGGCCACAAAGAATCCAGCACGAGTTTTAGGATAATATATATATATATATATTGCCATTAGTCCCCAGCCAGTGATAAGCAGGCAGGTTATGACACCACACCTTCAAATTCCAGCATGGCAAGCTATGAAATTGAATGTTGTAATTTAAAGGGCAGCACCAGTAAAAAAGGCCAAAAATAAAAGCTACTGGTTTGTCATAAAAGCTCGAGCTGAAATCATTGATTTCCTTCCCTTTTGGAAAGAGAATGTGCTATGCCTGTCTGATCTGACCTTCATGTCATTCCCACACTCCACTTGCTCTGAATGTCCTCACTGCAGCTAAGCATTGGAAGTAACTACTGCCTTGGCAATGCTTCTCCCTTTACAAGAAAAGTTAAATCTTGTTGCCCAGCACTTTCAAGTAATTCAATTGTATCTTTGAGTGCATTGTGCTCAGGAATGGACTTTTGGAAATTGTCATCTCAAGTATTGAAGAATAAATTGTAGGTCACATACTCAAAAGAAATCAGCACAGGCAAATGTTTTACATACATTACAGCATCGGCAAATTACAAGTAATTGACTATGACTCTCAGCTCCAATATTTGTGAGGCGTCTTTGAAGTATTCTTTGAAAACTTAAAGTTCAAACTAAGGTCTGAGCGGATCCGTGTGGGAACAGTTCAGAGCGCCAAGCTCATCAGATTTCCATAAGAATTTTACCCACTTTGTCGGGTTTCTCGCTAATGTGCGTAGATTTTAAGTTCAAACCCAGAGGGAAGATCAGTCAGCATGTTGGTACAAACAGTAGCTTTATCGATTGTTCAATAAACAGATAACAATAATGCAACCTCAAAGTTAAATTTTGAAACAAAGAGCTGATCATGTCTTTGTCTTCTTCCAAAATGCTGGACTCTTTCCCCACTGACTAAAGTTTTTTCTTCTTTTAGAATCCTCTTTTATACCATGGCAACTGGCAAACAAAGCCTCTCAGTAACTTTCCATTCTCTCCCTGAAACAAGAGCAGCATTCTAATGCTCTCAAAGGAGAAAATGCTGGAAAATCTCAGCAGGTCTGGCAGCGTCTGTAGGGAGAGAAAAGAGCTCAAGTTTCGAGTCCAGATGACCCTTTGTCAAAGGGTCACCTGGACTCAAAGGGTAATCTGGACTCAAAACATTAGCTCTTTTCTCTCCCTACAGATGCTGCCAGACCTGCTGAGATTTTCCAGCATTTTCTCTTTTGGTTTCAGATTCCAGCATCTGCAATAATTTGCTTTTATTCCAATGCTCCCACAGTTTCTCAAGGTCCAGTTGGACAACTGTCCCCTTCAACCTGGAACTTTATCTCAATAGAAGTATATCATCTTATTTAGCAATCTAATCAGTTATATGAACAATTCTGTCTTTATCCTTTGCTGTTAATCCATTTAACCTTATTCTACTTGAGTATTCCCGGATTCTTTTTTTCTTTAAGGTTGGCGTTAAAAAGCCCATAATCCTTCACATCGATTTGAGTGATTCAGAATTTTTGAATACGTTGACCTGTTAGCATATTATTTATGTTGTGCAAGTTTCATACAACAGGGGTAAATTTCAGGAACTGCATATATAATTTTCTGTCCGTTAAAATTAATAATATCAAAATTATTTCAGCACCACCACCAGCCACAATCCACTTCTCCCTTTAGAAATGCAAGATAACTTTACGTAGTGCTAGCTGCAAACAATATTGGGCCCTGCTGATCTTTGGAATGCTCTATAAGTAAAGTCGGCCCCTGTCTGCAGTGCAGGACTGCTGTTAATCGGGCATCATGATCCCTGCTCCTGCTTTTGAAGCTTATCCAATTTAATGCGCACTATAACCAATGTCATAGATTTAAGTAAGAAGTATTACAACACCAGCTTAAAGTCCAACAGGTTTGTTTCGTATCGCTAGCTTTCGGAGCACTGCTCCTTCCTCAGGTGAATAGATTTAAGGTGATTGACAAAAAAACACAAGGGTTTTTTTTTTTGCAGAGCCAGATTTGTGATCTGGAGTGGACTGCCCAAGAGAGCAGTAGAAGCAGATTCAATAGTAACTTTCAAGAGAAAATGGGATAAATAATTTATCGAAAACTTTGCGGTGAAGTGCAACTCTTTACATATGAACATGCAAGGGCCACGTGGCCCCTCAAGCTGCTCTTACATCTGATAAGGCCATGGCTGATCTGCTTGAGGGGTCAACTCCACTTTACTTTCCAACTCCTGTACCCTTTGACTCCCTTGTTAATCAAGAATTGATCTAACTCAGTCTTAAAAATATTCAATGATCCAGCCTCCATTGCTCCTTGGGGAAGAGAACTAACGACTCTGAGAGAAAATATTTCTCCTGATCTCTATCTTACATGGGAGAACCTTTTTTTAAATTAAAAATATTTTTATTCAGAAAAGTTTTTCATTATAGCAAGATAAAAAACAATAACATACAGAAAATACCATTTCAAAGTAAACCCACCCACATCAAACGCCCACCTCCTAACCCCAACTCCCCCCCCCCGAGGACAAACAAAACCTCACAAAAAACCAAACACAGTAACTGACGATGACTAGTTCCCTGAAAAAAATAAATGAAAGGCTACCACCTCAAGTAGAACCCTTAAACCGACCCCCTCATGGTGTACTTAAAAAAAAAATTTAGAGTACCCAATTCAGATTTTCCAATTAAGGGGCAATTTAGCGTGGCCAATCCACCTACCCTGCACATCTTTGCGTTGTGGGGGCAAAACCCACGCAAAGACGGGGAGAATGTGCAAACTCCACACGGATAATGACCCAGAGCTGGGATCGAACCTGGCTCCGTGAGGCAGCAATGCTAACCACTGAGTCACTGTGGTGCCCTCCTCATGGTGTACTTGACCTTGTCAAGAAACAAAAATTCCATTAGATCACTCAGCCAGGACGAGGCACTGGATGGTGCTGTGGAACTCCATCAGGGCAGAATTAGTCTCCAGGCTATCGAAAGGTGAGGATATCCACCTTCGCCCTGGCTGCAGCTCCGGCGAGTCTGATGCACCAATAATGGCTACCAATGGGAAAGGCTCCAGCTGAATACCCAGAAGCCCTGAAATGGTGCTGAAGAAGGAGACCCAAAAGTTTACAAGTTTAGACCAAGACCAGAACATGTGATTCGATGGTCCCTGAGAACAACGGTGCACCTATCCTCCACCCCAGAGAAGAAACTATTCATCTGCGCCCTGCTCAAATATCCCTTGTGCACCACCTTGAACCGGATCAAGCTGAGCCTAGCACAAGAGGAGGTGGAGTTGACCCTGTGAAGAGCCTCATTCCACGTTCCCCCCCCCCCATGAAAAACCAGACCTAGTTCACCCAGCCACTTACTCTGTTGACAGGATCCGGCCACCGACATTTTCCCCTCACCCAACTTGGCCAGAGCCAGGACCCAATCCAAGAGTGAGAGTGCCAGTGCCAGGGGAAAATGAAAGAATCCCCTTGCGCTAAATGTCAGGAACATGCAAATACCTCAATACATTTGTTCTTGGAAGCTGAAACATCCAATAACTCCTCCATACCGGCAAACCACTCTTCAATAAAAACGTCCCTAAATCTCTCCAGCCCCTCCTTCCCGTATGTCCTCAATGAATGGTCCAAGCCAGATGGCACAAAAAAACAATTCCTGCAAAGAGGGACTAACGTTGACATGGAATCCAGCTTAAAAAGCTGCACAAACTACCTCCAAATCCCAGAGTGGCCACCATTACCAGGCTCGAGATAAATATTGCAGGAGAAAACAGAAGCAGGGCAGTAACCAGGACTCTCAAACTCGAATCTCTGCATGAGCCTGCCTCCATCCGCCCCATATAGAATCTGGAGCCTTTACCACCCTCGCATTGTTTGGAGTGCAACAATAAATGGGCGGCATGGTAGCCCAGTGGTTAGCACTGTTGCTTCACAGCACCAGGGTCCGAGGTTCGCTTCCTGGCTTGGGCCACTGTCTGTGCGGAGTCTGCATGTGCATGTTCTCCCCGTGTCTGCATGGGTTTTCTCTGGGTGCTCCGGTTTCCTCACACAAGTCCAGAAAGATGTGGGGCTGGATTCTCCATTTTTGGGACCATGTCCCCACCCCGGCATCAAAACGGTTGGGTTTTACTCCTGAAAATCCTGGATTAAAGTGACACGAATACCCAGCCCTGCAGGTGGTTAGCAGGGACCCGGAGCATGTCTCGCAATTTTTGCTGCAGATACAGGCCCCCGCACCTCTGGGTCAGAGGTCACGCATGGTGGCAGCCTCCAGTGGTGGCGTCGCGATCCATGGCAGACTCGGGCCATGGAGGTAGACCCTCAAAGGAGACACCTCGATCGGCCGCGCGCTTGACCCTCAAACCCCGCACAATCACTCCCCGCCCCCCCCCCCCGGGCCTCCAATCTGCCCGCCCCCAATCAGCTCATGTGACACCGCTGTTTAAGAAAAGAGTGAGACAGAAGACAGGAAATTATAGGCCGGTTAGCCTGACTTCAGTCATTGGTAACATTTTAGAGTCTGTTATTAAAGATTAAATCGTGGAGTACTTGGAAGGGCATGCCAAATTAGGACTGAGTCAGCACGGCTTCATCAAGGGGAGGTCATGTCTGACATATTTGTTAGAGTTCTTTGAGGAAGTAACAAAGAAATTAGACAAAGGAGAACGAGTGGATGTGATTTACTTAGATTTCCAGAAGGCCTTTGACAAGGTGCCGAATAGGAGACTGTTAAATAGGTTAAGAGCCTATGCTGTTAAGGGTGAGATCCTGGCATGGATAGAGGATTGGCTGACTGGCAGAAAGCAGAGAGTGGGGATGAAGGGGTCTTTTTCAGGATGGCAGCCGGTGACTAGTGGTGTGCCTCAGGGGTCGGTGCTGGGACCACAACTTTTTACAATCTACATTAATGATCTGAAAGAAGGAACTGAAGGCACTGTTGCTAAGTTTGCAGATGAGACAAAGACCTGGAGAGGGACAGGTCGTATTGAGGAAGCAGGTGGGCTGCAGAAGGACTTAGACAGACTAGGAGAGTGGGCAATGAAGTGGCAAATGAAATACAATGTGGAAAAGTGTGAGGCTATGCACTTTGGAAGGAGAAATCGAGACATAGACTATTTTCTAAATGGGAAGATGCTTAGGAAATCAGAAGCACAAAGGGACTTGGGAGTCCTTGTTCACGATTTCCTTAAGGTTAACTTGCAGGTTCAGTTGGCAGTTAGGAAGGCAAATGCAATGTTACCATTCATGTCGCAAGGGCTAGAATACAAGACCAGGAATGTACTTCTGAGGCTATATAAGGCTCTGGTCAGACCCCATTTGGAGTATTGTGAGCAGTTGTGGGCCCCGTATCTAAGGAAGGATGTGCTGGCCTTGGAAAGGGAAAGGGTGGTTCACAAGAATGATCCCTGGAATGAAGAACTTGTCATATGAGGAACAGTTGAAGGACTCTGGGTCTGTACTCATTGGGGTTTTGAAGGATGAGGGGAGATCATATTGAAACTTATAGGATACTGCGAGGCCTAGAGTGGACATGGAGAGGATGTTTCCACTTGCAGGAAAAACTAGAAACAGAGGACACAATCTCAGACTAAAGGGACGATTCTTTAAAACAGAGATAAGGAGGAATTTCTTCAGCCAGAGGCTGGTGAATCTGTGGAACTCTTTGCCGCAGACGGGTGTGGAGGCCAAATCAGTGAGTGTCTTTAAGACAGAGATAGATAGGTTCTTGATTGGATGTTGAGGGGATCAGGGGTTCTGGGGAGAAGGCAGGAGAATGGGGATCAGAAAAATATCAGCCATGATTGAATGGCAGAGCAGACTCGATGGGCCAAGTGGCCTAATTCTGCTCCTATGTCTTCTGTTTTTATGGTTTTATCACCCCCTCATTCTTCTAAACTCCAATGGATACAGGGAAAGCTTGTCCAACATTTTGTCACAAGCTAATCTCTTCACACTAGCAATCAGTCGAGTAGATAGAAAAGCTAGTATAGACACAATGGGCTGATTGGTCTCTTTTAATATTGTATCTTTCTTTGATTTTCATTGCATTTTCTGTGAAAACTGCTTCTGGTATTTATTCCTAAATTGCCTAACTCACACATTGAGAGGACACAACTTGTTCTTGGTTTCCCTATAGGGAAAGTAGTTTCTTTATATCTATCCTATCGATGTCTTTTTTATGTTTGAAACACATTCCGAACATATAAATTAGGAGCAAGAGTAGACCACTTGGCCCCTTGAGCCCGCTCCACCATTCAATAAGATCATGGCTGATCTGATTGTAACTTCAGCTCCACATTCCTGCCTATCCCCTATATCCTTTCACCCCCTTGTTACGGTCTGCCTTAAATATATTAAAAAGACTCTGTTCTCACTGCCTTTTGAAGAAGAGTTCCAGAGACCCACAATCCCCTGAGATAAAAATTTGTCTTCATCTCCTTCTTAAATGAACAGCCGCTATTTTTAAAAAATGACTCCTGTAGATTTGCTGGTAAGGTGAAATTTCCTCTCTACATCTACCTTGTCAATACTCTTCAAAATCTTAAAGGTTTCTGTCAAGTTGCCACTTATTCTTATAAACTCTTGTGGATACAAACCGAACCTCTCCAACTTTGCCCCCCGCCAGTGTATCTTTTTAAGGTGCAGTTTCCAAAACAGAATGCTGTACTCCAGGAGGGATCAGCACAAAGCTATGTACGAATGAAGAATCCTTGCCTCCCTTTTATATTCAAAATCCGCAATATAAAGGCGACCATTGCAGCCTAACGTAGTGTTTTTTAAACGTTCTTTCCGGGGACCCATTTTTACCAACCAGCCAACCTTTGGGACCCAACCCTGCCGACCTTTGCGACCCACACCAGCTGACCTTTGCGAACCACGCCGGCCGACCTTTACGACCCACGCCAGCCGACCTTTGCTGCCTATGCCGGCTGACCTGCACGACCCAGCATTTTCTTTTACCTTGTTTGCTGTTGACAAAAATGGAGGAAATGGTTTTGGGTCCCTTTGGCCCGCGTGCACTCTCCTCCAATGGAACCTGTTGGATGAAGGTGAAGCCTTCTGGTGTCGGAAATTATGGAGTCTCCATCTGTCCAAAGTTCTGCATTTTTTTCCTGTAACATTTTATCAAATAAACCTCCCCCGAACTTGTAAACAAATAAATAAAATGAATAAACCCCCCCCCAAACTTGTAAAAAAAAGCTGAGACCGTATTTTTAAAAAGCAGCCGCACTGCTAATGCGTGCCCAATCATCGGCGTGCATGCACATAGTTTTCCGCATGCGCATCAATGAGCGGGCACACAAGCTCAGTGGGGCCGCTTTTTTTTACATGTTCACGTTATTAACAGCCGGCTGCTGCACGCAGATTTGTGCAATTGAGAGTGCAGCAACAGACGCCTCCGCGACCCTCCCGACACCCGCCCGCGACCCACCCGCGGGTCGTGACCCCGAGTTTGACAATGCCTGGCCGAACGGACTCCAGCCCCCATCACAGAGGTATCAGTGGCTCTCTCCTCAGCACTGATAATCCTCGTCGGCATTAAACACCCCCTTCTGACATTAATGGCTGGCAAACATGGCGAAGGTATCGCTGGCACTCTCCCCCACCCAACCTGTGTCTACTCTCCCCTCTCCCTCCACACATATATGCACACCCCTCCCGATGTGTCTCCCACTAGGGCCCACCCCAGCACTGCCCCCAGGCACAAGTTGGCACTACCAGGTTGGCACAATACCAATCACTGCCAGGGGGCAGGTCCCTCTACTCCCCCTTGGGACTATACATACCTGTGCGTCCCTGAAGGGATCACCTTGACTGCTTCTCATCTGGCCAAACCTGTTGTAAGCTCGTTGGTGAGGTATGAATATTTAGTGAGAGGGGCCCGCTAATAACATCTAAATACATGTTTTGTGTATTAAAATGAGGTTCACACCCATGTGATGTTGGTGGCGAGAGGCGGCGAAAATCGAGAAACATGATCTCTCTGGCGACAGTCACGTTTCCCGATTCCTGTGGGAATTTCTGCCCACTCCGCCAATTCTACGCTCAGCTAGTGTGGGCTCAAAATAGTGATTTGTCCACTTATATACCTAAATCTATGCTTCTTTGTAGATCCAAATTTCCATTAATGAAGCAATGAAGCAATTTCCATTAATGAAGCGTGAATCCCGCCCCGCCACTCCGACACAGGTTGCCGAATTCTCCAGCACCGGTTTTCGGGCGGGGGCGGGGATCGCGCCGCGCCGGTCGAGGGCTGTTGGCTGCGGGCTCCCCTGCGACTCTCCGGGCCCCGATGGGCCGAGCGGCTGCCCGTTTTCGGCCAGCCCCGACAGCGTGAAGTATAGAAGGTCCATACCAACGGGACCTGGCTTGGAGGGTGGTTAGCAGGGTCCTCGGGGGCCGGGGGAAGGGGGCGCAGGGGGATCTGGCCCCAGGGGGGCCCCAAGGTGGCCTGGCCTGCAATCGGGGTCCACCGATCTGTGGGCGGGCCTGTGCCATGGGGGCACTCTTTCCCTCCATGCCGGCCTGTGTAAGGCGCCGCCATGGCCGACGCGGAGAAGAAACTCCCTGTGCATGTGCAGGAAACACGTCAGCAGTTCTGCGCATGCCCCAGAACACAGTGGCGTTACTGCGCATGCGCCAACTCGTGCCGGCCGGCTGAGGCCCTTCGGCGCCGGCTAGCGCGTGCCAACCCCTCCGATGCCGGCCTAGCTCCCAGAAGTGCAGACGATTCTGCAGCTTCCCGGCGGCCCGACGCCGGAGTGGTTCATGCCACTCTTTGGGGCCAGTGCAGGCTGCCCTGCTGATTCCGGGAGAATTCCCGGCCAGGATCTTTTCCAGAGGAGATGTCAGCGGTGACCCGGGGAATGTCAGTGAGGCTATCTGTACAAAATTGTAAATTAGGCAAAACTGTAAATTAGGCAATGCCAGGCCTCCCCGATTGTCTGTCTCTGTAAAAATGTCCTATCAATTCTCGGACTCTTACCCACCCATATAAAAGCTGCTATAAACTTATTAACCCTCCCAAAAAAGGATTTAGGGAGGGAGACCAGAGGACATTGGAAAAAAAGCCAGAAACTGTGGATGAATATTCATTTTGATAGGCTGGATCCTGTCCATCAGGGACAGGGGTAAGTTACCCAGCTTTGCAGATCAGACTTCACCTTGCACACCAGACTGACTTAGTTCAATTTAGGAGCTGGGCCCAGTCCGGGTCACTCGGACACCCAGATACTTGAAGCTAATAATCTTTATTATTGTCACAAGTAGGCTTACATTAACACTGCAATGAAGTTACTGTGAATATCTCCTTGTCGCCATAATCCGGCGCTTGTTCGGGTTCACTGAGGGAGAATTCAGAATGTCCAAATAACCTATCAGCACGTCTTTCGGGAGTTGTGGGAGAGAAACGGAGCACCCAGAGGAAACCCACGCAGACAGGGGAGAACGTACAGAACCAGCACAGACTGTGACCCAAGCTGGGATCTGGTGCTGTGACGCAACAGGGTTAACCACTATGTTACCGTGTCGCCCATCTGGCAAGGCGAAAGCACCCCGGGTTGGCTCCCCTCCCCGTGGGGTCCACCGGAAAATGCTCACTTTTACTCAGATTCAACTTGTATCTCAAAAAAGAGCCAATGCTCCTCAGGAGCTCCATTATATCACCCATAGTGGGGACTGGGTCTGTCAAATAGGCAGTAAGTTGTCAACGCTAAGGGACACTCTATGCTCTACCGCCAGCCTCCCTCCCCCCGCCCCCCCAATTATCTCCTTCCACTTTCTCAAAGCCCTCAAAGCCAGATACTTCCATTCCTCCCTGTCAAATGCCTTTTAGGCACCTAAAGACACCACCAGCTCAGGATCCGCCCTTGCCAGCAGGGTGGGGGGAGAACTACATTTAAGTTGCCAGACATTAGACGATGGCTGTTGGCCCTTAACAAATCCTCTCTGATATTCAACTATCCCCCCAGGAATACCTTATCGCTAGCACCTTGGCAAATATCTTGGCATCCATATTCAGCAATGAAATTGGACGGTATGACCCACACTCCACAGAATTCTTATCTTTATTCAACAAAACAGAAATCGAAATTTGCTGTGTCACCGGAAGGGAGCCCCGGGTCAGAGAGTCCTGAAACATGTCCACCAGCAACTGGACCAACTGTCCGGCAAACGTCTTATAAAACTCCACTGGAAACCCATCTGGCCCACGGCCTTACCTGTTTACAGCTGGAAACCCATCTGGCCCACGGCCTTACCTGTTTACAGCTGGAAACCCATCTGGCCCACGGCCTTACCTGTTTACAGCTGGAAACCCATCTGGCCCACGGCCTTACCTGTTTACAGCTGGTAACCCATCTGGCCCACGGCCTTACCTGTTTACAGCTGGAAACCCATCTGGCCCACGGCCTTACCTGTTTACAGCTGGAAACCCATCTGGCCCACGGCCTTACCTGTTTACAGCTGGAAACCCATCTGGCCCACGGCCTTACCTGTTTACAGCTGGAAACCCATCTGGCCCACGGCCTTACCTGTTTACAGCTGGTAACCCATCTGGCTCACGGCCTTACCTGTTTACAGCTGGTAACCCATCTGGCCCACGGCCTTACCTGTTTACAGCTGGAAACCCATCTGGCCCACGGCCTTACCTGTTTACAGCTGGTAACCCATCTGGCTCACGGCCTTACCTGTTTACAGCTGGTAACCCATCTGGCCCACGGCCTTACCTGTTTACAGCTGGAAACCCATCTGGCCCACGGCCTTACCTGTTTACAGCCGGAAACCCATCTGGCCCACGGCCTTACCTGTTTACAGCTGGAAACCCATCTGGCCCACGGCCTTACCTGTTTACAGCTGGAAACCCATCTGGCCCACGGCCTTACCTGTTTACAGCTGGTAAGACTTCCCTCGGACCTAATGGTGCCTCCAACTCTTTGTGCTCCTCCTTCCCCACCACAGAAAATTCCAGACCCTCCAAAAATGCCAACATATCTAACCGTCCCTCTCTGTCGGCTAGAAAGCCCCAAATGTGCCATTTACTGTATCCGGGGCGGACACCAGCTAGCTGCTCGGGTCCCTGACCTGAATGACCTCCCAGGTGGCCGCCTGCTGCCTCAACTGGTGAGCCAGGAGATGGCTCACCTTCTTCCCAAATTCATAAATGACCCCCCCCCCCCCGCGAATGTCACAGCTGGTGGATAACAAATCAAACTGATTCTGCAGTTTCTTCTTATTTTCCAGGAACTCCGGGGTAGGGTCACTCGAATACTTGCAGTCCACCTCCAGAATATCGTCAACAAGCCTCTTACCTCTTTATCCATGTGTACCTTGCATGATATAATCTCCCCTCTGATAACCACTTTTAAGGCCTCCCACAGATCGGAAGTAGAGACAGACCCATTCCCATTGAACCCTACAGATTCATCTATAGCCTGAGAATTGCACTCTCAAAACCCCATTTCCGCCATTAGCTCTATGTCCAGCCTCCATGCTGGACGATGAATAAGGCCTACCTTTAAAACCAAGTCCACCAAGTGCGGAGAATGGCCCAAAATGACTATAGCTGAATATTCTGCTTTCCTCACCCCGGGAAGGAGAGACCTACCCATCAAAAAGAAGTCTATCCTGGAGTATACCTTATGAACTTGGGAAAAGAATGGGAATTGTTTACCCCCACTTCCCCGCCGGGTGTATGAACTGCCACTGACCAGTTTAACTTCGGCTCCAGCACACAGTTTAAGCCTTCTTCGAAGATCAGCTGATCTGTGTCCAAGTCTGGGATGGAGGCCAACAGCTTCCTTATAAATGCCACATCATCCCAATTTGGGGCATAGACATTTACCAATACTACCAACTTACCTCCAGTGACCAAGTAACTATCACATACCTACCACCCACATCTGCCACAACCTTATCCTCTATGAACCGCATCTGCTTGTTAATTAAAATTGCAACTCCCGGGCCTTACTGTTGAAGCCCGAGTGAAATACCTGCCTACACACCCCCTCCGGAATCTGGTCTGGTCCCTCACCGCAGGTGAGTCTCCTGCAAAAGCACCACACTGGCCCTTACATGTTTTAAGTGAGAGAACACTCTTGTTCTGTTCATTGGACTCCCCAACTCCTGCACGGTTCATGTGACCAACCTGATCGGGGATCTCTACCCCCATCTGTGGTGAATGTATTTTGGCAACCATTCCCCACTGTATTACATTACATTACATTGTACTATGTTGATGCCCTTGTGGGCTCCACCTATGGACCATTGTATTACATTACATTACATTGTATCATGTTGGTGCCTTTGTGGGCTCCGCCCCTGGCTCCGACCCTCGGGGGAGGTATATAGATCTGCTGCCCTGCAGGCGGCTCTCAGTGCAGAGCAGTCGCAGGCAGGCACAGTTCTAGCTGATTAAAACCACTGTTCACTTCAACTCTCCATCTCATGTGAATTGATGGTCGCATCAATTTAATCAGCTACAACATCACGATGGAAGCAGCCCTCAAACCTGATCGACTGGAACTCGACCCACAGGCCGCTGAAGCCAAAGGGATTTTTTCGCACTGGCTCCGTTGTTTTGAGGCCTACCTCGCCGCCTCCTCCTCGCCCTCCGTCACCGACGAACAGAAACTGAGCCTGCTCCACGCCCAGGTGAGCCACAGAATCTCCGTGCAGATTGAGGAAGCGGCCACGTACGCAGATGCGGTTGTGATCCTGAAAAGGCAATACGTGAGGCCGGTGAACGAAGTGTTCGCGCGGCATCTCTTCACCACTTGCCGCCAACGCCTCGGGGAATCACTGGAGGAGTACCTATGTGACCTGAAAGTACTCACGCAAAGCTGCAAATACAAGGCCATCACGGCCTCACAACACATGGCACTCGCCATCCGGGACGCCTATGTGGCTGGAGTCCAGTCCAACTACGCCAGACAGCGCCTGCTTGAAAAGGGCGCCCTCGACCTAGAAGAGACGGTAAAACTATTCATCTCCCTAGAAGTGGCTTTTCAGAGCCTCAACGCTTTCCCCTCCGACCTCGCGACCCCCTCGTGGACACCCAACCAGAGGGTGCCCCAGGCCTGTGCCGCGCGGCTGCCCCCTCAACCCGGCGGGGCTGCCCTGCTATTTCTGTGGACAGCACCAGCACCCCAGGCAGCGTTGTCTGGCTTGGAATGCGACCTGTAGCGACTGCGGCAAGAAAGGACACTTTGCCAAAGTTTGCCTGGCCAGATCCAAAACCTCTAAATCACAGGCCCGACTTTCAGACTCACAGGCCCGCAGACCCCACAGCACCGCCCCTCCAGATGCATCACCTGCCGCGTGCTGTCCGTGGGGGCAGCCATCTTTGACTCTACCCAACACGTGCGACTCACAAGGGCCGCTATCTTGGGGCCACCCCACCACCTTCGACCACGCCGGCTACCCGCAACTCGAATCGGTCACCCTCGACCAGTCACGCCCCAAGCAGGAACTTAATGATGACCGTCCGGGTCAATGGACACGAAACACCCTGCCTGTTTGAGCCCTGGAGCACGGAGAGCTTCGTACATCCAGGCACGGTAAGGCGCTGTTCTCTCAAAACTTTTCCCGCCTTCCAAACAATCTCCCTCGCTTCTGGATCACATTCAGTGCAGATCCAGGGGTACTGTGTCGCGAACCTCGCGATACAGGCGCCGAGTACACCAATTTTAACCTATATGTCCTCCCCGATCTCTGCGCTCCTCTCCTGTTGGGACTGGACTTCCAGTGTAACCTCAGGAGCCTGACCCTGGGGTTTGGCAGGCCCCTACCTCCTCTCACCGTATGTAGCCTCGCGACCTAAAGATCGACCCTCCCCCCCCCCCGCTCTTCGCGAAACTCACTGCTGACTGTAAACCCATCGCCACCAGGAGCAGGAGGTACAGTATACAGGACAGGACTTTTATCACGTCTGAGGTCCAGCGGTTGTTGAGAGAGGGGATCATCAAGGCCGGTTATAACCCTTGGAGAGCCCAGGTGGTGGTCATCAGGACAGGGGAGAAGAACCAGATGGTTGTTGACTACAGCCAAACCATAAACCGGTACACGCATCCCGATGCATATCCCCTTCCCCGGATAGCGAACATAGTGAATCAGATTGCACATTACTGGGTGTTCTCCACGGTAGATCTGAAGTCCGCATACCACCAGCTCCCAATCCGTCCGGAGGATCGCCACTACACGGCCTTTGAGGCAGAAGGCCGCCTCTTCCACTTCCTCCGGGTCCCCTTCGCCGTCACCAACGGGGTCTCGGTCTTTCAAAGAACGATGGACCGAATGGTGGACCAGTACCGGCTGCGGGCCACATTTCCGTACTTGGACAACGTCACCATCAGCGGCCACGATCAGCAGGACCACGACGCTAACCTTCAGAAGTTTCTCCAGACCGCCCAAGCCCTCAATCTCACCTATAACAGGGAGAAATGTGTTTTCCGCACAACCCAACTAGCCATCCTCGGCTATGTCATGGAGAACGGAGTCCTAGGGCCCGACCCCGACCGCATGCACCCCTCCTGCAACTCCCCCTTCCCCGCTGCCCCAAGGCCCTGAAAATATGCTTCGGGTTCTTTTTCGTATTATGCCCAGTGGGTCCCCAACTATGCGGACAAAGCCCGCCCACTGATCACAGCCACCATCTTCCCACTGAAGGCTGAGGCCCGCCAGGCCTTCAGCTGCATCAAAGCAGATATTGCCAAAGCTGCGATGCGCGCGGTGGACGAGTCCATCCCCTTCCAGGTGGAGAGCGACGCGTCAGAGGTCGCCCTCACCGCTACCCCTACCAGGCAGGCAGGCCCGTAGCCTTTATCTCCTGCACCCCCAACGCCTCCGAGATTCGACACTCCTCAGTTGAAAAGAAGCTCGAGCCATCGTGGAAGCCGTATGGCACTGGAGGCACTACCTCACGTAGGAGGTTCACCCTCGGCACCGACCAACGGTTGGTAGCCTTCATGTTTGACAATACACAGTGGGGCAAGATCAAGAATGATAAAATCTTGAGGTGGCGGATCGAACTCTCCACCTATAATTATGATATCGTGTATCGTCCTGAGAAGCTCAATGAGCCCCCAGATGCCCCGTCCCATGGCACATCAGCCAGCGCGCAAGATGACCGACTCCGGGAGTTGGAGGAGAAATTTGGGCTCCCCCCAGGGAACATGTTCAGGTATCTGCAGGTAAAGGCATTTGCTAGGCGGCAGGTGGAGGGATTCCCTTCGCTTCCCGCAAGGTGGGTGAGCGACAGGGTGCTTTCGGGGGTCTGGGTCGGAGAGGGGAAGATATCTGATATCTACAAGGTTATGCAGAAGGCGGAGGAAGCGTCAGTAGAGGAGCTGAAAGCTAAGTGGGAGGGGGAACTGGGGGAACAGATCGAAGACGGGACATAGGCTGATGCCCTGGAGAGGGTTAATTCTTCCTCCTCGTGTGCGCGGCTTAGCCTCATCCAATTCAAGGTGCTGCACCGGGCCCACATGACTGGGACAAGGATGAGTAGGTTCTTTGGGGGTGAAGACAGGTGTGTCAGGTGCTCGGGGAGTCCAGCGAACCATGCCCATATGTTCTGGGCATGCCCGGTGCTGGAGGAGTTCTGGAAGGGGGTGGCGAGGACAGTGTCGAGGGTGGTGGGATCCAGGGTTAAGCCAGGATGGGGACTCGCGAGTTTTGGGGTTGGGGTGGAGCCGGGAGTGCAGGAGGTGAAAGAGGCCGGTGTGCTGGCCTTTGCGTCCCTAGTAGCCCGGCGAAGGATCTTGCTACAATGGAAGGATGCGAGGCCCCCAAGCGTGGAGACCTGGATCAATGACATGGCGGGTTTTAAGGGGGAGGGACAAGGTGGGGGGGGGGGGCGGACGATGACTATGTTTGTTTATTTAATTTAAATTTATTTTGAAGTCCTTTTGTTGTTCATTGGGGTTGGGGGGGTGGGGGATGGGATACATGCGTCGATACGGTCTGGGGGTGGTACGGTTATTATGGGTTATTTTGTTGCATTTCATTGTTTGTCGTTATGTTTTATATTTTCTGTAAAAAATTCCAATAAAAATTATATTAAAAAAAAAAGATGACCGCCTCCGGGCCATCCACAATGACCTATGTCACCTGGGGATCACCCGGCTTCTCCAGTACATCAAGGCCTGCAACCTGCCCTACTCCACCGAGAAGGTCAGGGCCATGTCCAGGAACTGCCAAATCTGCGCGGAGTGTAAGCCGCACTTCTATCGACCAGATAAGGCCCACCTGGTGAAGGCATCCCGGCCCTTCGAGCGCCTTAGCATCGACTTCAAAGGGCCCCTCCCCTCTACCAACTGCAATGCGTATTTTCTCAACGTCGTTGACGAGTTCTCCCGCTTCCCCTTTGCAGTCCCTTGCCCCAACATGACCGCGCCACTGTCATTAAGGCCCTGCATATATCTTCACCTTGTTCGGTTTCCCCACATATGTCCACAGTGACCAGGGAACCTCGTTTATGAGCGACGATCTGCGTCCATACCTGCTTGGTAAGGGCATCGCCTCGAGCAGGACTACCAGTTACAACCCCCGGGGAAATGGGCAGGTGGAGAGGGAGAACGCGACGGTATGCGAGGCCGTCCTCCTGGCCCTAACTGAGTCTCCCAGTTTCCCGCTGGCAGGAGGTCCTCTCCGACGCGCTCCACTCCATTAGGTCGCTCTTTTGCACGGCCACGAATGAGATCCCTCTTGACCGCCTATTTGTTTTCCCTAGGAAATCCACCTCCTGTGTCTCGCTTTTGTCCTGGCTGACAACACCGTATCATGTATCATGTTGGTGCCCTTGTGGGCTCCACCTATGGACCATTGTATTACATTACATTGTATTGTATCATGTTGGTGCCCTTGTGGGCTCCGCCCCTGGCTCCGCCCCCTCGGGGGAGGTATATAGATCTGCTGCCCTGCAGGCGGCTCTCAGTGCAGAGCAGTTGCAGGCACAGTTCTAGCTGATTAAAACCACTGTTCACTTCAACTCTCCATCTCATGTGAATTGATGGTCACATAACCATCCGGACCCTGGTGTCAGCCATTTACATCACAAAGGATTATCCACACCAAATACCTAAGCCCAAGGCCCACCCAAGATGGCTGCTGACCCCACCCAAAAGGTTAGACAAAGAAACAGCCCGAGTAACTGTCAGATAAATACCCCTTCCCCCAAACCCCACCCTAACCACTCTTCCTCTTGAACCCACTGATCACTTTCCAGAGACAAATGCACCCTCCTCTCCAGCCTCAACCCCCATCAGACAAACAAGCTAGGCACATTGAACCATGTCTAAACAGGTCCAACAGGCCACAGCCCCTCCCCTCACCAAACTTCAGTTCGATGGCTAAAAACCTTGCTGCTAGCAAGGTAGCCCCCACTCAGGGTGACAAGGAATGACAAGTAAAGAAGCTCCCACACCCGTCCCAGTTACATACATATTAAAAAAACTAAATCCAACACCCCTGCACTGTTCAAATTCCCACCAGGAACAATATATACCCATTGCTATTATCGTAACCACTACTTCCTACCCAAGTTGGTCCCACAGCTCCCCATATAACCTACACAAACCCCAAATAACAGCAAATAAAAACATTATACAAAAAATACCAAACAAACCCATCCCATCAACAACCATAGCAGTTCCCACAGAACCCTTTTAGCTGAATCTCAGACCATGTTCTTTAACAAAGATGGACTCTTCTGATGTATCGAAATAGTGGGCTTTCGGCCCATATGTAGCCCGAAGCCTTGATGGGTGCACCACTCCAAATTTCACTCCACTCTGGTATAACACGGCCGTCGCCTTATTAAAGGTTTCCCAACTCTTCACCATCTCTGCTCTGCTGTCTTGATATCTCCGGATGGTGCCCCCTTCCCAGTTCGAGTCTCGGTTCTCTTTGGCCGACTTCAAGACCCTCTCCTTCTCTCGGAAGCTGTGGAACCTTACAACCACTACCCGTGTGACTTGTTTATCTCTCTACCGGAGAGTTCAGAGGGCCCTACTGAACTCTGGAGGGGACATTTGTATGCCGCCCCCCCCCCCCCCCCCCCCCCCTCCCTCCCTCCCCCTGGTTTCCCAAACATCTGAGAAAAATACTCAGTAGGATTCGGGCCCTCCATCCCCTCTGACAACCCCACGATTCTGAGGTTTTGTATCGTTGACTTGTTCTCTAGCTCATCCACTTTCGCCTTCAGGATTTTGTTTTTCTCCCCCAGCAATGTGATCCCAGCCTCCAGTGAGGCGATTTGATCGCTGTGCCTTGACAAGGTTTCCCCCAATTCCTTCACCATCTCTCCTTGCTCCTTCACAGCCTCCAGGATTTTCTCCACCTTTTCCCAAATCAGACCAAGGACCTCCTCAATCGACTTTTTGAGGGTTTCCATCATCACCTGCCCTCGTTTTCCGAAGTGTTTCCCAAACTGCTTCTCAGACTCTGAGACCAGTACCCCCCCCTACCAGCATATCTGCCTTGATAGGAGCGGCTGCACCCGCTGGAGATCTCACCGCCATCTACCCTCCTGGTGAGCCATGTGGACTCCCTGAATCCGGCGAAGGGTTTCCACTTACAACTTCCTTTCAGCAGCTTTTTGAAAAATTGTTGACATTATTTCATTGACAGATTCAAACCTTTAGATGGGCACAGTTTGTTCACCAAAATTCCCCGGGAACTGCACAAAAAGGATAAAAGAAACAAGTACACTGGCTACCGAATGTGCAACCTTCTCCAACATGCCGCCGCCTGAAGTCCTCAACTCAGTATTCTAATCCCATTTTTCAGCACTTAACCAGCAGCCTTGTATGCCTTGGCATCACAAGTGCACATCTAAATACGTCTTAAATGTTACGTCAATTCACAATAATCCTGTTTCATGCTACCGGTGTAAGCCAATTTCACATGGACTGCACCTCCGAACTTTATTTCATCTATAATCTCAGATACGCTATTCTGTATTTCTTCATCCAAGTCATAAAGTATTTGCTGGAAAACTGAGACCCCATTACGGATCACTTTGTTGCAACTGTTTTGCAACAGAGAACATGCTTTATGTTGGTAATGAAGAGCAGCTGTTCCAATTGGGGAGTATTAGGGTTCTATTGCAAGAGTTTGAAAAGGCATTCACACTGGGTGTTGGGGGAATTGGATGAGTCTGGGCGGGATTCTCCAGTCTGCCAACTGCGTTTCCTGTTCGCCACTCCCCCGCCGGCAGTGGGATTCTCCGTTCCCGCAGCCGGCCAATGGAGTTGTCATAATATACACACAAGTATATGATGGTGCACAGACAGGCATTGATTGACACACAGGATGACCAATGAACACACAGAACACAGCAGCCAATCACCAGACAGGACACGATCACTATAAAGCCAGAGGGCACTAGTTTTCCCACTCTCTTGGGATCCAACCTCTGAGACAGTCCGAGCCCATGAGCAACAATTGGAACATACACCATGTGGGAGTAAGATAGTCTGATCAGGTTAGCCTCAGGTCTCCAGTCAACTCAGCATAGTGTCAACCCACAGTTAAAGTATGTATGATAGTTGAGTTCAATAAAATAGAGTTGCATCTCTTCAAGTGTTGGAAGCCTGTCTCTCTCACTGCTGCAGTAAACACAGTCCTCACAGACCCAGCTTACCCAACACATCAGGAGTTTCCTATTGTGGCCATCCCACACCGACGGGAAACCGTGGGCTTGGTTGCACTGCCGGCTGACCGGAGGATACCGCCGATGGTGAATTCCGCTGTCTGTGTCTTTACTCTAGAGGCTTGGAAATAAATCTGCCTTAAGGTACAGGCTGGCTTCAGATTCATTCTTTTCTCAACACGACGGATATTGGATTTAACACACTTGCCATAACCCACTAATCAGAGAATGTTCTCTTCCCTTCCCTACTCTCTCCTAATCATCTACCAACCCATGTCAGAAGGCTCTGCTAACTTTATGCCAATGTGTGATGAGTTGCACCCATTATTGGCATGGAGAGCCAGAGTTTCATCATTCTGTTTATTTGCATGCACATAGCAGGAGTCATTGGCATAGATCCTATATAAAATGGGAGTAATGAACTGTTGAACGTAAAATGAAGCATTAGAAAATTCAATTCTGTGTGCAATACTGCAGCAGCAGTTAGTACCAGAAGTGATTAGCCCATAGTTCATTGTCAAGTGCTTGACTGGATGTCTCATGAGCATTCTTGAACCACTTTGCAAGGTTATCTGCTAAGGTAGCCAGAGAAACACACAGAAGGATTAAAAAAAGAGCACATAATTTCAATAAATTAGACCTGTATGATGAAGCGGAGCTCAGGCCACAGAAGACTCTGGGTCTCTGTGGGAGGAAGCCTTCCTAAAATGCTTCTTAGGCAACGTGGAAGCAAATGCCACTCGCACTAATGATCAACTCTATCGCCCCAGGATGGCAGAATAGTAAAACCCAAAGTTCGATGACATGATCAAGGTAACACAGTAACCATGTTCAGTTTAATTCTTTGTGGATATCGGGACATTCCTGTTCCTCTAAAAGTAGCAACTTTACAACACATTATTCGCAATAAACTCTAGTTACCAGAGGGGTCACATTTCTTACAGTCTGACAACTCATCACCCTCAACAACAACCTACTGGACTAAGTTGAAGCAATTGAGAATATGAGTCTTCTTTTTTTTAGGACAGCACGTTTGAAAAAACAGGGCATATTGTGTCAATTGTAATGGAGTGGTGGAGAGCTTATTTATGAGTGAAATATGTTGATTTGTTTTATTAAAAATTTTACAACTTATATTCCTTTAAAGCAATCAGTATTTGTCACCATGCTCCATCTGATGTTGACGGTGCTCTTTCTTCAGCATCTCTAATTACAAAACAAGGGGGCAATTCTCCCAACAAATGACTTAAGTGTCATATTGGGCGGGAAAATTGGTGACAATTCCACGTGAGCAGCTGAAGCAGGGCACTATTTTTGCAGTCTGGGTAAGCGGGCTGAGTCCGTCATGGAGCACGATGCGGCCGCTGCAGACTGCCGCCGTGCACATGCGCGGCCGTGGAGCCAGAAATGCTCAGGGCCGTATTGGCAGCTAGAGCTGTGAGCTGCACGCTGCCTTCCTGCTAGCCCCAGCAAAACGGGGAATCGTGGTCATTTACGTCATTTTTCCTGGCGTAAAACACCACCATTTTCCTGCCGGCATGGGGACTTAGGGCGGAATTCTCCGCCAGACCCAACGCCGTCGTGAAACCCGGAGAGGTTCACTACGGCGTCGGAGGCCACTCCTGGCCCCCTATTCTCCCCCCCCCCCCCCCCCCCCCAGGGGGCTAGGAGGGCCATGCCGTGAATCTCGGCTGCCGGGCCTTGTCGCTGGCGTCAAGGCCCAGTGCGCCGAGAATAACGCGGACGACGTGCCTAATGACGTCAGCCGCGCATGCGCGGGTTGGCCGGCTCCAACCCACGCATGCGCAGTTGCCGTCTTCCCCTCCGCTGCCCCGCAAGAGGTGGCAGCTTGATCTTGCGGGGCGGCCGAGGGGAAGGAGTGCGTCCCATTGAGATGCCGGCCCGACGATCGGTGGGCACCGATCGCGGGCCAGTCCCCTCCCGAGCACGGTCGTAATGCTCATTCCCCTCTTCACCCCCCACGAGCCACAAAACAGCTGGCGGCGCCATATTCACGCCGGCAGCGGCCAGGTGTGGTTGCTGACGGCATGAACTGGTCGGGTAAGACCGGCCGCTCGGACCATCCGGGTCGGAGGATTGCGGGCCGCCGTGAAAAACGGCGGCCCGCGATTCTCCGAGCGGCGTGTCGCAAAACACGACATGCCATTTTGGGGGAGGTGGGTGAATCGCAGGGGGTGCCAGAGCGGCCCTCCCACAATTCTCCCACCCGGCGTGGGAGCGGAGAATCTCGCCTTTAGTCTCCCAAACGGAGAATACAGCCCATGGTTTCTGCTCCTGGCCACTATTCAAGAATTATACCTGCACCTCGACAGAAAACAGCTAGGGGCAGATTGGGTTCGATAATAATCCTCAAAGTGGTAAAACGGCTGACCAATATTCGTTTTTGTAGGCTCACATATTGGGGGGAATCTTATTAGAATTTGGTAAAGTGTCAGGCTCACATAGATAACAGATGAGGAACTTTCTAGTTCCACAGACCAGTCTTCTCATAGAATCCTGAGCCTCTTTGCCAAAAAGAACCGAGTGGGCATGCTTTCCACTCTCACTCTGGCTAGGCGGGGCCTTATAGTGCCAGGAACAGACTCCAAACAGGTCGAGGTGCCATCTTTAAAGGGCACCCTGACCAGTGCTGTGGTCAAATGGACCTCAGCCCACATCATGGAGTCCCAGGGGCCACCCCCCCCCCCCCACCAAAATTCATCGCTGGCATACCCCTTCCCACCCCCACCATTCACTGCTGACATACCCCCCAAACCCCAAGTGGAGATTCAGATTGCTTAATTATATAATTCTGTTTGGACCCATTAACTCAGGGAAGTCAGTGTTTTCCAAACTGGTTTTTTTCTGAGGCTGCCTCTTTTTTCTCAAATGAAGCAGAACCCTTACATTGTATTATATCTGCCAATTTGTACCCAATCACTTAACCTATCTATATTCCTTTTCAGACTCAAATAGTGTCCTTCTCAAAACTTGCTTTCCTACCTATTTTGTATCATCAGCAAAATCTGGCGACAGATACTCAGTCCCTTCATCCAAGTCATGAATATAGATTATAAATAGTTGAGATCCCAGCACTAATCCCTGTGGCACTTCACTAGTTACAGTTTGCCAACCTGAAAATTACCCATTTACCATAACTCTTTGATTCCTGTTTGTTTACCAATCCTCTATCTATGTTAGCAATACCCTCCAATACCATGAGCTCTTATCTGTTGGAGTAACCTTTTATATGGCAATTTATCAATTACCTTTCGGAAATGCAAATACACTACATCTACTGGTTTGCCGTTATCTACTCAGCTCATTAAATGCTCAAAGAACTCTAATAGATCTGCCAAACATATTTTCAATTCCATTAAACCATGTTCACTCTGCTTGATTGCATTTTAATGATGGATGTGCTGGTCAGGTGGATTGGCCATGCTAAATTACCCCTTAGTACCCAAGGGTGTGCAGGTTGAGTGGGGTTATGGGGATAGGGTGTGGGAGTGGGCTTGGTTAGGGCGCCCTTTCAAAGGGTTGGTGCAGACTCGATGGACTGAATGGACTCTTTCTACACTGTAGGGATTCTATGGATTCTAGATTCATAAATATTAAAAGAGAAGTTAGGACAGGGAGAGGGCCACTTTATGATTTAAATGATAAACTCACAGATAATGACAGCAAAATGGCAGAAATATAAAATAATTACCTTGCCTTACTATTTACCAGGGAGAATAGCATGGTGGACATGATATTGAAAAAAAGAGGTCATAAAGGATCACTGGGACAAATGTTCGGCACAACATCGTGGGCCGAAGGGCCTGTTCTGTGCTGTATTTTTCTATGTTCTATGTTATAAAAGATATGAAGACATTTAAGATTGTTTGCAGGAGATGATTGATAAACTAATCAAATACAGAAAGGATAAGACCCATGATCTGGGCCTGGTTTAGCACACTGGGCTAAGTCACTGGCTTTTAAAGCAGACCAAGGCAGGCCAGTAGCCCGGTTCAATTCCCGTAACAGCCTCCCCGAATAGGCGCCAGAATGTGGCGACTAGGGGCTTTTCACAGTAACTTCATTTGAAGCCTGCTTGTGACAATAAACGATTTTCATTTTCATCTAGATGGATTACACCTGTGCATATTTAGGTATGGCATAGCAGAAACACTCTTAAATATGTATATATAACACTTAATTTAAAAAGAGCACTGCTAGAAAACTGATTAAATTAAAGTGATTCCTGTGTTTAAAATGGGAGGTAGAACAAGTCCAGGAAATTTGCGGTGAATTAGTTTCATGTCAGCTAAGGATAGATGATGGAACATTTTCTCAAAGGTAATGAACGGACAATAAAAAAGTCAGCACTGATACAAAAAGGGGAGGTTATACTTGACCAGCCATATTGAATTACTTGAAGAAGTAACAGAATATAAATAGATAAGGGTCGTGTATTACGGGGAAACATATTTGGATTTCCAAAAGGATTTCCAATGTACCACATAGTTGAGTCATGACTGAGGCCAGGGGAGTCGGGTAAAAGTAGCAGCCTGGACACAAAATAGGGAGAATATAGATTAAAGATTGTGGGCAGGATTCTCCGTTGGCTGACACTGGAATCGGGAAATGTGGACGGAGAATCGGTTCCGACACCGAAACCATGGCGGCCGCCGATTTCACACCAAATTGCAATTTTCCATCTCCTCGACAGAACCGTCAATGCTTTCCAGAACGCAAGAACGGAAAACACCATTTGCATATTATTAACGGGCCTGACCCGATATTCACCGGGGGCTCTGCGATTCTCCGCCTGCACTGGGGCGAATTCCAGATGGCTAGTTTCACTTGTGCTTTTAAAAATCATGAAACCGGGGTCATGACTGATTAGGGAGAAGCAGGAGGTAGGACAGGGAGAGACGTGACCGTGGGCTGCTGGGCCTGATACTGCCCAGGCTGGCTGGGGTGGGGGGACTTTCCTGGCCAGGGGTGGGTGAGGGGCGGTAGGAGGGAGAGGGGTTGGGGGGGGAATTGGCCTTGAGGCCAGGGTGACCCCCCATGGGACTGGGGCTGTGTCCAGGCACAGACCGCCATTGCCACAGCCTCCGCCATACCCCTCCCACCGGCCGTCACCGCCCCCAACTTCTGCCATATCCCTCCCACTGGCCACCCAGCCGGTGCATCAGGTGGCCACCCAAGGACAATGTTCACTGTAGCCCCTACAAGGGCACCGGACGGGTGCCGCGGAATGTACCGTAGTGCCAGCTGACGGTACCCATAGCAGCAGGGATGTCCGCCAGATGAGGCCCGGAGTGCGGAGGGGAGGGAGGATGTGGGCAGGCGGGCACAGAGTCCACAGAGCCAGCCAGGGGCCCCGTGTAGCTCGTTGGAGCTGGTTGGGCACAGCGGTACACACCATGCTAACATGTCGGCCTTTTGCCCCTACTATAGAACGCCGCCTATGCAGTGACCAATTCTCAGGATGCAGTTCAGGTACCTGGACCGCTCTGTAGTGGCACTCGAGTATCACACCGAGAGGGTCGCCTGCATCGTGGTGGTCTGCTGCATCCTCCACAACATCAGAGAAAGAGGGAAGATGTGCTGGGGGAGGAGGATGAACGCTAGGCCTCATCCGATAAGGAGGCTGCGGGGAGGGCAAGGATGGACAGGATATGGGGCCCACGCAAGTACGGGAGGCCACATGACGTGTGTGCCTGGGCCAACATGCACGTGATGCTCTGCTGCCTCCAGGTTCACCGACTAGGAGGTGGGGGGGGGGGGGGGTTGTAAAGGGGCACAGACGTCACATCCCACCCCAACAGCCCCCTCTCCCGCCTGCAACCCGCACGTGATAAACACCTGCCGCACAAAGGGAGTGTGGGCCCTAGGTTGGCCGTAATATCAGGTCTGACCCACGAGAAGGAGGATGATGACCACCCATCTGGGATGAGCTCTGGTGCTCGATCTCATTTTATAATGTTTGACTCCTGTCCACGATAGCACTTTCCACCGTCCATCTGGGTGGTCTCTGCATGCGAGCTGGTCATTCCATCACACTGTGCCATTAGATCCCTGGGGTGGCGATGGTGCAGACCGTTGGGGTGAAGCATGGGGAGCCCAGCCGACCCACAATGTCTGCCCATTACCCGCGCCCCCCCCCCCCCCCCCCCCCCCCCCCCCCACCGCACCTCCTCTCTGGCCAGCCTAGACTAGCCTACCTCTCACATTCATCCGACAGAGCACGGAGGCAGGTTGTAAACTATTTGAACAGGTGTTTAACGTGAACAAATATATACATATACATGGCCTAGCCCCTGGCACTATACTGTGCACTGCACCCGTGCCAACTTTTTAAAAATAAATTTAGAGAGGGCAGCACGGTGGCCTAGTGGTTAGCACAACCGCCTCACGGCGCTGAGGTCCCAGGTTCGATCCCGGCTCTGGGTCACTGTCTGTGTGGAGTTTGCACATTCTCCCCGTGTCTGCGTGGGTTTCGCCCCCACAACCCAAAAATGTGCAGAGTAGGTGGATTGGCCACGCTAAATTGCCCCTTAATTGGAAAAAAATAATTGGGTAATCTAAATTTATAAAAAAAAAAAATAAAATAAATTTAGAGTACCCAATTCATTTTTCCAATTAAGGGGCAATTTAGCATGGCCAATCCACCTACCCTGCACATCTTTGGGTTGTGGGGGCGAGACCCACACAGACACGGGGAGAATGTACACACTCTACACGGACAGTGACCCAGGGCCGGGAGAGAACCTAGGACCTCGGCGCCATGAGCAGCAATGCAACCACTGTGCCACCGTGCTGCCAACCCGTGCCAACTTAACTGGGGTATCTACCTTTCTGGCCTTACGGGCCCAACACTACCCCTCGGTGGATCCCCAGACGGTATATCAGGCATGGAGGCAGCCTGCTGTGATTCCTGTCCTTCGACCTGGATACCCGTTGGTGGTCCTCTTCTGGGGCGAGCGGGCCTGGACGGTGTCCCAGGTGGCTTGGTGCTGCCTTATTCTGCACGCTGCCCACCAGATATGCCTGGTACAGGACGGGGTGGTGGGGGAGTCCGAGGTGCTGCGGTGTTCCGGCACCTCCCCTGTAGGAGTCACCGGCATAGGCCCAATCACCTCCTCCACCCCCGGGAGGCCCGACAGCCCCCAGGCTACTCCATGGGAGGTGGGGCGTGAGGGGAGCTATCCCCTGGCACACCCCCGCCACCTGCTGCTGTCAGTCCTAGAGACCCGCTCTGGTCTCAACCAGGGTCTGCGTGCTCGCGGCCATTGGGCATAGGGAGAGGACCATCTCCATCTGGGACTGCGCCACATGACCCACTGACTGTGCCATAACCTTCTGGGTCTGTGCCACATCAGCCAGTGACTGTGCCATCTCCCTCTGGGACTGGATCATGTCAGACAGTGCCTGGGCAATGCTGCCAGTGTTCTCAGCCATAGCCTGCTGTGACTCGACCATGCTCAGAAGAACTGCTACAATGTCCAGGTGGCTCTGGCATATGGCTGCCTGTGACAGGGCAGCCCTATCCTGGGCCTCGGCCAGCACCTGCACAGAATGCTGATCCACAGCCAAAACCCTCACCCCCAATGCCTCCACCGCGGATGCCATCCCTGCAGTGCTGGCCTGGGTGGCACCCACAGACGGCACCACCTCCAGCTCCTGCACACGGTTGGACTCTCCAACTGCACCTTCAGGTACTGGATGTAACGAACAACACCTCATGTAGTCCCTGGCTCTACAACTGCATCTCCACGATAGATAGGACTGTCTTCCAGAATTCCGAAACCCGTCTGAACACCAGCTAGCCCCTGGGGTCGTTTGCCCCCTTGGGAGTTCCTACCTCCACCTGGTGTACTGGAGCAGCTTGTGGTACATACCAGAGGGTGCACCAGGAGCCTCTTCACTAAAGTGCCTGTCATAATATACACCAGTATATCATGGTGCAGCCACACACACTGATGGACATACAATAGGACCAATCAACACGCATAACACTGCAGCCAATCACCAGTTAGAGCACACTCACTATAAAGACAGAGGGCATCAGTTTTCCCACTCATTCGGGATGCAGCCTCTCAGAAGTACAAGAGCTTATAGTTTACAGTACAGATCCTCACCATGTGCTGAGTGATTAGACTGGTTAGTATAGGCATAGGTCTTTAGTTAAAAGCAAATTACTGCGGATGCTGGAATCTGAAACGAACGGGAAAATGCTGGAAAATCTCAGCAAGTCTGGCAGCATCTGTAGGGAGAGAAAAGCTTTGACAAAGAGTCATCGGACTCGAAACGTTAGCCCTTTTCTCTCCCTACAGATGCTGCCAGACTTGCTGAGATTTTCCAGCATTTTCCCATAGGTCTTTAGTTAATCTAACATTGTGTTAACCCACAGTAAGTGTATGTTCAATAGTTTATAGTTTAATAAAATAGTGTTGTACTATTTTAAGTGTTGGTGGCCTGTATGTGTTTCACAGGATCATGGAACAAATGATGGAAGGGATTGAAGGTGTTCGCGTCTATGTCGATGACATAATCATCTGGTCCACCACCCTGCAGGAGCACGTTAATCGCCTCCTGCGTGTTTTCAGATGCGTACATGAGCATGGGCCTCCGCCTCAACAGAGCCAAGTGCTCTTTCGGTCAGACAGATATCAAGTTCCTAGGGGATCACACCTCCCAATTGGGTATGCAGCCGGATGCAGACAAGGTAGCAGCCATCACATCTATGAGAACTCCAGAAGACAAGAAGGCGGTCCTCCGGTTTTTGGGGATGGTAAATTTTTAAGGGAAGTTCATCCCTAACCTCGCCTCTCATACCTCGGCTCTCAGGAACCTGGGGCGAGATTCTCCGCACCCGCGGAAAATCGCGAAGTTGGCCGTGAAAACGGCCGAGTTTTGCGACGGCCCGACACGACCCATTTCCCGAGGTATTCACGTCTGGGAAATAAGTCAGGATCGGGGCCGCGTCAATCACGTGCGCGATGATGCCGGAACGCGGCAACGCTACGAGCACGCCCACGTGACGCCGCCCGACGCCGTAAAAAGGCGCGGGCGAGCACAGAAACTGTAGGCCAAGATGTCGGAGCTGAGGAGAGCAGCCCCGCGATTTGTGGAGGCTGATGTGGAGATGCTGCTAGATTCCATCGAGCAGAGGAGGGGCATCATCTGCCCGCGTAGAGGGCATCGCCACCCTCCAAGCGCGCTGCGCCAGGCCTGGCGTGAGGTTGCTGCTGCCGTCAGTGCTGTGGGGCAGACCCCTCGTTCAGCTGACCAGTGTCGGAAGAAGATGCACGACCTCACCAGGGCTGCAAGGGTAAGTGCCAAGAGGGTGCCCCCGGATCACAACCATCCCTCCCCCCCTTTACTTAATCACCCACCTCCCCCCCTGGCACGGGGGGGTGGAGGGGGATTGTGGCAGAGTGAGTTGAGGGTGGTTCACAAAGCTGTCACAGACCCAGCGCTCTGGCCCCCGTGGAGAGATGCAATGGTCTTATTACAACTTGACCCCCAAACTGTGCTAGTATCTGAACGGACTGCTGATACCTGCCGTATTGTAATGATCTACTTATGCCACCTCCCCCAGCAGGACAAGACCTGTCACAACACCCGTGAATGGAACAAGACTGGAGGGGGTTCGCCCATCCTGCACCCCCTCACCACGTTTGAGCAGAGGGCACTGGACCTTGTTGGGGGATCTGCCACCCGGGAGATCGCGCAATGCGAGGTTGGCGGAGTTGCAACAAGCGAGACAACCCTCCCTGACAAACACCCCCCCTCCCCCATCCTCTGTCCCTTCACACACCCTGCCCACTGGGACACCTCCGCCATCCTCTGTCCCTTCACACACCCTGCCCACGTGGACACCTCCCCCATCCTCTGTCCCTTCACACACCCTGCCCACGTGGACACCTCCCCCATCCTCTGTCCCTTCACACACCCTGCCCACCTGGACACCTCCACCATTCTCTGTCACTTCACACCCTGCCCACTTGGACACCTCCCCATTCTCTGTCCCTTCACACACCCTGCCCACTTGGACACCTCCCCCATCCTCTGTCCCTTCACACACCCTGCCCACTTGGACACCTCCCCCATCCTCTGTCCCTTCACACACCCTGCACACTGGGACACCTCCCCCATCCTCTGTCCCTTCACACACCCTGCACACTGGGACACCTCCCCCATCCTCTGTCCCTTCACACACCCTGCCCACTGGGACACCTTCCCCATCCTCTGTCCCTTCACACACCCTGCACACTGGGACACCTCCCCCATCCTCTGTCCTGTCACACACCCTGCCCACTGGGACACCTTCCCCATCCTCTGTCCCTTCACACACCCTGCACACTGGGACACCTCCCCCATCCTCTGTCCCTTCACACCCTGCCCACTGGGACCGTCCAGCGCCCGGCCGAGCGTCTCTAAATAACCCGTTTCATTCTCTTCCCTAGGACGTGATGCCGAACGACCAGGGCCGTCTGCCTCCAGGCAGACAAAGGCATCTGCCCCCACCTCACGCAGGGCCGCACAAGAGAGGGTGCCCGATCAGCGGGGAGTCCCATCCTCCCCAACCGAATCTGTGCAGCAGGACACCCAGAGGGGGGCGAGAGAGCAAGAGAGCCTCTCAGCGGCCGATGACATAGAGGAGGCGTCAACCCAAGACGACCTCGAGCTTGCGGCACTGCTGTCTCCCACACCATCCACCATCCCAGAGACACTCACCCCGGTTGGCCTATTTAGTGATGAGGCTCCTGGGTCACAGTCTGGGTCGCTCATCACAGCTGAGCAGGTACAGCAGGTGGAGGTCGGAGCAGCCGAGGGCCCGGACTGGCGGAGGCCAGGCCAGGCCCAGCATGCAGCTGGCTCCCAGACGTTTTCCGAGTTCCTGGACTTTCTCAACCCACCCGCACAGCCGATGCATCAAGAAACCCAGGGAAACAATGACGGGATGAGGGCTATCTTCCAGACTCTGCAGACGCTGTTAGAGGAGTCGAACCGCGTCCACGAGCAGGGAGCGGTGCCGCTCATGGCAGCAACCCAGGCCGAAACCGCACGGGTGGCATCCGCAGTGGAGGCAATGGGCCAGGTTATGCAAGGTGTTGGGCTTAATGTGCACGCGTCATCCTCGGCCCTGGACAGGGTTGCCCTCTCACAGGCAGCAATGCGCCAGAGCCAACACGACATTGCCGGCGCGCAGTGGGCCTTGGCCGAGTCTCAGCAGGTCATGGCCCAGACGCAGCATGCCATGGCACAGTCACAGCAGTCGATGGCACAGTCCCAGAAGTCGATGGCACAGTCCCAGGAGTCAGTCGCGGAGAGCATCAACCGCCTGACACATGTGCTGGATGGTGTCGTGCACTCACAGGTTGAGATCGCACAGTCCCTGGTGGGAAGGTCTAACTCCCTGGACTCCGTCTCTGCAAACCTTCGGATCCTGGTGGATACCGTTGCAGGCCTCCAGGACTGGCAGCGTCAGGTGTCAGTGGCGCGATGGGGCACCTCCCCGTTTGCACCTCTGTCCCAAAGTGAAGCCCGGGGGCCACCGGGCTCCCCGAGGGAGGAGGAGGTTTCGGGGCCCGTCCCATTAACTCCATCACGGGACGTCCCGGAATTCTCGGCCTCCCCCCCCCGGCCTCCCTCCCTGGTGCATCGGGTGGGCAGCAGGCAGAGCAGGGTGGCACAATGTCACCCGAGACGCCCGCAAAGCAGCCTGGCCCATCAAGGCCGGGTCGCCCCAGGAAATGCTTGCCGAAGGAGAAACGAGTCGAAGGGGGCGATTCGCAGCAGTCCTCCTCCACTCCTGCTGTATCATCTGGGGAATCACTTAGACGTAGTGGTAGGGCCCGTAAGGCAACAAAGTGAGACACAGAGTAAGTTGGCACTGGTGAAGGGCACAGTTTAGTTGTAGGGGCTAGGGCACCTGTAAATTTTTGTTCACATTAAACGCACTGTTCCACCTTACTTGTAATACCATGTGATTGTTCCACAGCCACAGGAATCGTGATGGTGACCGAGTGTCGCCGGGGTTGACGAGCGGTGAAACTTCGGTGCCGGGTGTGCACCACCTCCACCCCCTCCCACAGCTAGCCCACGCGGGCACGTGATGGAGTGTCCGTGACGATCTCAGCGGCCACCAAGGTGGATGGTTCAGCTATTGCCATGGGTCAGACTCTCTCTAACGATTCTGAGCTCACAGCTCTTCGCAGAGCGGGCTGTCATCATTCCACATGGCACTGATCACACCCGCTGACACAGCCATCGCTGTGCCATACCGTCTGGACCCAGTGGTAAGGGTGATGTCGAAGTGGAGCAGTGTACACTGAGAGGGGGTGGGGGGGGGGGGGGCTGTGGTGGTGGCAGTTGTGTGGTGACCCTCTGCATGACTAGCGATGCAGGTGGTGGTTTGGTGTTCAGCGGGGATGTCGCATACGACCTGTGAACCGTGCTGCCACCAAGGCGTCGCGTGCCCGCCGTCCTCGCCGGGTCCGTCGTGCTGCCTCCTGGACATCACCAGCACCTGGGTCGTGTCTGCGTGCTGCACCCGCCACTCCGCCAGCCTCCTCCTCCTCGTCCTCCTCCCTCTCCTCCTCCCTCTCCTCCTCCTCCTCCTCCTCCTCTGTGCTGGCACCACTGCCAGTGGCTTCTCCCTCCGCCTCCTGCAGCAGGTCATCTCCCCTCTGCATCGCGATGTTGTGCAGCGCACAGCAGACCACTACAATGCGAGCGACCCTGTCGGGCTGGTACTGCAGGGCCCCTCCGGAGCGGTCCAGGCACCTGAATCTCATCTTCAGGAGGCCAAGGCAGCGCTCCACCACACCCCTGGTTGCTGCATGGGCCTCGTTGTATCGGGTTTCCGCATTGGTCTGAGGCCTCCGTATAGGCGTCATCAGCCAGGACCTCAGCGGATAACCCCTGTTGCCTAGCAACCAGCCCCTCAGCCGGGGGGGACGTCCCTCAAACATCGCAGGGATGTACGACTGCGCCAGTGTGTAGGAGTCATGCACACTCACTGGGAACCTTGCACAGACGTTCATGAACGTCATGTGGGGGTTGCATACCACCTGGATATTCATGGAGTATGTCCCCCTCCTGTTTGTGAACACCTCCCTGTCCCCTGCAGGCGGGCGCATGGGGACGTGAACACAATCGATTGCCCCCTGCACCATCGGTATCCCGGCCATGCTGGCAAATCCACGAGCACGTGAGTTTTGACTTGCTCGGTCCTCGGGAAAGGTGATGTAGCGATCGGCGATGGCATAGAGGGCATCGGTCACATCCCGGATACACCTGTGGACCGATGACTGGGAGATCCCGGAGAGGTCCCCGCTCGGAGACTGGAAGGAGCAGGTCGCATAGAAGTTAAGAGCGACCGTCACCTTGATGGCAACCGGGATCGCGTGTCCTCCCCCCGTTCCACGTGGGGCGAGGTGCGCCACGAGGTGACAGATATGTATCACCGTCCGCCTACTCAGCCGGAGTCTCCTCCTGCAGGTGATGTCCGGCATTGTTAGGAAAGAGATCCGGGCACGGTACACCCTCGGCCTTGGTCGTCGCCTCTGGCGCCGTGGCTGCAGCCTCACTCTCTCCTCCTCCCCCTCCTCCTCCTCCTCCCCCCCATGCGGCTCGACAGCTGGCAACTCCTCGGCCCTTCCCTCTGCTGCTGCAGCTGGCCCTGCATCCACTGCGGGTTGTGGCTGTGGATGCTGCTGCATCTCCAAATGCAGTGCAGCGGCCCCAACCACTGCACAGAACATAGCCGTTCTGTTCATAGACATTGGGCTAACCTACAGAAGGGTGGTGGGGGCAGTGAAACGGGACATATTAGACGGAGGTTCGTCGACACCTCGGCAGCTGCCTGCCACGGGATACCTGTGTGTCCCGGTGGCCTGGTCACGCTGCAGACACGCGGGCAGCCTAACCCCTGGTCACATTCTGCATCCAACGGGCAGTTAACTACGTCCTCTTCACCGGTGCGTCAGTGGCCTGTGGCCGTAAGCCACAGGGCAACCAGCGGCCTTGTCCTTGTGACCGGCACACCATGGCATGGTGGCAGACATTTTGTAACCGGGGTTGGACGGGTCACTCGCTCACTCTCTCCCTACCCCCCCCCCACTCCCCCCCCTCCATCTCCCCCACTCCCCCCCCCTCCATCTCCCCCACTCCCCCCCCTCCATCTCCCCCACTCCCCCCTGTCTCCCCCACTACCCCCTCCGTCTCCCCCACTCCCCCCTCAGTCTCCCCCACTTCCCCCTCCGTCTCCCCCACTCCCCCCTCAGTCTCCCCCACTCCCCCCTCAGTCTCCCCCACTCCCCCCTCAGTCTCCCCCACTCCCCCCTCCGTCTCCCCCACTCCCCCCTCAGTCTCCCCCACTCCCCCCTCAGTCTCCCCCACTCCACCCTCAGTCTCCCCCACTCCCCCCTCCGTCTCCCCCACTCCCCGCTCAGTCTCCCCCACTCCCCCATCCCCCCTCCATCTCCCCCACTCCCCCACTCCCCTCTCCGTCTCCCCCACTCCCCCCTCAGTCTCCCCCACTCCCCCTCCGTCTCCCCCACTCCCCCCTCCGTTTCCCCCACTCCCCCCTCAGTCTCCCCCATTCCCCCCTCAGTCTCCCCCACTCCCCCCTCAGTCTCCCCCACTCCCCCCTCCGTCTCCCCCACTCCCCCCTCCATCTCCCCCACTCCACCCCTCAGTCTCCCCCACTCCCCCGCTCAGTCTCCCCCACTCCCCCGCTCAGTCTCCCCCACTCTCCCCTCAGTCTCCCACACTCCCCCCCCCCACCCCGCAGTCTCCCCCACTCCCCCCTCAGTCTCCCCCACTCCCCCACGCTCTGGACCCCCCTCCCATTCTCGGGGATGCCTTCCCCGTTGTGGCCAGACTCCAGCAGTGCGCTGAGCGGTGCGCTGAGCAGTGTGCTCTCCTAATCGAAGCTCTCGTCAGCCAGCACGACTGGTTGACAAACTTGAAAAGCAGGTGTGTTGGCCGGCGTGAAAACATTGAGTGATGAAGTCGGGACTTCGGCCCATGCGGGCCGGATAATAGCGGGGGGGGGGGGCCAATAAGTAGCGATTCTGGTCATGTCGGGTTCGCAGCCATGGAGCACAGGAAGTGGATCTCCATCTGGGACTGTGCCACCATCCCGAGGACCTGTGCCACATCAGCCAGTGACTGGCCTACATCCCTCTGAGTGTGGGCCGCCTCTCTCTGGTACTGTGTCACCTCTCTCTGGGACTGTGTCACCTCCCTCTGGGACTGGGCCACCCCGCCCAGTGTCTGCGCCGCTTGCCAGCTCCTGGGCAATGACGCCGACGTCCTCAGCCATGGCCTGCTGTGACTGGGCCATGCTGAGAAACGCCGCTGCTATGTCCAGGTGGCTCTGGCACAGAGCTGCCTGTGAGACAGCAGCCCTGTCCTTGGCCTTGGCCAACCCTGCACAAAATGCCCCAGGCCTTGCACAACCTGACCCATGTTCGACACCCGTCGCCCCCATTGCCTCCACTGCTGACGCCACACGTGTGGTGTAGGCCTGGGTGGCCCGCATGACCGGCACCACCCCCTGCTCCTGCACATGGATGGTCTCCTCCACCTGTGCCTGCAAGTGCTGGAAGCCCGCCATCACCCCATCTTGTTGTCCTTGGGTCTCTGACTGCATCTCCACTGTGGTTGGCTGTTCCAGGAGCCCGGGACCCATCTGGGCGGCAGCTGTTTCCTGGGGCTGGCCTGTCCTCCGACCGTCCTGCCCCTCAGCTGCTCCTACCTCCACCTGCTGTGCCAGATGCGATGTGTGGTGCGGACCAGATAGTGCCCCAGGAGTCTTCACTAATGTGGTCAAACGAGGTGATAGTCTCTGAGGTGGTGGAGGGCATTCGAGACAGCTGTGACGGAAAGTCTATGTCCTCCTCCGACCCGAGCTCTGGGGTCTCCAGAGTTTCGGGCAGAGGGCTGCTATCGGGGCTCCTCTCCCTGTCAGTGCTCAGCCATCTGGGGGGCACCGGCTCTGGCACAGGCTGGGGGTGGGGGGCCCGGATGGACCGGCCCCATCTCCGGCCGGTCCTGTAAGACAGAAGATGACATGTATGGTTAGACAGTGGGCCGAGGGTGTGTGGGAGGGTTAAGGATGAAGGAGGTGAGGGGGCTGAGGGGGGTGAAGGGAGATGGGAGGTTGAGAGGGAGTGGGGGGGGGGGGGTGAGAGGATTTAGGGAGTGGAGGGGCGGTGAGGGAGATGAGGGAGGTGGGGGGAATGTGGGGGGGGGGTGGTGCCTACACATGTGTCATGGGGGTCAGGAACAAAGCAGGGGGTCTCACTTCCTCGCCCGCCGTTGAGCTCTGCGTCGGCGACCTCCCTTTCCTCCAGGCCGCCGACCACGTCTAGTGCCCTCTGATCTGGCATGGTGAGTGGCTGCAGGTCTGGTGGTGTCCCTCCGGTTGTGCATGGCCCTCTCCTGGGGGAGAGGGGCAAATATAATCAATGACACTGTTAGACTTTCCGATGCATGCAGCCCAGGTGTTGGGTAGATGATGGCATCAGTGGCCAGGGCACCCAGCCATGGTGGCTGTCAGGGGTGCTGGAGGACGGGGGGGGGGGGGGGGGGGGGGAGGGGGGGGGGGGGGGGTTGGGCCGTCCCCCGGGGGGGAGGGGCCATGTTACGGACGTGTGGGGGGGGGGGGGCGAGGTTAGTGCCAGGGACACAGCACTGCCTACTTACCCTGGCCGCCCTGAGGAGGTTGTGTAGTTTCTTTCTGCACTGGATACCAGTCCGGGTGATGTTGTCTACGGCGCTGACCGCCTCTGCCACCAGCGTGCAGGCATGGTGAATGACTGCACCTGGTGGCCTTCCTCCCTGGCCAGGGTACAGGATCACCCGCCTCTCCTCCACGGTGTCCAGGAGGGTGTCCAGCTCAGTGTCGCTAAACCATGGCGCTGCTCTCCTTCCAGCCATCTTGTTGGCTGTGACGGTGTGTGGGGGGATGGACCGTTTAAGTGAGGCTGCGGCGTATGAGCCTCATGTGCACAAATCACAGACCCGGCGAATCCGGCGCTGTTTCGCATGGAACCGGTTGCGTTCCACATTGCGATGTGCTCGCCCAGTTAGAGTTGCTGAATCAGTGCAGATGTTGCGCTATTTTTGCTGTCGTAAAGCACCACTGTTCCCACGCCGGCGTTAGCACTTTGTCTCAGAAACGGAGAATCCGGCTCAAGGTCTCGTTGATGGCCACTATGTTATATCTTTTAAGATGTATTTGCTCTTTTATGTCACTTTATTTTATTTCTTATACTTTGCGCACTTGTGCTACTATTGTATGGTACAATAACATGAGAAAGGAAAGGAGCATAAGGGCAATGCAACACTGTGGTTTCTGCCCTAGGACTATGCCAGCTCCAAGTTCCTCTGTTGACTGTACTCCACTAGCCCCATTATTATATCTTGAAGTGATATGGAACTTCAATGATGTGGGTTCCATCACATGTACCCAGTCTCTCGTTTAGAGTTTAAAAATTCTGAATACCATAACTTGACATCAGATTTCTTTAGATCTGTGGTTTTAGCAAGTATATTGTAACAGGGTGATAATACAAAACAAGCAATACTTACCATGTGAGGCTAATATTTGGTTCAAAGAGTCTTGAAACAAGCAGGCGAAGCCTGGGTGTAGGAAAGGTCCTGCAGAATTTTAATGTTGATGGTGATGACTTAAAGCACTTAAACTCAGTAACAGGAAGGGTGGGTCACTGGTATTGGCCTGAGCCAGAAATGAGTACAGGCATCCCATTGTACCTAGTGCCCATTAACCTGTGTATATGTTTTTCAACGTAAGTGGTATTTGGAAAAGCGCTCTGGCATCCATTTGAAGTGATGTAGGGTACTCTGATAGCCATTATAAATGACCCTACTTTGCTCGCTGCCTACTCCGACCAAATTATCGTTTATATTCACAAGCCTGGTATGCTTCCTCACTTAGCCACCAAAAAACACTTTACATGATTGGGATCCCACCACCTTGTGGCTAGTTTTTTTTATTTTTTTAAATCTATGATGCATTACTTTAGGGGTGCAGTAAAATGATTATTGCTGTCACTAGTTGGCTTGGGTGAAATACCGGAGGAACGGATTATGCTCCTTAGTTTTCCTTCATTACCATCTGCAATTAAGGGGTTGGATATGGTAACTTTCTCTCAGGAGACTACGTGGGTAGGGCAGAATCATTGATGGAGTGGATTGTATATAGTTTGTGGCAGGTTTGTTCAATTGTCTACTGCAAGGTGAACTTACAGACCACACTTGGAGCTGTGATGTCAATAATGTCTTGACATTATCAAGTGTGCTTTTTAGGTAACGGCAGTTAAAATATTTGCTGTTGCACTTGACTGAAAGAAACTGTCCTTTAACTAGATGCAGTGTAATGAAAATGCATAATGACAGAGAATATTAATGTTGGAAGAAGTATGGTTAAGGGATAGTAATTAAAATCTTGCTGTAAAACTGACCATTCAGTTCAAATTAGTGGAGAATAGGGATTACGGCTATAGATGTCACCTTTCCATCTTGCAGTAGTACCATAATTAAACAGGGTTGAGGCAGACAGGGAGTTCCTCCTCTTGTTCTTAGGAATTTGTGTGAACGACGCTGCACTCCTATGTTTCCTGCAGGGTGCGGGAATGATTGCTGATAGACTGCCTGAGCACTGCAGGGGCTGGAAGGATGGAACACAGGCCTCAAGTTCAAAGCTACCTGTCAGTTCTAATGACTTCTTTTTAAGATGTTTTCTGTGTATGAGCATAATGGCCTGCAGGGGTCCGAGCAGCTAGCTGTCTGATAAACTACCAGAAAGTGCCTTATTTGTGACCTGAATAACAGAAGCACGTCTCTTAACATCGCTGCTTTGCATGCAGTGTGCGTATCTCTGAGAGGCACACAGCAGCCTTCCTGATATGGTTACTGTACAGCAGTTATTGCCGCGATCCACTGATGCTGCAATTTGTCTCAACATGGTATCATCCTTTGGCTCGATCCACAAACCCATGTCTCACAATTCAAAATAAAAACATTCAAGTTTTGTTTGCATTGAACCCGGCCAGCAATGACACAGGACCCCAATGAGCGGAAGACTGAAAATAACTAATAATTTAACCAATAATTTCATCAATTTAACACATTTGCATTTGATCGTTTCCAATGTTGTCTTCTTTTCTGTAGCCAGGAGGTCTTTGTTACTCTGCTCTGACTGTATAGGTTGGACTGTGGTCAATATATACCAGCCCTGTTTTTTTCTTCCAATAATGTTCAAAATATGGAAGTACTCCCTGGTATGGATGGCTTTTCAAAAGCCTGTTAGATATTTTGTCAGTATGTGTCAGTATATAGTCAAGAGTATAGTGATCGTCCACCGAAGGCATTTTCAGTCTTGCCCACTTATTTGTTCTGGCTTCAGTTGTTGAGTGGGAACCTGTCAGAAAGTGGTTGACAAGCCTGTGAAGGTTTCTCAGAGTGTCACAGTCCCTCTCACCCCCACCATTCTCCTCAAAACAAATGTTCACAGTCAATGTGTGCAGCAGCAGCAGCAGCTACCAACTGTGATCTGTGACCTTGGCCCTGCTTACTGATTGTGCAGTTAGTTAACTTCTTATTAGGTTAGCCTTCTGCTATCTGTCAGGACATGGCTTCAGCTGTGCCACTACCTAATTGTAGCCAATCATCTACTGGGCTGACATTTACTGGTGGAACTGAGAGTTTTGTGCGGCAGCTGCTGGCAGAAATGAGTGCAAATCTGCCCTGTTTGAGGCGTTAGCCTAATAAATGAAACAGAATATCTGGCCAACAGGGCAAAATAAAAGGGATATGTGCACTTCAGAGCTACGTGCCTGCAATCGGGAGCAACCCATTACGTCAGTTTTTAACAAGGAAAGGAAGAAAGACTTGCATTAATGTAGCATTTTTCATGACCACTGGAGGTGTAATGGGGCTGGTTTAGCACACTGGGCTAAATCTCTGGCTTTTAAAGCAGACCAAGCAAGCCAGCAGTACGGTTCAATTCCCGTACCAGCCTCCCCGAACAGGCGCCGGAATGTGGCGACTAGGAGCTTTTCACAGTAACTTCACTGAAGCCTACTTGTGACAATAAGCGATTTTCATTTCATTTTCAGGTGTCCAAGTGCTCTACAGCCAATGAAGTGCTTCTGAAGCGCAGCCCCTATGGTAGCACAGGAAATGCGCCAGTCAATTATGTGCACAGCAAACTCCCACATACAGCAATGGGATGAAGAACAAGGGCTGGATTCTCCGCCGCCGGTAGCGAAACTCCCGATGGGGCGGATAATCCCACATCAAGCAAAAAACAGGATCAGTGCCAATCCCATTCCAATGCCCCTGTCCCCTGTTGGCAGCGACGGCAAGGTACACGTACCGTGCCAGCGCAAGGATGAATATTGGTCATTTGAACTCATTTGCATCTAATTAATGGGCTGGGCACTAGATTCTCCACATATCTGGAAGCTTCTTCCCTCTTGAATGGGATTCATGTGGCAGAGCATCGCAGAGGCATGGAGCACAGTGGCTCAAACACTCTAAATACATTTAAATACTAGTTTTGCCTGCCCCCATCAGTACAGGGGGCATACCTGGTTATTATCACCAGGAGGGAGCAGAGTGATGTGACCATCAATTCACAAGACACGTGATAGGAAGTGAACAGTGGTTTTAATAGTCTTACAACTGAGCCTGCCTGCGGCAAGATGAACTGGCAGTAGGCTCACAACTGCAGATCTTTATACTTCCAGTTAGTGGGAGGAGCCATGGGCGGAACCATGGGCAGAGCCAAGGGTGGAGCCCAGTACAAACTCCTCATCTCCCCCTATGGGCAGAGCCGTGCAACTGCTCGTATACCGAGCTTACAAGGACACAACACATACAATATAACACAGTGTGAATTACTAGGATTGTGATTCACCACACGGAGCACAGCGCCCGATTTGGCTCAGGGCACGGACCTCCATTTTGGACAGACACCCGATTCTCTCGCCCAATCGCGGCTTGCAGCATCGCGAGGTGGAGAATCTAGCCCTTAGTCTCCCAAACGGAGGATCCGACCTAGTCTCCCAAACAATCTGCTTTTGTAATGTTGTTTGAAGATCAATATGGCCAAGAGTCAAGAGGGTGGTTTAAATTTGTCCTGTATGAATCATTCCTTACCCACAAATACGAGGCAAGATTCTCTGGCAGCAGGAGGTGACCCCCAGTTTGCCGGCAGCGGGATTCCCTTGTCCTTCCAATGTCAATGGCATTTTCCATTGAATCCACACCATGCTGCCGGGGAACCTGTGACAAGGATACAACGGGCAGGACTATAATATCACAGAACAGCCGGAAGATCTCACCCAAAATCTATATACAACTGCTGTGTGGCACTGCCTAAATTCGCATTTGACCAGTGTTTCCACTCAATGCCGCTCTTTTCATTTCAGCACAATTTGGTTGACATTGAGGCAACTTCTGCAAAAAGATCGCAGAATATTAAGTGCCAATTGTGATCAGTAAAACTCATGTTTCAGCCATCGCTTGGCTAGTTTTCACAACACTGTGCTAGAAGTTGGGCCTCTCCACAAAACATGCTGTCCCCCTCCCCCCCCCCCCCCCCCCCCCATCAGCCTTCAAAGGAGTTTCCAAAATTAAGCTGGAATCTTTGAGTGCAAGAATAGTTTTTTTTTTAACGCATTTTAGAAAATGTAGTTAGGAACTCACTACTATACCCTAATTTAGCTGGAAAATGGTTTTGTATATTTTCCAGAAGCTACTTTCAGTAATTTACAAATTGGGTTACTTATGGATGGTGGATTGACACTGTGATTTCGCCCACTTCAGCTTTATTGATCAATCTTGACTGAGTTCCGACTTTTAAATGTATCAATGAATATATCCTGCTGGCTTTCGGCAGACTTTTTTGGGTGGCAAAATGCAAATGAACTTGAGTGAAAACTCAGGGGAAATAACACTTTTCAAAACGGGTGTAATGTTGGGAACGATTTGCATTTGGAATTGTGCACCAAGTGGAAATTCTACCCCACAAACTTTGCAGAAGACTGGCAGACCCTTTGCACTAAAGTTACAAGTCTGCAGATCTCTTTAAATGCCCTGGACCGTAAAAATAAAAATTAAGAGTAAAACAATTTCTCACTTCATACAATTCTGTGCTCATCGCTGGACTGCCTGAGGGTTAGATGTGTATTCACTTCTATGCCACTAGGGAACAGTGATGCATCTCGCACCAAACTGCCAGGCAGGATTCTCTGCCCACTAGATGGCTGGGAAATAAGTCAAAGGAAAATGTTTGAAATCTAAAATAAAACAGAAAATCCTGGAGATACACAGCGGGTCTGTCATTCGACAATGGAAAGGTTCATATTTTGGGTAGAGACCCTTTGTCAGAATTTCAACTGTTTTAGAAGAGAAAATAATCGGGTAATAAAAATTAAAAGCAGCACGATCAGTTAAAGTATATCTCCTTCAGTACTTTGCCTGGGGGTTTGGGAGATTATTTAGTGGGAATGAAACAATAAGTACAAGGTAGCTGCTTTTCTACAGATTATTTTTCCATTAAAAGCTCTCTGGAATGTTGCGGGACAGAGAGAGATTGAAGAAAGGCCAAAGAAACATCTTGCAAGGAAGCAAGTGAAACAGACCCTGATTGGCACCCTGTTGAATGTCTAATGCTTACCCATGCTACTGTGAGAATGGGCTGTAAATTGTGTGGGGGGGAGCGGGGGGAGGGGGCAGGAAGTTGTTAGCCACGCTTCAATATGGTCAATTTTAAAAATTCATTCCTGGGATGCATGCTCAGCAGGCTGGGCCTTGCCATCTCTAATTGCCCCTGAGAAAGTGGTGGTGAGCTGCCTTCTTGAACCACGGCAGTCCATGTGGTGTAGGCACACCCACGGTGCTAATTAGGAAGGGAGTTCCAAAAAACAGTAAAAGAACACCAATATATTTCCATGTCAGGATGTTGAGTGGGTTGGAGTGGAACTTCCAGGTGTTGGTGTTCCCATGTATCTAATGTCCTTGTCCTTCTAGATGGTAGTAATTATGGGTTTAGAAGTTGCTGTCTAAAGAACCTTAATGTGTTCCTGCTGTGCATCTTGTAAATGGCACACACTACTGCACTGTGTGATGGTGCTGGAGGGAGTGAATGTTTGTTGATGAGCTGTCAATCAAGCAGGTTGCTTTGTCCTGGATGGTGTTGAGCTTCTTGAGTGTTGTTGGAGCTGCACTCATCCAGGTAAGAAGAGCGTATTCTATCACACTCTTGACTTGTGCTTTGTCGATGATGGACAGGCTTTGGGGAGTCAGGAAGTGAGTTATACACCACAGAATTCCTAGCTTCTGACCAGCTCTTGCAACCACAGTATTTATGTAGCTGGTCCAATTTAATAATATTAATCTTTATTGTCACAAGTGGGCTTACATTAACACTGGAATGAAGTTACTGTGAAAATCTCATAGTCACCACATTCCGTCACCTGTTCGGGTACAATGAGGGAGAATTCAGAATGTCCAAATTACTTAACAGCACGTCTTTTGGGACATGTGGGAGGAAACCAGAGCACTCAGAGGAAGCCCAAGCAGTCACGGGGAGAATGTGCAGACTCTGCACAGACAGTGACCCAAGCTGGGAGTCGAACCTGGAACCCTGGCGCTGTGAAGCAACAGTGCTAACCGCTGTGCTACCGTGTGCTGGTTAAAAAAAAACGAGGATGTTGGGAGTGGAGGATTTAGCGATGGTAGGGCTGGGGGGTTGACTTCCGTGCGACAGGGGTTATGCACTGCGATTGTAGCTGATGACGGTGATGGTGGTGGGGATGGTTATGGGGGGTGGCAGGCTACCCACAACTGCGGACTACACACACACACACACACTTCTTCTCTGGCCAGTCAAGACCAGCCCACCTCGCAGACCCATCTGACAGAGCACCGAGGAATGTTGTTTTACAGATGTTTAATGTGCACAAATATTTACAGATACGTGCCTAGCTCTATAACTAAACTGTGCCCTGCACCAAGCCGACTTAACTGGTGTCTAACTTTCTGGCCTTATGGGCCCTAATGCTATGTCTAGATAGATTACCAGACAGTACATCAGGAGTGGAGGTGGCCTGCTGCGATTCCCGCCCTACGACCTGGTCCACATTGGCAGCCGTCTTCTGAGGTGACCGGGACTGGATGGGCCCAGATGCAGCTCGGGTGTCCCAGGTGGCGTGGTGCCTCCCTGTTCTTCCCGCTGCCCAACAGGTATACTGGGGACAGGAGGGGGGGGGGGGGGGGGGAGAGTCCGAGGTGCTATGGTGACCTGGCATCTTCCCTGCGTGAGTCACTGGCACGGGCCCTCATCACCTTCTTCTTCCTCAGGGTGCCCGGTAGCCTCCAGGCTACCCCATGGGGTGGAAGTGCGAGCAGAGCTATCCCTGGAGGCTCCCCTCCCACCTGGCACTGCCATTCCTCGTGGTCCACTCTGGTCTTGACCAGGGTCTGCATGCTGGCAGCCATGGAGCACAGGGGGTGGAGCATCGCTGTCTGGGACTATCACCCATTGACTGTGCCACCACCTTCTGGGTCTGTGTCACATCAGCCAGTGACTGCGCCATCTCCCTCTGGACTGGGCAATGCCACCGACTTTCTCAGCCATGGACTGCTGTGACTGGGCCACGCTTGGAAGCGCCACGGCAATCTCCAGGTGCTGTCATACATGGCTGCCTCTGAGACAACAACCCTGTCCTGAACCTTGGCCAGGGCGTGCACAGAATGCTCCTGCCCTTGGACCTGCTGATCCAAAGCCATAATTCTCACCCCCAATACCTCCACCGCGGGCGCTACCCCTGCAGTGTTGGCCTGGGTGGCACGCATAGGTGGCACCTCCTCCTGCTCCTGCATGCGGTTAGACTCCTCCAATTGCGATTTCAGGTACTGGATGCTTGCCGACAACCCCTGACATTCTCTGACTGCATCTCCACAATTAATGGGACCATCCATTCCAGAAGCCACAAACCCTTCTGGATGGTGGCTAGTACCTGGGGTTGGCCCACCTTCCGATAGTCCACCCCTTTGGGAGTTCCTACCTCCACCTGATGTATCGGATCAGCTGTGTGCTGAAGAGCCTCTTCATTAAAGTGCCAAACCGAGATGAGTGTCTCTGGGATGGTGGAGGGTGTTGGGGGCAGCAGTGATGTGAAGTCATTATCATCATTGGACTCGAGCTCCAGGGTTTCTTGGGTCACAGGAATATGGCTCTCGTCCCTGCTGCCCTCCTCATCGCTGGTCAGCACACGGTGGAGGGGGGAAGTGGGGGTGGGGGGGGGGGGGGGCTTCGCCTCTGGCATGGCTGGGGGCGAGGGGTGGGGGGAACACGAGATAAATCCGACCCATCACCAGCAGGTCCTGCAAAACATAAGACAAGATGCATGATTAGTTTGTGGCCTGGGGGGAGGGGGAGAGTGGGGGTGTGGGGGTGAGGGTGGGGTTGTGGATAGTGAGGGTGGAGGCTGAGGGCTTTTGTGAGGGGAGTGTGGGGGTGAGGGTGGCAGTGAAGGTGGTGTGGGGGTGGAGGCAGTGTGAGGGTGAAGGTGCTGTAGGGGAGAGCTGATTGTGAGGATGGGTGTTGGGGCGAGGGTGGGGGTGATGGTGATGTGGGGGTAGTGTTAGGGGCAGATTGACACATGGGTCATGGGGAACCACAACTCAGCGGGGCCTCATTTCCTCTCTGATCTCCACCCCGGCAACCTTCCTTTCCTCTGGGCTGCCAACCATGTCCCAGGCCCCCTGCAAAGCCATGATAGGGGCCGCAAATCCGGCGGACCGCGTCCAGGTTTCTCCCGCTCCTGTCGGTTATGGGAGGCCTTCTCCTGCTGGTTGAAGGAGGGAGTGGGGGGGCAGATAATGACAGTGTTAGACAGTGCAACGCATGCAGCCCAGGGGGTGTTTAGCTGGTGTTCTCAGTGGCCAGGGCACCCGGCTATCGGCGGCCAGTATGGGTGTTGGCATGTGCTGCAGGGTGCAAGTTCGGCTGCCCTCTGGATGGGGGGGTTTGCAGGGGGAGAGAGGGGGGCAGGGGCGGGTGTCGTAGCACGTCAGTCAGATTGCGTCAGCTAGAGCCGGCCGGGAGCATTGTGCGCCGTTTGCCGCCCGGCACACATCCCATCTTGGGCCTCTCCGCCATTCTCCCGACACGCGGCTTTGCCCAGGATGCCATGTAGCCGAGAATTGCCCCAAAATATTTTCTATTTCTGGGACAAAGTGATGTTCGGAATAAGACAAAGAATATGCAACAGGGTAAAAGTGAACCAACTGTGAAATGAAATGACAATCGCTTATTGTCACGAGTAGGCTTCAATGAAGTTACTGTGAAAAGCCCCTAGTCGCCACATTCTGGCGATCATTTTCTTTTGTGGTTGATATTAATTAAATTTGAGGATCTTCCCGTTAGAGTGGTGTCCTTTCCAAGCTAACATAAACAACAATTTCTGGTGATCTGAGGGGGCTTGAGCAGCAGAAATTGACATGGTCTGACACCTTTGTGTGCTATCAATTGTTATTTAGTGAATGTCTAGGGCTGCACTTCATTGTACTGCCCCAGAACAGTTGACGGACTTGGGGGAAATCCATCCACCAGTGCTTTTTAAGGAAAACTGTAGGTTACAAGAAAATACAACTTTACGTATTCTTCCTATCCTGAGGCATAATTCTACCAACGTGAAGAAAGCTCCTTTTATTTAACCATACGCAAATAACCTTCTTGCAATTTGTGGACTATTGTGAGCTGAATTCCGAATTATATTTACATAATATTTTTCGTGGATGCGGAGATTAAAAGCAAAAGCAAATCTTGTACCAGTAAGTAAAGGATTATCGCAGGTGTGGATGGCGAATGCTGGCTACTTGGTGCACAAGTCTCTTTGTGTAGCCTCAGCAGAGGTGTGCTTGCATACTACAGAACAGCTGTTTGCTTAATAATGGACCGCTGTCCATCAACTTCGAGGATTAGTTTATATTTAAAGGGAGTTATTGGATTGCATATTGAAAGCAGGTGAAATAACCACCTGCGCACTTTTTGCAGAAAGATTTGTACGAATTACAGGCTCTATAAGGGATTGGTTCAGAAAAATGGTCAAAAACGCATGTAAAACACAGTACATCTTCCCAGGAAGAAATGGACCCTGTAAACATTACAAAGGAAAATTTCTCATAGATTGGTTTCTTATAATTAGTTTTTAGTTGATTAATCAGTAATGATATCACAGATTCACTCCTGTGGTATAGCAAAACCTCTATAATGTAAAAGTAATGATGCTCAATTTCACTGTAATTTTGTGCTTTTTGATTAGCTTAAATTTTAAAAATTACAGTTGTACAATTACTTGCAGGAATATTATTTACTGCTTACACTTGCTATATTAGGTAACACATAAGGGCCCAGTTTATCACTTATTATGCCGGCACAGAACAGTGCTCTTAATTGGCGATAAAGTCTTTTTCACCAATCGACGCTCATTGTAGTTGCATTATGGATGATGCTGATATTGGAATCTAATTCCCTGATTTTTCTTTTACAGATAATTAATTCACCTTTACCCAGCCAATTTTATTTTCGCCCAAATAAGCCATTACTTTCTTCGAATGCAAGTTATATATAGCTGATTAACTCACCCCCAGGGTGAGTTTAGTTGCGGCAGCGGGGAGAGTGGGGGAGGGGGCGGGGGGAGGCACATATAATCAGGCAGGAGTGTGGCAGGTGGGGACCCCGCCACCTTCTCATTTCCAACCCAATGAAGTCTGTGCTGGGCAGGCCTTCCTGCCCCACCACCAATTGAGGCCCTTAAGCAGGCAACTTTTAATGCACATTTAAGTCATCTTGAGACTGCTGGTATTAATCCTGTGGCGGGCAGGGGATTCACCATGTTGGGAGCACATCAAACAAATGCTGGTGTGTTTTCTCGCAGGCTCCCAGGGGTGTCCCTCATTCAAAGGGACTCAGTGCCTGTGATTAAGTCGCTGACGATAGATTATATATTGCTGACGACAGAGAGTCGTGAACACAGCCCAGTCCATCACACGACCCCACCTCCCACCCGTCTATGCCTCCTGCTGCCTTGGGAAGGTGGGCAGCATAATTAAAGACCCCTCCCACCCGGGTTATTCTCTCTTCCAACCTCCTCCATCAAGCAGGAGACACAAAAATCTGAGATTACACACTAACATTAAAAAACTGCTTCTTCCCCTTTGTGACCCTTTTATGAACTGAACTTGTCTCTCCACGCATCTTCTGTACTGATTAGTACTATACTCTGTATGCTTCACCATCGTCTATGTCTGTGTATTTACTTTATGAACTTATCATATAGCCTGTTTTTCATGCATGGAACGATCTGTATGGACTGTACGCAGAACAATACTTTTCACTGTACCTCAGTACACGTGACAATAAATCCAAATCCAAGTCATTCCACCCAGAAGCCATGCGCCATTTAAAGGCCATTTAAAACCCACTATTCGAGGCCAACTGGGATTTTTCAGTTGACTTCTATGTCCCAGAAAGTGTGGAAACAGGGCAACTGCCTGGAGCAGCTTCTGGTGACAGATCTGGGGAACATGTGCCCCAGACTGCTAAGACTTTTATTATCTAAGATTTAACAAGATGGAGAGAGGGTGCTTCCATCTTAGGGTGCTTACTCCCTCATTTACCTACCATTGCACCCTGCTGCTGTTTCAAAGCTGGATTTCCTCCTATTGGACCTCGAGCCCGTGCACCATCTTAATTGGAAAGTGAACTCATCCTCTGGCCAGTAATTGGGGGAAATTTGATCAAACAGGGGACTGTTTGCCAAATAGGGCCATCTTCTATTCCCCATTTGAGCCGCTTGGTGGTTCTGCATAGGTCGTGGAATATAATGAAGAACAGTATCTGAACTGGTGCAACACTCCAAACAATACTCTGTAATTATAATACCTTTTTTCTGGGACCAACACATTTTAAAGGGAAAGCAAAATACTGTGATGCTGGAAATCTGAAGGGGATAGATGAGGCGGGATTCTTCGACCCCCCCCCCCCCCCCCCCCCCCCCCCCCGGGGCCGGGTCGGAGATTCCCCGAGGGGTGGTGCAAATCCCGCCCCGAGGCCGGCTGCCGTATTCTCCAGCGCCGTTTTTCGGGTGGGGGCTGGATTCACGGCACACCAGTTGGGGGCCGTTGGCAGCAGCCCCCCCTGTCGATTCTCCGAGCCCCGATGGGTCGAGCGGCCGTCCGTTTTTGGCCAGTCCCGCCGGCATGAATCACTCAACTCACGTACCGGCGGAACCTGGCCGGTAAGTCGGCGAGGGTGGTCCTCGGGGGGGGGGGGGGGGGGGGGGAGCGCGGGGGGATCCGACCCCGGGGGGCCTGGCCCGCGATCGGGGCCCACCGATTTGCGGGCGGGCTTGTTCCATGGCGGCACATCTTCCTTCGGCGCCTGCCCCTCTAGATCTCCGCCATGGATGGCGTGGAGAAGAGAACTCCCCGCACATGCACCAAAATATGCCAGCCGGTCTGCGCTTGCATGGAACCATGCTGGCAGTTCTGCGCAGGCACAAGATTGCTCTGGCATTTCGACGCATGCGCGAACTCACGTTGTCCCTTTGCCGCTGGCTTGAACGGCACCAACCCCTCCAGCGTTCACCTAGCCTCTGAAAGTGCAGAGAATTCCTCATTTTTGGGAGCTGTTGACGCCGGTTCTCCTGCCGGCGTGGGGACGTAGTCCCCCAGAAGGGAGAATCCCGGCCATGATCTTTGTGTTGAGAGTACTAAGTGGAAACAGAATTTATAAGTGTGTGGTCAGGGTCTACAGAGGGGCTGTGGAAATTGCCTATACTCCCAAAGTATGCTGCTCGGGTCTGTAGTTTTGCAAAAACCAGGGGCGAGATTCTTTGTTACCGACACCGATTTCAAAATCGGCAATCGGGCGGAGAATCCCTTTTTATGACGAAATCTGGGGCGGCGCCTGTTTGGCGTAGGTTACATATGCTCCGCCCCTCCGAACCGGTGTCATCGCAGCACGCACCGCGTGCCATTGGGACGGCCTCAGTGCGTCACCTGAAAGTCCACCTCCGATGTTCCCCCGGTGTGCCGAATTCATGACGGCGCGATTCACTTCTGGGGTGGGATTCTCCCGAAATTGGCGGGGCGGCCCGTACCAGCGGTCCGTACCAGCGGCAAGAGCGGCGTGAACCAATCCGGCATGGGCCACCCGGAAATTGCAGAATCCTCCGCACTTCCGGGGGCTAGGCCAGCGCTGGAGGGGTTGGCGCCGTGCCAACCGGCAGCCGGCACGAGTTGGTGCAAATGCAGGACTGCCTGCATGTTCTGGCGCATGCGCAGAACCGCCGACGTGTTTCCTGCACATGCGCAGGGGGTTTCTTCTCCGCGCCAGCCATGGCAGAGCCCTAGAGAGGCTGGCGCGGAGGGAAAGAGTGTCCTCATGGCACAGGCCCACCCGCAGATCGGTGGACCACCCCCCCCGGGGGCTGGATCCCCCTGTGCCCCCCTCACATAGCCGCCCCCCAAGCCAGGTCCCGCCGGGATGGACCATGTCTATTTCACGCCGGCGGGACTGGCCGAAAACGGATGGTCGCTCGGCCCATCGGGGCCCAGAGAATTGCCGGGGAGAGCCGTTGCCAATGGCCCCCAACCGGCGTGGTGTAATCCCCGCCCCCGCCCGAAAACCAGCGGGGGTGATGGAGAATCCCACCCCTGGTCTCAGCCGTGCGGGAATCTGGCGTGGCGGCTGCGGAAAGCCGATCGGGAGCCGTCGGGGGTGGTGAGCAGGGGGTGGACAGGGGGACTGGTGGGGGGTGGCCAGGGGGACATTATCTGGCAGGTTGGGTACGTGCACGGCTGGCATCATGTTTTATGGTGCGACCGCTATAGGTCATTGCCATGCACGGCCACAGGCCCAGCTAGTCTCTGGCCATTTATTTTGTGGAGACTGGGAGTTTCATGTGGCACGGCTGCTAGCCCCTCACAGGACGGAGGATCGGTGAGGGGGCAGCACGATTGTTTCCACGTAAAACGCCACGGATCCTCCGCACGTAGCCTCAGAATCGGAGAATCTGGCCCATTATCCTTAATTTACAGCAGGTATTTGCATATCTGGATCTCGACCTGAGGTTGGGGCTTCTCCCCCTTTCAGATCAACTCTTACTTCTCAGTCATGTGATCATGACACCATTATTACATCAATGTGCTTCTGATATTAACCTAGGTGTCCCCCAAGTCTTTATCCCTATCATAAATTAATATTTCTCGTCAGTATTTACTGTTGGGACAGGCCAAAATGGTAGGGAAATTGGGGCAATAAAAAATGATGCTTAAGAGTGTACATATTACAGAGAAGGAGGTGCTGGAGGTATTAAAGCGCATCGAGACCGATGAATCCCCGGGACCTGCTGAAATGTATCCTAGGACATTGTGGGAGGCTAGGGATGAAATTGCCGGCCCCCTAACTGAGATATCTGAATCACCGACAGCCACAGGAGAGGTATCTGGAGATTGGAGGGAAGCAACAAATGTTGTGCGCTTGTTTAAGAAAGGCTGTTGGGATAAGACCGGTGAGCCATACTTCTCAACTGGGTAAGTTGTTCGAAGGTATTCTGAGGGACAGGATCTACAGGCATTTAGACAGGCGAGGGTAAATTAGGGAAAGCCAGCATGGCTTTGTAAGGGGAAAGTCATGTCTCACGAATGTGATTGAGTTTTTTGAAGGTGTAAACAAGAAGGTAGCTGAGGGCAGTGCGGTCAACGTTGTGTGCATGGGCTTTAGCAAGGTCTTTGACAAGATACCGCATGGTAGGTTATTGCAAAAGGTTAAATCTCACAGAATCCAGAGCGAGGTAGACAATTGGGTACAAAATTGGCTTGCCGACTGATGTGTTAGGCAGGTTGGTCGACATTGACTGCAATTGGATGCAGTGAAGCTCGAAACAGACGTCTGACACAGGAGATGATCCAACACTGTTTTATTTAACTAGTGGACTGCTGTACATGTTCAGCTGTGGGTTGACGCTCTACTAATCTAACCTCTTACTGGCTTGACCAGACTTACTAGCTACCGCATGGTGATAGTGTCACTAACTTATGCACTCTGACGTCTCAGTAGCTGGGTCCTGAGAGAGGGAGAGTCTTAATGCCCTGTGGGCTTTATAGTGGTGGTTTCCTGTCTGGTGATTGGTTGTTCTGTGTTGTGTGTTCATTGGTCATCCTGTGTGTCAATCACTGCCTGTCTGCATCTCATTATATCCATGAGTGGATATTATGAAACCGACCAAAGCCAAATGGTGGTTGTGCAGGGTTGCTTTTCAAACTGAAGGCCTGTGGCCAGCAGTGTGTCTCATGGATCGGTGCTGGATCCACTGTTATTTGTTATTTATATATTAATGATTTGGCTGAGAATGTAGGCATGGTTAGATGACACCAAGATTGGTGGCATAGTGGATAGTGAAGAAGGTTATATAAGATTGCAACAGGATCTTGACCAATTGGGCCAGGCGCCGATGAATGGCAGATGGAGTTTAATTTGGATAAAAGTGAGGTGATGCGTTTTGGTAGATCAAATCATGGCAGGACCTACTCAGATAATGGTTGGGAGTTGGGGAGAGTTAGAGAATAAAGAGATCTGGGGGTACAGGTTCATAGATCCCTGAAGGTGGCATCGCAGGTGGACAGGGTGGTGAAGAAGGCATTCAGCATGCTAGGTTTATTGGTCAGAATACTGAATACAGGAGGTGGGACGTCTTGTTGAAGTTGTACAAGACATTGGTAAGACCACACATGGAATACTGTGTTCAGTTCTGGTCACCCTATTATAGGAAGGATATTGTTAAACTAGAAAGAGTGCTGAAGAGATTTATGAGGATTATACCAGGACTTGATGGTCTGAGTTAAAAGGAGAGGCTGGGGCTTTTTTCCCTGGAGCGTAGGAGACTTTGGGGTGAACTTATAGAGGTCTATAAAATAATGAGGGGCATAGATAAGGTAGATAGTCAACATCTTTTCCCAAAGGTAGGGGAGTCTAAAACGAGAGGGCATAGGTTTAAGGTGAAAGGGGAGAGATACAAAAGAAACCAGAGGGGAAATTTCTGCACACAGTGGCTGGTGAACATCTGGAATGGGCTGCCAGAGGCAGGGTGGAGGCGGGTACAATTTTGTCTTTCAAATATCAGTTAGACAGTTACATGGGCAGGATGGCTTAGAGGGATATGGGTCAAATGCAGGCAAGTGGGACTAGCTTAATGATAGAAACTGGGCAGCATGGACATGCTAGGCCGAAGGGCCTGTTTCCATGCTGTAAACATCTATGACTCTATTTACATCCTACTACAAAAAGCAATGTATGCAAGGTGTTATATCACACAATAAATGTGCTCTGCTCCTTGATATTGCCAGGGCTTCGTTGCAGGGTGTGACTCTCTGCCCTAAGAAGAGTCACCCTATTTTGCTGCATTTCCTGCAGCAGAATGCCCAGGGCTTTGAGAGTGAAAGGGACAATTTTACATTTATTGCAAGCATCCAAGTTTGCCACAGAGTAACGGGCATGAAAAATGCATTGTTTCTGTAAATGATGCTGGTGGCTGGATTTTGCACCAAGTGGTGGCAGCAAGTGAAGTTTTGGGCCAGACTCACTTTGCGTGCTTTGTGTGCACAAGGAGGCAAAGAAAACAGTGGCTTCGTTAGCAAATTGGAAGAACACAGCTTTGTGCTGAAGGTTTCTCAAGATTTTCCTTCTTTCACATTGATCACTCAGGTAATTGCCATGGTGATGAAAGAACGGGTCAGTGATCATTACAACACTAAAACATCAAAGGAAGCCAGGGCTTTCACACCTCCTACATTGGAGAACTCACTTACTTTTCAGAAGAGAAATAATTTTGGCATTGTGCCTTAGGGAAGACAAAATTCATAACAGGTGTAGTAGGTATCATGTTGTCGGTGATGTTGTGGCTATTAGATAACAGTGGGTTCATTTTTACTTTGGAGAAGTGTAAAACAGCTGATATCGATTCAGCCTCCGTTATAAATCTCTCCTGATTTTCATCACCATTAAAGTCAATAGAAAATCAGGGAAGATGTATAATGGGCAGCTGAATCAATATTGCCCGTGTTATGCTATCTCCTGAAGCCAACATTGCACCCCACCCCCCCCCCCCCCCCCACCCCAGTAAAAGAGTTTTGATGTATGATTTTTAGAGAGGGGTGAACACAATCCTCAATGTATGTGATGGACCTTTTATGTTGCAACGTCGAACTGAGGAACAAGCCAAATCCTGATTACAATTTACGCTGCTTGAGTTTCAGACTGTCACCTCTCTTAGGTCTAAATTCACTGAAAGGATTCCTGAGGCCTGCTGGAAGATTAATTCTCACCTGAAACTTGGATAAACTGATGTATATCTTTGATTTCAACCTATTGCTTTCATTATTGTTTTTTGGAAAGCCTGCCTGCTTCAGATTCCCGTTTATGTGAGGTTTGAATGCTTTATCGCTTCATGGGGCTGGATTCTCCGCCGCCCACCGCCGGTAGCAGAGTTCCCGATGCGGCGGAGAATCCAGCATCGGAGAGAAAACTGGATTGGTGTCCGATGCTCCGCGACCCCCCCCCCCCCCCCCCCCCCCCCCACTGGCATTTGGATTGAGGTCCTTACTAACCCATTTGCATCCACTTAGCGGGCCGGGCACCATGTTCTCTGAGCCGTGTGCTTCTCCTGTCCTCTGGGCCAGGAATCACGCGGGCCCTGAGAACATGGTGCCTTGTCTTCACGTGATGGACCTCCTGGTGGCCAAGGGGGTAACTTCTTAGAGGGGGTTTTCCTCAAAATCCATCTGAGGGTCACCCTCCACCCCCCCCCCCACAATGCAAGATCTGCCCTCCCAACCCCCGTCTCCCCCAGAGACCTCATAAACAAAGAACCCCCCCAGAGATGCCTTAAATAAAGTCCCCCAGAGACCCCCTAAATAAAGTGACTGCCTCAGAGACCCCATAAATAAGGGGACCTCCACAGACCCTCCAGAAAAGAGACCCCTGTCAGGCATCCCCCTTTCCCTCCAGAAAAGTCATCCTTGTCTGGAATAGAGAGCAGTTCAGACAGGGGCAGTGAAATAAATTACTGTTGTAACTCTCATCTGGGCATACAGCTGCTAGCTCAGAGGCAGGAAGAACCACATGTCAATTCCTGGAAAGAGAAGCCAGGCAGCTGAGTTTAAATCCCTCAGATCAAAGAGGGTCAAGTGCTAACAATTTCCAGCTGACCACTTTAAATTCACTCAAGATGAAGGAGCAGATTGGAAAGCATTTAACTTTCTTTGCAGTGGTTGATGTTTATCAACATTATGGGCAGGGCACCAGAGTTACTCAACCATGAAGGAAGATGAATGAAGCACGGCTGATAACTATGTGCATGGAAGCTGTCAATCACAGCCTAGTAAGAAATGAATGAGTGGCTTGCAGCTCAAAGATCATTGCTGCTGTCTGGACTGCTTTCTAGCTTCCAGAAAGTTGTATCATTTCTAAGGGGTTTGTGGGGATCCCTTTAGTTAGGGACTCTCTGTGGGGCATTCCTGTTGTTAGGGAGTCTCCAGGGGGAGTCTCCTTTGTTCAGGGTCTTTGGAGTTCCTTTAGTTAGGGGGTCTCAAGGGGTGGTCCTTTTCTTTGGGCATCTCTGGGGGTGGGGGGAGGCCTTTATTAAGCGAGTTTCTGGGGGGATGTCTCTTAGCGGGCTGTGATTGATATCTTCCACAAACATAGGTGTCACCTTATTTCATTCATCTTCCTTCATGGTTGGGTAACACTATGTATTTGTAACCACAATGTTTACAAACATCAACCACATCAAAGAAAGTTAAGTGCATTCCAATCAACCCCGCCCCTCCTTCATACTGGAGTGATTTTGTAGTGCTGAGCTGGAAATTGACAGCACTTAGTTCCCTGTGTTTGCGGAAGCTGTAATCACAGCCCACTCTTAGAAATGAGTGAATGGCTTGCAACTGGAGGGTTTAAACACAGGCCATTGCTTTTCTCTTTCCAGGTATTGACAGAGAATACTGGCCATAATGTAGTATGACAGCAAGACGGTCCTTCGCTCTCTACTCCATGTTCCTATATGAGTTATACAGTAGATTTTCCATTGAAGTAGAATTGGGACTTTCTTTAACCATGGTTGGACATCAGCCTACCGCAGGGATGCAACACTGAGTCCTGATAATTTTCTATTCTCAAAATCCACCGGTAAAAAGAACAGAGAATGACTGTTACAGATCTCAGAGGAGCAGTGCTGCAACTAGCATCAGTATAAATCCAGAAACAGATCTTAGTTTGTTTTGAATTTGGAACTCATGCAATTAGTTGCTTCGCAGTCTATTACTTTACATTTTGAGCCACCTCCGTGTGGGGGCATAATTTGGAGGTTCACCAATGACAAATCCGACAGGGTGAGGATGTAATGAAGCTAATTACCATTCAACAATGTGTGCCTCATTACATCATTCTACTTTACCAGGAATGACCAGAAGTAGGGCAGAAGGTTCTGGCAGTATTTTCGTTCAATAGTTTGCGCGAACAGGATTTTTTCTTCAGCAGCCCTTCATGTTTTCATGGGAAGAGGTTTTGTTCTCCGCCGGCAGATTTGTAGGTGTGGCTGGCTGTAAAATTCTTCTGATGGCCTTCCCACCAGACCCTTGCCAAACCTGACCTCTCTGCAATTTTATGGTGATACGGGCGAGGCCTAGGCCAGCCTCCTCACCCTTGCCCCAATTGTGGCCCTTATGTGGTGAATTCAAGACCACTTAAGGACCATTTCCTGTCCAGCCTCAATTTTAAGGATGGCAGGAGCCTGGGGGGAAGCCCGAAAAATAACCCTGCTCAGGCCTCGGATGGATGGGTGAGGGGAGGGGGTGTGCCTTTCAACATCAGGCATGCTCCCAAAATATCTGGCTCCTACAAATACTTCCTTCCCTCTCCCCTCCCACAGCTGCACAAACACCTTCTCTGTCAAACCCCTGGGCCTCACCTCCCCTCTCCACCCTGAGACCCGACACTTACCTAGTCTAGTTCTCCCGGGACTTAGATTTTGGGGACGCCCTTCAATCAGTTAATGCTAATTGGAGTGATTAATGTCCGTGGTCAAACCAGCATTGGCGGTGATGTGTTTGCCGCCAACTCCTTAGGTGGCAGGAAGGGAAAGCCCGCCATCCAAAAAATCTTGGTCCATGTTTAAAAACACTGACTGTGCTTCGGTGCAATGGGAGGAGTGGCTGCATCAAATTCATGATAGTGTTGTGATAAACATGACAGTCATTCTGCATGGTTTAGTATCGGATCATTTGGAGAAAGTCCTTGCACTTGTTTAAAGTCCATTAGTTCTAAAACCCGAGGTTATGCTGTAATCAAGAAGATGATGGCTCATTGAATAATGAGCTACAATCTCCTTTGTTATTATCTAGTCATTATTCTTCTACTGAAATTATCCTCCACACACCAGACACAACATTTGTGTCTCTTATGATGTTGTATATTTATTTATTTAAAAACCTCGTACATATCAATTGCAAATACATATACATATTGATTACATACTAAAATTATTCGTAAACCAATATTAGTTGTGATGAATGTAGAAATCATTATATAATATATTTCATATTTGTGGCAGTAATGTTATTAAAAACCATGATTTAAAATACATACAGGCAGTGTGTCGACTAAAGCTGTAATTAAATAGTCGTAAAAGGTGAGGTAGTCATTCATTCCAACCACTTACTTGGTTACAGATAAAGGGCAAATGGAATCTTGTTTTGATTGCTGGAGATTTCCTGGAGTGAAGATAATTTGAGGCAGTGGTGTTTAGTCCTAACTAAGCAGGCCATGGAAAGCAGTGGGATACTATGCCCTCTGGTCCTAGACTCTCCTATGAGAGGAAACATCCTGTCAAACCCCTGAAGAATCTGAGATGTTTCAGTGAGATCACCTCTTACTCTTCTAATTCCAATGAGTAGAGTCCCAGTCTGTTTAACCTTTGTTTATAAGACAAACGTTCCATACCTGGGATCATCTTAGTGAACCTTCTTTGAACCACTTACAATGAAAGAAGGCTTTAAACCCCCTCAGATCCTTTGATCTACAAGGTATATAAAAGATAAATAGCATTTACTAAGTTGTAAATGCTTCACTGTTCACAGAGAGCCAGATGTCTGGATTGTTTAATTTTGTTTCCTTTCGTGATTGAATTAATTATAAGTGGCTTATGGTGAAACTAACTCAAATGTTTATAAATATCTAGGAGTTAAGGGCTTTCACTTCCTCTTTTTCTCAGCAGAAAACACTTAATAGATTTTGGCCATGAGATGTCAATCATAGCTGGAGGCCCCTACTTGTCAGCGGGGTGGAGGAGGCAGGATTTGCAATTGGGGGGGGGGGAGGGGGTCCTGCCACCAGACCTTGCTATCGGGCCACCCACTCAAAATGGCGGCCTGATAGCAGGAATCATGACGGAATCCCTCACGATCCCTGCTATGCTTATATTACATGGCAAGGAACAGTGAATCACTTCTGGGTGTCATTCCTCGCGGCAGCGCTAACCAGAAGTATTTCAGTTCCAGCAGGAGAACATGGGGCTCGATTCTCCGATTCTGGGGGCTATGTCCCCACGCCGGCATGGGAACAGTGGCGTTTTATACCAGACAAAATGGTGTAAAATGGCCACCGATTCCCCCTTTTGCTGGGGCTAGCATGCCGGCAGCGTAGAGCACCCGTCTCTAGCTGCCGATATGGCCCAGAGAATTGAAGGGTCCGTGGCCGCACATCGCATGGCGGCGGCCTGCAGCGGCCGCGCTGTGCTACATGGCGGAGGCCGCGCTGTGCTACATGGCGGAGGCCGCTCGTGGACTCAGCCTGCAAAATAGTGCCCCCCCTTTGGCCAGCTCGCACGCCCGGGCCAACCCCCCCCCCCCCCCCCCCCACAGTGCCCCCAGCCCCTAATAAGGTCCACACCACCCATGGATCAGCCCTCCCCTGACTTGTGGCAGCTCTGGACTGAGTCCGCAGCTGCCACGCCGAGTTCCAGATGGGTGAGACCACACGCGACCGATGCCTACATTCTGTTTTGGCAATCACTTCCCCAGAGCCTGTCCACCACCTATAAGGCACAAATCAGGAGTGTGATGGAATATTCCCCCCTTGCCAGGATGAGTGCAGCTCCAACAAGACTCAAGAAGCGCAATACCATTCAGGACAAAGCAGCCACTTGACTGGCACCCCTTCCACAAACATTCACTCCCTCTACCACTGACGCAGTAGCAGCTCTGTGTCCCATTACAAGGTGCACTGCAAAAACTCACCAATGCTCCTTCGACAGCACCTTCCAAACCCACATCCACTACCATCAAAAAGGACAAGGGCAGCAGATGCATGGGAACACCACCACTTGGAAGTTTCCTTCCAAGTCACTTACTTGGAAATATACTGCAGTTGCTTCATTGCCACTGGGTCAAAATCCTGGACCTCACTCCCCAATTACACAGTGGGTGTACCTACACCACACGGACTGCAGCGGTTCAAGAAAGCTGCCCACAACCACCTTCCAAGAGCAATTAGGGATGGGCAACAAATACTGGCCTACCCAGTGAAGCCCATTTCCCGCAAAAGATTATTTTCAAAAACTCAGCCGGAGTACTTGGAACATTTTCTGCAGAGACAAAGTTGGGAGGTGTGGGATGGAAATTTAAATGGAAATTTACAATCTTATTGCCATCGATCTCGTCCAGAACAAAGAACATCTAATAATTTTGCGAAACATAATGCCCTCATGTGGACAATGTTGGAGTCAATCATCAACAGCACCAACAAGAATTTACACATCAAATTTAAATTTGCTGTGACAGTTCACGCTGCATACGTTTCTCTCATAAATAGCTAAGCATGATCTTAACGTAACATTCAGACAAAGCACACAGCCAGTACAGCAGCAGTTATTGCCGCTGCAAATGACACAGGCACAGACCAAGAAGAATGACAAGTCACCTCCCTCTCTACCCAACAAAGCAGAAAATGCATGCACCTTGATGTTTAATAAGTGATATATTTGGTGGAAAGAATGAGGAGAGGCAATATAAACTAAAGGGTACAATTATAAAGAAGGTTCAGGGACAGAGAGATATATGTACACAAATCATTGACGGTGCCAGGGCAGGTTGAGAAAGCAGTTAAAGAGGTGGTACAGGATTGTGGATTTTATAATTGGAAGCACAGAGTAAGGAAGTTATGATGAATCCTTATTAATCACTGGTTCAGCCTCAACTGGAGCATTACGACTGACTCTGGGTACTGCACTTTAGGAAGGGTCCAAAAAAGATTTACAAGAGTGGTTCCAGGGATGAGGGAGTTCAGTAATGCGCATAGATTGGAGCGGCTGAGCCTGCTCTCCTTAGAGAAGAAAAGGTTGAGAGGAGAGTTGATAGAAGTGTTCAAAATCATGAGCGATGTCATGAGAGAGTAATTGTTCCCATGGGAGAAGGTCGAGAACCGGAAGATACTCTTGTAAAGTGATTCACGAAAAAATGACATGGGGTAAAAACATTAAGGCAGCGTATGTTTAGGACCTGATTTGCACTGCATGAGAGAATGCTGGAGACAGGTTCAGTCAATGGATTCAAACAATTATGGATTGAAATCTGAAGGAGAAAAATTGCAGGGCTACAGGGCAAGTGTGGGAAGTAGTACCAGGTAAATTGCGATTGAAAAGTTTCAGTGAGGGCTCGTTAGACCATATCACCTCCTTCTTTGCCCAAACATTTCTCATATTCTATCTGCCCAGTAACCCAGCAACACACTCCACACAGTACGGCATCAGTTCAAACATGACATCAGTGCAGCACGGTGGCTAGCACTGCTGCCTCACAGCGCCAGGGACCCAGGCTCGATTCTGACCTAGGGTGTCTATCTGTGTGGAGTTTGCGTGGGTTTCCTCCGGGTGCTCCGGTTTCCTCCCCACAGTCCAAAGACATGCAGGTTAGGTGGATTGGCATTCTAAATTGTCCCTTGGTGTCCAAAGGTTGTGTGGGGTTATGGGGATACAGGAATAGGGTGGGAGAGTGGGCCTGGGTAGATGAACATAGAACATAGAACATTACAGCGCAGTCCAGACCCTTCGGCCCTCAATGTCGCTCCGACCTGTGAAATCCCTCTAAAGCCCATCTACACTATTCCCTTGGCGTCCATATGTCTATCCAATGACTATTTGAATGCCCTTAGTGTTGGCGAGTCCACTACTGTTGCAGGCAGGGCATTCCACGCCCTTACTATTCTCTGAGTAAAGAACCTACATCTGACATCTGTCCTATATCTATCTCCCCTCAACTTAAAGCTATGTCCCCTCATTCTAGACATCATCATCCGAGGAAAAAGACTCTCACTGTCCACCCTATCTAATCCTGTGATCATCTTGTATGCTTCAATTAAGTCACCTCTTAACCTTCTTCTCTCTAACGAAAACAGCCTTTAATCCCTCAGCCTTTCCTCATAAGATCTTCCCTCCATACCAGACAACATGCTGGTAAATCTCCTCTGCACCCTTTCCAATGCTTCCACATCCTTCCTATAATGCGGCGACCAGAACTGCATACAATACTTCAAATACGGCCACACCAGAGCTTTGTACAGCTGCAACATGACCTCATGGCTCCGAAACTCAATCCCTCTACCAATAAAAGCTAACACACTGTACGCCTTCTTAACAACCCTCTCAACCTGGGTGGCAACTTTCAGAGATCTATGTACTTAGACACCGAGATCTCTCTGCTCATCCACACTACCAAGAATCTTACCATTAGCCCAGCACTCTGTCTTCCGGTTATTCCTTCCAAAATGAATCACCTCACACTTTTCTGCATTAAACTCCATTTGCCAACTCTCAGCCCAGCTCTGCAGCTTATCTATGTCCCTTTGTAACTTGTAACATCCTTCTGCACTGTCCACAACTCCACCGACTTTAATGTCATCTGCAAATGTACCCACCCATCCTTGTACGCCCTCCTCCAGGTCATTTATAAAATTGACAAACAGCAGTGGCCCCAAAACAGATCCTTGTGGTACACCACTAATAACTGGACACCAGTCTGAACATTTCCCATCAACCACCACCCTTTGTCTTCTTCCAGCTAGCCAATTTCTGATCCAAACTGCTAAATTACCCTGAATCCCATGCCTCCGTATTTTCTGCAATAGCCTACCGTGGGGAACCTTATCAAACGCTTTACTGAAATCCATATACACCACAGCAACTGCTTTACCCTCATCCACCTGTTTGGTCACCTTCTCAAAGAACTCAATAAGGTTTGTGAGACATGACCTACCCTTCACAAAACCATGTTGACTATCTCTAATCAAATTATTCCTTTCCAGATGATTATACATCCTATATCTTATAAACCTTCCCAATACTTTGCCCACAACAGAAGTAAGGGTCACTGCTCTTTCAGAGGGTCAGTGTAGACTCAATGGACCAAATGGCCTCTTTCTGCACTTTGGGGATTCTATGATTCTATGAATTCATCTACTACTATTTGGATATGACACTCCAGAATGGAACCCTTCTCCACAGTTCACGCTTAAGACAACCATTCAGGGGCAGCAGTAGCTTTGGATGTACTTTGGTGTTAAATCACACTTCCTGGCCACAAAACCAGGTCCTGTATTGCTGTTGATTTCTACCGTTTTCACTACTGAATTTAAGAGTTCAGGAAACAGTATCCCGTGGTGCTGTAATGCTTGTCTCTCTGCAAGTATTGTGGTTCACTTATCTGTTAGGTTGGTCTGTGGAGCTGGTGGAGGAGGGGGAGCATTAAAGAAGCAGGAAGAGGTGGGAGGTGGTTGGGGGGGAGGGGGGGGGGGGGCACTGTGCAAGGGGCTATACCCACTGTGGATCTTCAAGGAGCACATTTTTATACCTCAACTTGACTGAGCAGCAATGTGTGAGGCATTTGTTCTTCACTAAGGAGGCTGTATCAGAATTCTCTCACCAAATCCAATCCAATCCAATCACCTGCTGCTGCCATAACTGGAGCTTCCAAACAGGACAGGGTCAGCCTTTAGCTATTACTATTGGGGTCCAGGTGGCCCTTAACTTGCGTTTATATGAACATACAAGCATACAAAATAGCAGCAGAAGTAGACCATTCGGCCCCTTGAGTGTGTTCCTCCAGTTAATAAGGTCACGACAGATACATTTGTGTTTCAAATTCCACAGTCCCATCTCTCGGCTAACCTTTGATTCCCTTGCCGAGCAAGAACCTATCCACCTCTGCATTAAAAATATTGAATGAACCCACTACCATTGCTTCTGAGGCAGAGTGTTCCAACGTAGCACACCCCTCTGAGAGAAAAAAACCTCTCATCTCTGTCCTAAAGGGTGACTCCTAATTTTAAATAGTGCTCCCTAGTTCTGGACCAAGAGGAAACATTTTTCCCAAGTCTACCTCATCAAGATTGTTCAGGATCAATCAAGTTGTCCCTCGCTCTTCGAAACTCCAGTGGAAACAAACCCAGGCTGTTAAACTGTTCCTCATACGACAAACTGCTCATTCCATGTATCTATCCCGTAAACCGCCACTAAACCATCTGCGAATGCATTTACATATGGGGCTGGTTTAGCACAGTGGGCTAAGTAACTGGCTTGCAATGCAGAACAATACCAGCAGCGCGGGTTTAATTCCCGTACCGGCATCTCCGAACAGGTGCCGGAATATGGTGACTAGGGACTTTTCACATTAACTTCATTGAAGCTTACTTGTGACAATAAGCTGTTATTATATTACTATTATTATCCTTCCTTAAATATGGAGACCAAAACTGCACACAGTATATTAGACGTGAGTCGCAATTTAACCGGAAAAACAAATCTATGTCTGGTTTTGGCAGTGTTTCGTGGGGTGTTTCTTGGAGGCTTCTTGCGAGATTCAATGGCCTCATCCCAACACCAAATTGGGCCGACGAGGCCGACGATGGTCTCACCAGTGCCCTGTAGAGCTGAAGCATAACACCCTTACTTTTAGGTTCAATTCCTCTCGCAATAAAGGATAGCATTCCATTAACCTTGGCCATGCTAAAATATTGCCCCACAGAGTCCAAAGATGTGCAGGTTTATGGGGTTATGGAGAGTGGGCCTCGGTAGGGTGCTCTTTCGGAGCGTCGGTGCAGACCCGATGGGCTGAATGGCCTCCTTCTGCACGAGATATTCTATGGACAATCTTCATCATTACTTGTTGTACTTGCATACTAGGTTTTTGTGACTCATGCACTAGAACACCTAGATCTCTCTTTACCTCAGAATTCTGCAGCTGGTCTCAATTTAAACCATACTCTGTTGTTATATTCTTCCTCCCAAAGTGAATAACTTCACATTCTCCCACTTTATACTCCATCTGCCAGACTTTTGCCCACTCACCTAACCTATCTATATTCATCCGCAACCTCTTTCTGTCCACTTCACAACATTTTTCTCTACCTATCTTTGCATCCAGGCCTTTACTCCCTTCAACTAAGTTATTGAAATAAGTTGTTAAAAGTTGAGGACCAAACACAGACCACTATGGGACTCAATGTATCATAGCGTGCCAATAGGAAAAAAAAAAAATTTATGCAGACTCTCTGTTTTCTGTCAGCCAGCCTATCATGTTAATATGTTATCCTCCAGATCATGAGCTCCGACTTTGCGCAATAAGCTTTTATGTGGCACTTTGTCGAATGTCTTCTGGAAACCCAAATACAGTATGTGAACAGACTCCCCTTTATCCATAGCACATGTTACTCCTTCAAAGAACTCCAAATTATTGGTTAAACATAGGCCTGGATTCTCCATTTGGGAGACTAGATTCTTCCACTGGAGCTGAATCACAAAAAGATGTAGCAGGCAATTTAGGGGGTAAACCGACTGAGGGAAAATACTACTAGCATGAAGTCAGAGGGATACGCCCACACCTGGCCAAGTTACATTGTCCCAGTCAGACTTAAATTCATTAGTGGGAATACACAGGATGCCCCAGTCGTGCGGGACGCTCCTGTCTGACCAGCCATTATCCCATTCCAGAGTCTGATGGTCTCTTTGTCCGTCAATGGGAGGTTAGTTGCAAATCAATGGCATGGTTTTGTTCTTTTGTATGAATGAGAGTGTGCAATCGAACAGCCAAGATATCGATGTTAGATTCAAGTCTGGAAACACCAGAGTCTTTGGGCGGAGCATAGAGAGAGAAAGAGAGAGGGGCAGCATGGTAGCACAGTGGTTAGAACTGTTGCTTCACAGCTCCAGGGTCCCAGGTTAGATTCCCAGCTTGGGACACGTTCTCCCTGTGTATGCGTGGGTTTCCTCCGGGTGCTGGCCATGCTAAATTGCCCTTTGTGTCCAAAAAGGGTACGTGGGGTTACTGGGTTAGGGGGATAGGGTGGCAGTGTGGGCTTAAGTAGGGCACTCTTTCGAGGGTCGGTGCAGAGTCAATGGGCCGAATGGCCTCTTTCTGCACTGTAAATTATATGAAAGATCTATGAATCCTGTTTTGAACAGGTAGAACAGAAGGCTTGGAAATCGACCGAGAGAGGTAATGAGAGTTGCCACTGAAGCAGCTTTGGAAAAGGGTCCCAAATGACTGTCCCAAACAGAAGAAAACGTGCTTCATAAATGCAATAATTGCTTTTGTCTATCTGAGTAAGTTGCATGAGAGCTACATGTTCTGTTAAAATGCTGCTAATGGGAACAAATGTGTTAATGTTAAGAAACTATATGTAATCGGCTATTGTTCGGGTTGAAGTTAAAAGTGTGAGTATTGTTTTATTTTCTTTTGTTTTAATAAAGTTTGTTCATATAATAACCAAGCCCTATTTCTTATATTATCACTCCTGGAATGAACCGATCCGCACTGCTTCAAAACTTTAAAAAGTATGGCTCTGGTCCAGTCTCTTAGCCACTGTTGAGAGCTGACCAGGCAGTCGTAACACTATTGGGCCACCATTTTGAGCAGGTGGTCTGATACACTGGTCCAGCTGCTGGGTCCCCTCCTGTCCGTAACGCAAATCAGTAACCCCACAGGATTTTCTGAGTCAACGCCCCGCCTCCACAGTGTGAGTGTGAGCCTCCCCCCACCCCACCACCACCCACCACCAGACCTGTCAATCATAGCTAGATGTTTATAAACATTGCCGTTACTTTCGCAGCTTGGTACTTCAAAGCCCATAGCTGTGATTGACAGCTCCTACATCACATCAATGATGTTTAAGTGGTTTTCGCAGAGTAAAAGAGGAAGTGAGAGCACTTATAGAATCCCTATAATGCAGAAGGAGGCCATTCAGTCCATTGTGTCTGCAATGACCCTGCATAAGAGCACCCCACCTAGGCCCACTCACACGCTCTATCCTGGTAACTGCACATCTTTTGGATTGGATTGGATTTGATTTGTTTATTGTCATGTGTACCGAGGTACAGTGAAAAGTATTTTTCTGCAAGCAGCTCAACAGATCATTCAGTACATGGAAGAAAAGGGAATTAAACAAAATTCAAGAAAATACATGAGAATACATAATAGGGCAACACAAGATATGCAATTTAACTACATAAGCATTGGCATCGGTTGAAGCATACAGGGTGTGGTATTAATGAGGTCAGTCAATAAGAGGGTCATTTAGGAGTCTGGTGACAGTGGGGAAGAAGCTGTTTTTGAGTCTGTTCGTGGATGTTCTCAGACTTCTGTATCTCCTGCCCGATGGAAGAAGTTGGAAAAGTGAGTAAGCCGGGTGGGAAGGATCCTTGATTATGCTGCCTGCTTTCCCCCGGCAGCGGGAGGTGTAGATGGAGTCCATAGATGGGAGGCAGGTTCGTGTGATGGACTGGGCGGTATTCACAACTCTCTGAAGTTCCTTGCGGTCCTGGGCCGAGCAGTTGCCATACCAGACTTTGGGGGAGTTTTGGAAGGAGGTAGCAAGGACGGTATCGAGGGTGTTGGGATCCAGGGTCGAGCCAGGCTGGGGACTCGCAATTTTTGGGGTTGCAGTGGAGCCGGGAGTGCAGGAGGCGATAGAGGCCGGTGTTCTGGCCTTTGCGTCCCTCGTAGCCAGGCGGAGGATCTTGCTCCAATGGAAGGATGCGAGGCCCCCAAGCGTGGAGGCCTGGATCAATGATATGGCGGGTTCATTAAATTGGAGAGGGTGAAATTTGCCCTGAAAGGATCAGTACATGGGTTTTTCAGGCGGTGGCAGCCTTTCCTGGACTTCCTGGCGGAACGGTAGGGAAATAGGCCGACAGCAGCAGCAACTCGGGGAAGGGAGGGAGGGTGGGGTTTGGATTGGGGGGAGGGAGAGCTGTGTACATGGGTCTGTGGGATGTGGCGGGTGCTATCTCTTCCCCTTTTGTTGTTTGGGTGCACTTTTTTTTTTCTTTTTCCTTTTGTTTGAAGTTGCTCTTGAAGTTGGGGGGTATTGTTCTTGGGGTGTTACCGCGGTTGTTTGTTAATAGAGTTAAGATGTTTATATTTTGTAAAAATTTCAATAAAAATTATTTATAAAAAAAAAGATTTTGGTTGAGATGAGCACAAGAGCCTGCCTTTCAGGTATTATTCAACAGACTTCTTAGGTGATTTTAATCCTAAAACAAGCTTTATTCTACGAATTTAGTTAATATTTGTATAAACACACAGAGTAAGAATTATTTTCAACTACAAACTTAAAGACCCTACACAGCTACAGTACTCTATGTATAACTCTCAATAAATTCCCCCTTTAACTGTTCCAATTTAAGAACAAGATCCCATAGACCAAAAACCCCTTTTTACAAAAAACAGCAGGTAACTCTAATCATTGGGTTTCTTCCTTGGAATAATTCTTTAAATAACTCTATAGAGAGACAGGCAAAGATATTTCTCTGAATACAGCAGCCAAATGTGAAAACGAAAGTAAAAACATCACCGCAAGGTCCGCCTCGCCAGGGCATGCTGGTAGAGACCACCCGAGGTCCAACCCAACAACGAACTGCCTGCCCATGCCTCCTTTACCAGAACCTCCCCCCTCCCACGTGGGGTGTCTCCCTATTACAGGGGCCCCTTGGGGTGGCTCCCTGTGGAGTGCCCATCTATTTTACCCTGTGTGGGATTCCCCTAATACAGGGGTCTCTGTTGGGGGTCCCTCTATAACAGTGATCCTCGGTGTGTTGGGTCAGATCACCGCCATACTTGGGAGTAAGGGGGCAATCCGGGCGTGGGGGCGTTGTGCGGTGGGAGGGGTTGAAACCAATTTGCGGGGGAGTGGTTAGGGCCGATTCATGGTGCCCGGGGAGTTGGGGAGGGGGTGGGGGGCGGTGGCCGGCCACTGGATCTCATTAACGGCTGCCTGTTCAAGATGGCTGCCCAATAGCAGGATTCCCTGTGAATCCCTCATATTACATGTCATGCATAAATTTGCACGGTTTGGAAATTGAATTGCATCCCACTTTACAACTCCAAGGGGAACATAAAACTGGTGCAATTTTGCTCCAGTAGGAGAACATAGGGCGTGATTCTCCGTTTCAGAGACTAAGGGCTGGATTCTCCGATTGCCGATGGTGAAATCGCATTTGACAATTGGCTGGAGAATCATTTTTGATGCCAAAATCGGGGGCGACGCCGTTTTTTTGATGCTCCGCCTCCTCCAAAACGGCGTCATCAGTCAGTCTGCCGCATGTCATTGGGACGGCCTCAGGGTGTCACCTGAAGGCTCCCCTCTGAAGCTCCGCCCCCGATGGGCTGACTTCCCGACGGCGTTGATCACTTGTTTTGTCAACCAGTGGTGGCTGCGGGCTGTGTCCAGCACCGCCACAGTCGGGGGGGGGGGGGGGGGACCGTTCCGCTGGCCAGGGGGGGGGGGGCTTTGGTGGGGGCTGGGGGGGACTGGTGGTGGGGAGGGGGGTCCGGTGGTGGCGAGGGTGGTTACAGGAGGGAACGCATGGCTGGCGCCATGTTGTACTGCGCGACCGCTGCAGGTTACCACCATGCACATTCACGGTCATGGACCTGGTAATTCTCCGTCCGTATCTGCAGGTAAAGCCGAGGGTTTACGTGGCATGGCAGCTATCCCCCCCTCTGGCAGAGCATTGGTGTGGGGGCGGCGCAACTTTTTGGTCGTATTACTCGACACATGTTCCGGACATAGCCTCAAAATCCGAGAATCCAGCACTGACTGTGGTCGCTGGGAGTGAATCGGCTGACTTCTGCAACAACTAAATTGGCGCTGGTGCCGGAACAATTCATGATCTGTTCATGGGCTAGCCCGGCCCTACATGAAACTCGATTTATTTCAATGAAAAATGGTGTCCAATTTGCCGAGGTCGGGATTGCCACATTCGAGAGGCTGTCAAGCTGCTGCCGCATATTAGCACTCCATTCCCCAAACACACTCAAAGAACAAAGAACAAGAACAATACAGCACAGGAACAGGCCCTTCGGCCCTCCAATCCTGCGCCGATCATGGTACCTGCTTAAACTAAAATCGTCTGCACTTACGGAGTCAGTATCCTTCCATCCCCACGCTATTCATATATTTGTCTAAATGCCGCTATCATACCTGAACCCACCACCTCCCCAGGCAGCACTTTCCATATATTTACCACCCTCTGTGTACAAAACATGCTTTGTACATCTGTTCTGAACTTTTCCCCACGCACTTTAAACCTATGTCCCCTACTACTTGAGTCTCCTACTCTAGGAAAGAGCATCTGACTATCCACTCTGTCCATGCCACTCATAATCTTGTAGACTTATCCCAGCCAACAAAATGGCAGCATGGTGAGCAGCACCCCGGTCACACAGGTAGAGCTTGAGACCCTGCTGGAGGCCATGGAGAAGAGGGGGGCCACCCTGTAGCCCGGCGTGGGATGGAGGCTGCCATCTGCCGCCGTATACCGGGCCTGGGCGCAGATGGCATATCGTGAGCACCATTGATTCCACTGCCAGGATCGGACAGCAGTGCAGGAAGAAGCTTCATGACCTCCTCAGGGCACCCAGGGTGAATAGGCAGCACCAGGCCCCTGCCACCATCCCACTTCCCACACACCCGTAAACACCCCCCTCAAACAGAGGGCCACTGAACCCCACTCACCGGCAGTGTGCACGCACCCCACCCTGCACCACATGCCAGCACCCATGCAGCCCGCCACCAGCCTGTGTCGCACATGTCCAACTGCCTTACACTAAGTGCCCTCTGTCTCTCAACCCCCCCCCCCCCCACCCTCCAAGAGAAGGCGGCGCATAACCGCGAAGAGAGAGAGAGAAAATCAGAGGGCGACTGCCGGACCTCCAGCCACTCACCATCGCGGAGCAGTGGGCACTGGACCTGTTCAGTGGGCCCAAAGAGAGAGGACAGTCACTGAGGTGGAGGTAGGCATCGGGAAACCAGGTTAGCCCCCCGCTGAATTGCAGTGTCCCTATTGTCATAATATACATCTATGTATATAATGGAGTGCAGACAGGCAATGATTAACACACAGGATGACCAGTAAGCACACAGAACACAGCAGCCAATCACAAAACAGGACACGACCACTATAAAGCCAGAGGGCACCAGGTTTCCCGATCTCTCGGCACCCAGCCTCTGAGACAGTCAGAGCTCGTGAGCTAGCCAGTGCAAACACCATGTGGTAGCCATAAGTTTGGCCAGGCTAGTTTCAAGTCAGCATAGTGTCAACCCACGGTTGAACATGTATAATAGTTTAGATGTTAAATAAAATCGTGTTGCATCTCATCAAGTGTTGGAAGTCTGTCTCTCGCTACACTTCATCAAGTGCAGTCTACATCGACCCAGCCAGCCCAACACATCACCTATGGCACGCGTGGCACAACGCCCACGTCATCCCCTCACCACCTCCACACCACCCACCACCCCAACACGCGACAGAGGCTAGGGCACAAACCTGTATATACTTTTTCACCGTCTGACTCCTGCCAATGGTAGCACTCTTTACCGTCCACCTGGGTGATCCTTGCATGCGTGCTGGCCATTCCATAACATGGTACAATCGATCCCTGGGGTGGCGGAGGTGGGGACTGAGGGGGGGCTGGTGGAATGGGGAGGGACACCGGAGCGGTGAGTGCTGGCTGAACTGGGGTCCTTGAGCCAAGCCCACCCTCAACACCCGCCAATTCCCCCCCCCCCATCCCCTGCACCCCACTCTGCGCCTCCTCTGTGGCCAGCCCAGAAAAGCCCACCCCTCACACCTTTCTGACAGAGCACCAAGACAGGTTGGAACATTGTGCGCAGGTATTTAAAATGAAAACATATATACAGATTTTTGCCCCAGCCCCGAAAGCTGATCCCTGCACCCTTGCCAACTTAACTGGTGTCGAATTGTCTGGCTTGATGGACTCTAACACTATGCCTAAGTGTATCCCCAGATGGTACATCAGGAGTTGAGGCGGGCTGTTGTGAGACGGGGGTTGGTGCCAGGGGCACAGTTCTGCCTGCACACCCTGACCTTCCTGAGGAGGTTGTGCAGTTTCTTCCAGCATTGCTGGCCTGTCCAGATGCTGTTGCCCAAGGCGCTTACCACCTCTGCCACTTGTGTCCAAGCATGGCGAACAGCAGCAACTGGCAGCCTCCTTCCCAGCCGGGTACAGGGTCACCCGCCTCTCCTCCACGGCGTCTCGAGTGGTCTCGAACTCGGCATCCGCGAAATGAGATGCTGCTCTCCTCACAGCAATCTTGTTGCCTGGGATGGTGTGTGTGTGTGTGGGGAGTGAAGTGTGTATGTGCGGCTGCAGCTTGTCAGCCTCCTGAGTGTCAATCGCGAATCCGGCGAATCCAGCACCGTTTCTCATTGGAATCAATTGTGTTCCACCTGGCGCTGGTGCTAGCCCCTTAACGGTCATTGAATCAGTCTAGGTGTGTCGCCAGCTTTGCTGTTGCAGAGGTCCACAAATCCTGCCCTGGCGTCAACAGGAACGGAGATTCCGGCTGCATATTTCTGGGGCAGAATATTAGGATCCTTTGCAAGCAGGTTCACATTTGGCTGCGATGTTGGAAATGGGGGTTGGTGTGTAAACTGACCCATGTGGCCTTCCTACCGTTCTCCCACTCGCCCCTGCCCTGTCCACAATTTTAAATTGTTTGGATGAGGCCTGATGTGATCTCTCCTCTCCCATTCCAGTTAAGGCCATTTAAGGGCTACTTCCCACCAGTCCTCAATTTTGACAGTGGCAAGAGGAGTTCAGGAGTAGGGTAAGCCTGGCAGGTCACCTTGCTTGGGCCTTGAGCAGAAAGGGGGCTGTGACTCTGCAGGTGCTGGCCTCTGCAGGTGCTCCGAACCCCCAGTCTATCTGTCAAAACACACTCCCTCCTCTCAGGTAAATAAAGTAAATATTGGTCCTTTAGAGGATGAGAAGAGAGTTTTAATAATGGGAGATGAGAAAATGGCTGAGGAACTGAACAAGTTTTTTGGGTTGGTCTTCACAGTGGAAGACACAAATAACATGCCAGTGACTGATGGAAATGAGGCTATGACAGGTGATGACCTTGAGAGGATTGTTATCACTAAGGAGGTAGTGATGGGCAAGCTAATGGGGCTAAAGGTAGACAAGCCTCCTGGCCCTGATGGAATGCACCCCAGAGTGCTAAAAGAGATGGCTAGGGAAATTGCAGATGCACTAATGATGATTTACCAAAATTCACTAGACTCTGGGGTGGTCCCAGTGGATTGGAAATTAGTAAACGTGACACCACTGTTTAAAAAAGGAGGTAGGCAGAGAGCAGGTTATTATAGGCCAGTGAGCTTAACGTCGGTAGTAGGGAAGATGCTGGAATCTATCATCAAGGAAGAAATAGCGAGGCATCTGGATAGAAATTGACCCATTGGGCAGATGCAGCATGGGTTCATAAAGGGTAGGTCGTGCCTAACTAATTTAGTGGAATTTTTTGAGGACATTACCAGTGCAGTAGATAACGGGGAGCCAATGGATGTGGTATATCTGGATTTCCAGAAAGCTTTTGACAAGGTGCCACACAAAAGGCTGCTGCATAAGATAAAGATGCATGGCATTAAGGGTAAAGTAGTAGCATAGATAGAGGATTGGTTAATTAATAGAAAGCAAAGAGTGGGGATTAATGGGTGCTTCTCTGGTTGGCGATCAGTAGCTAGTGGTGTCCCTCAGGGATCCGTGTTGGGCCCACAATTGTTCACAATCTACATAGATGATTTAGAGTTGGGGACCAAGGGCAATGTGTCCAAGTTTGCAGATGACACTAAGATGAGTGGTAAAGCGAAAAATGCAGAGGATACTGGAAGTCTGCAGAGGGATTTGGATAGGTTAAGTGAATGGGCTAGGGTCTAGCAAATAGAATACAATGTTGACAAATGTGAGGTTATCCATTTTGGTAGGAATAACAGCAAACGGGATTATTATTTAAACAATAAAATATTAAAGCATGCCGCTGTGCAGAGAGACCTGGGTGTGCTAGTGCATGAGTCACAGAAAGTTGGTTTACAGGTGCAACAGGTGATTAAGAAGGCAAATGGAATTTTGTCCTTCATTGCTAGAGGGATGGAGTTTAAGACTAGGGAGGTTATGCTGCAATTGTATAAGGTGTTAGTGAGGCCACACCTGGAGTATTGTGTTCAGTTTTGGTCTCCTTACTTGAGAAAGGACGTACTGGCACTGGAGGGTGTGCAGAGGAGATTCACGAGGTTAATCCCAGAGCTGAAGGTGTTGGATTACGAGGAGAGGTTGAGTAGACTGGGACTGTACTCATTGGAATTGAGAAGGATGAGGGGGGAACTTATAGAAACATTTAAAATTATGAAGGGAATAGATAGGATAGATGCGGGCAGGTTGTTTCCACTGGCGGGTGAAAGCAGAACTAGGAGGCATAGCCTCAAAATGAGGGGAAGTAGATTTAGGACTGAGTTTAGGAGGAACTTCCTCACCCAAAGGGTTGTGAATCTATGGAATTCCTTGCCCAGCGAAGCAGTTGAGGCTCCTTCATTACATGTTTTTAAGGTAAAGATAGATAGTTTTTTGAAGAATAAAGGGATTAAGGGTTATGGTGTTCGGGCCGGAAAGTGGAGCTGAGTCCACAAAAGATCAGCCATGATCTCATTGAATGGCGGAGCAGGCTCGAGGGTCCAGATGGCCTACTCCTGCTCCTAGTTCTTATGTTCTTATGTTCTCACCATCAACCTCCTCCCCCACCCATCTCTGGCCTCACATCACCTCCCTGCTGTGAACCCCTCCACACTGACCTTGGCCTGGGTCCAGGATTTAGAATATGGGAACTGATGGAATGTCAGTCCTTGTCACTGCTACCAGTCGCATAGCTGGGACAACAGAGTTGGTACCTGTTTGTGTTAACAGTACACGAGCAAAATAAAAATATGAAAACTGTACACAAAATAATGAAAACGTCATATGTGCGTGATGCAATAAATCCTGTATTTTATAATGTGGCTTGGAATCACTTTCAAAGATTCACTTGCAGGATGTGGGTATCACTGGCAAGACTAGCATTTATTCCCCTTCTGATGCAACTGAGTGGCTTTCTTGGCTACATCAGAAGGCAACCACCGTCCAACAGTGAACACAATGATACATTTACAGGATAGCATGCATATCTTTTGACTGTTGCCATAATTTCATTCACAGTGAAATATGGAAAGGCTAAATAGCACAAGAGCTACTAATTAATCAGGACAGCGATATGGGTTGGTTAGGAAATGTATATTAATCTAATTTTTTTGGAAAGGATTTTGTGTCGACACATTTCAGTTGTTTTGAATTATACATGCAGAACTAACAAGGGTATTTGGGGCATATTATAGGAATGCCTTTGACAAATCAAAGTGTCATTGTAATATAATGACTAGTTTTCCGATCTTACAATTATTTGTTGGCATATACAAGTAATTAAAGGAATATTCAATTCACTGTATCTTTCTTAATGAATTACCACTCATGAGTGGACATTACTATTTCCCATTATTTGATTCACGTACACACATGCACACACAAAGCTTTAGATCTTAAAAGTATTAAGATAGCTGTTTAAAATGATGATTACTCACAAAATAGAATGGACTACAGAGTTGCATACATACTTGCTATGTCAAAAATCTTTTTTGTTTGAAGAATGGTTCAGTTTTATTTTTACTTTGCTCTTAGGTTGGAAGAAGCTTCGCTAATTGCTCACTGATTTTTTTTTTCCCTGGAATATCCCTTTAATTAGCAGTCGCTGGATACATTTTAATTGTGGTGCTTTGCAATATTGTTGGGTTGATTCAGCAAATGTAGAATGGTTCTGTTCGATATAATGGTAAGCAGCAAACAAGAACGTTCTTACAAACTGCAGCCATTTCAGGTCCATTGCGATGTATCTAGCCATTGAACAGCTCTCCATGCTACTTTGTTAGTGTGTGCACACAGCTCTCGGTGATTTATAGTTGGCATTAGGGAGTCTAGTGGGGAATCAGCAAGACACCACCCTTAGATTGCCAAATGCTCCAAGAACACTCTGGGCCATATGGACTTCATATATTCAAATGCCAAATTCAAGTGTCGGTATCTGGTTCAGCAGTACACAATTTAAAATACTGCACCCACCTTCCACATTTTGGTAGAATTGTTAAACCATTCCATCTGACTGGGAATGGAGCGGAATTCTCTGAATCTTTCCCATGCCATGCTTTACACTTTCTGGTGAACAACCCCCATCAACATCCTGAGGGTTACCATTGACCAGAAACTTAACTGGACTAGCAATATAAATTCTGTGGCTGCAACAGCAGCAGGTCAGAGGCCAGGAATCCTGTGTTGTGTAATTCACTTCCAGACTCCACAAAGCCTGTCCACCATCTACAAGGCACAAGTCAGGATGCACTTGCCTGGATAAGTGCAGCTCCAACAACACTCAAGGAACTTGACAGCATTCAGGATAAAGCAGCACTCCATCCTCAAACATTCACTCTGCCCCCACCAATGGGCAGTGGTAGCATTGTGTACCACCTACAAGATGCACTGCAGGAACTCACCAAGGCTCCTTAGCTGGTACCTTCAAATTCCATGACCGTGACCATCTATAAGGACAAGGGCAATAGGCACATAGGAATACCACCACCTGGAAGTACCCCTCCAAGTCACTCACCATCCTGACTTGGAAATATATCGCCGTTCCTTCACTCTCGCCTTAGGTGTTACAGCAAATGTTGACCTCGCCAGTGATGCTCACATCCCATAAATGAATTTAAAAACCTCATCAAATGGATAGAAGTTCAATGGTAGAGGAGGAAAAATTAGTATGAACAATTAGGGGCGACAAGGTCGCACTGCTATCTCACAGCACCAGGGACCTGGGTTCAATTCCAGCCTTGGGTGACTGCCTGTGTGGAGTCTGCACTTTCTCCCTTTGTCTGTGTGGATTTCCTCCGGGTGCTCCGGTTTCCTCCCACAGTTCAAAGGTGTGTCGATTAGGTGGATTGGCCATGATAAATTGCCCCTTAGTGTCCAAAAGATTAGGTGGGGTTACTGGGTTACGGGGATAGGTAGGGTACTCTTTTTAAGGGTCGGTACAGACTCGATGGGCCAAATGGCCTTCGGCACTGTAGAGATTCTACGATTCTATGAATTCTAGTAATAGCTGAATCTTTATACTTAGGCAGCTGTGTCCATGAGAGGACCTGTGAGGCACTTTTAAAAAATCATTCATTCATGGGATGTGAGCGACGTTGGCTGGACCAGCATTTATTGCCCATCCTTAATCCTTAACAGAGGTAAAAAAAAAACCAACATAAGTGTCCTTTAGCTGAATGCTCGTAGTATTCGGAATAAAGTAAATGAGTTGATGGCACAAAACATCGTGAATGACTATGATTTAGTGGCCATTACTGAAACATGGTTAAAGGATGGTCACGACTGGGAGTTAAATATCCGAGGGTATCAAACTATTCGGAAGGACAGAGTGGATGGTAAGGGAGGTGGTGTAGCTCTGTTATTTAAGGATGACATCCGGGCAATAGTAAGGGATGACATCGGTGCTATGGAGGATAAGGTTGAATCCATTTGGGTGGAAATCAGGAATAGTAAGGCGAAAAAGTCACTGATAGGAGTAGTCTATCAGCCACCAAATAGTAACGTTATGGCGGGGCAGGCAATAAACAAAGAAATAACTAATGCATGTAGAAATGGTACAGCAGTTATCCTGGGGGATTTTAATCTACATGTCAATTGGTTTAACCAGGTCGGTCAAGGCAACCTTGAGGAGGAGTTTATAGAATGTATCCGCGATAGTTTCCTAGAACAGTATGTAATGGAACCTACGAGGGAAGAAGCGGCCCTTGATCTTGTCCTGTGTCATGAGACAGGATTGATTCATGATCTCATAGTTAGGGATCCTCTCGGAAGGAGCGATCACAATATGGTGGAATTTAAAATACAGATGGAGGGCGAGAAAGTAAAATGAAATACTAGTGTTTTGTGTTTAAACAAAGGAGATTACAATGGGATGAGAGACGAACTAGCTAAGGTAGACTGGGAGCAAAGACTTTATGGTGGAACAGTTGAGGAACAGTGGAGAACCTTCCAAGCAATTTTTCACAGTGCTCAGCAAAGGTTTATACCAACAAAAAGGAAGGACGGTAGAAAGAGGGAAAATCGACCGTGGATATCTAAGGAAATAAGGGAGAGTATCAAATTGAAGGAAAAAGCATATAAAGTGGCAAAGATTGGTGGGAGACTAGAGAACTGGGAAATCTTTATGGGGCAACAGAAAGCTACTAAAAAAGCTATAAAGAAGAATAAGATAGAGTATGAGAGTAAACCTGCTCAGAATATAAAAACAGACAGTAAAAGTTTTTACAAATACATAAAACAAAAAAGAGTGGCTAGGGTAAATATTGGTCCTTTAGAGGATGAGAAGGGAGTTTTAATAAAGGGAGATGAGGAAATGGCTCAGGAACTGAACAGGTGTTTTGGGTCAGTCTTCACAGTGGAAGACACAAATAACATGCCAGCGACTGATAGAAATGAGGCTATGACAGGTGAGGACCTTGAGAGGATTGTTATCACTAAGGAGGTAGTGATGGGCCAGCTAATGGGGCTAAAGGTAGACAAGTCTCCTGGCCCTGATGGAATGCATCCCAGAGTACTAAAAGAGATGGCTAGGGAAATTGCAGATGCACTAATGATAATTTACCAAAATTCACTAGACTCTGGGGTGGTCCCGGTGGATTGGAAATTAGCAAACGTGACACCACTGTTTAAAAAAGGAGGTAGGCAGAGAGCAGGAAATTATAGGCCAGTGAGCTTAACTTCGGTAGTAGGGAAGATGCTGGAATCTATCATCAAGGAAGAAATAGCGAGGCATCTGGATAGAAATTGTCCCATTGGGCAGATGCAGCATGGGTTCATAAAGGGCAGGTCGTGCCTAATTAATTTAGTGGAATTTTTTGAGGACATTACCAGTGCAATAGATAATGGGGAGCCAATGGATGTGGTATATCTGGATTTCCAGAAAGCCTTTGACAAGGTGCCACACAAAAGGTTGCTGCATAAGATAAAAGATGCATGGCATTAAGGGTAAAGTAGTCGCATGGATAGAAGATTGGTTAATTAATAGAAAGCAAAGAGTGGGGATTAATAGGTGTTTCTCTGGTTGGCAATCAGTAGCTAGTGGTGTCCCTCAGGGATCCGTGTTGGGCCCACAATTGGTCACAATTTACATAGATGATTTGGAGTTGGGGACCAAGGGCAATGTGTCCAAGTTTGCAGATGACACTAAGATGAGTGGTAAAGTGAAAAGTGCAGGGGATACTGGAAGTCTGCAGAGGGATTTGGATAGGTTAAGTGAATGGGCTAGGGTCTAGCAAATGGAATACAATGTTGACAAATGTGAGGTTATCCATTTTGGTAGGAATAACGGCAAATGGGATTATTATTTAAACAATAAAATATTAAAGGATGCCGCTGTGCAGAGAGACCTGGGTGTGCTAGTGCATGAGTCACAGAAAGTTGGTTTACAGGTGCAACAGGTGATTAAGAAGGCAAATGGAATTTTGTCCTTCATTGCGAGAGGGATGGAGTTTAAGACTAGGGAGGTTATGTTGCAATTGTATAAGGTGTTAGTGAGGCCACACCTGGAGTATTGTGTTCAGTTTTGGTCCCCTTACTTGAGAAAGGACATACTGGCAGTGGAGGGTGTGCAGAGGAGATTCACTAGGTTAATCCCAGAGCTGAAGGTGTTGGATTATGAGGAGAGGTTGAGTAGACTGGGACTGTACTTGTTGGAATTTAGAAGGATGAGGGGGATCTTATAGAAACATTTAAAATTATGAAGGGAATAGATAGGATAGATACGGGCAGGTTGTTTCCACTGGCGGGTGAAAGCAGAAGTAGGGGACATAGCCTCAAAATAAGGGGAAGTAGATTTAGGACTGAGTTTAGGAGGAACTTCTTCACCCAAAGGGTTGTGAATCTATGGAATTCCTTGCCCGGTGAAGCAGTTGAGGCTCCTTCAGTAAATGTTTTACGGTAAAGATAGATAGTTTTTTGAAGAATAAAGGGATTAAGGGTTATGGTGTTCGGGCCGGAAAGTGGAGCTGAGTCCACAAAAGATCAGCCATGATCTAATTGAATGGCGGAGCAGGCTCGAGGGGCCAGATGGCCTACTCCTGCTCCTAGTTCTTATGTTCTTATGTTCTAATTGCCCTGTAGAAGGTGGTGGTGAAATGCCTCCTTGAATCGTGGTGTAGATACATCCACAGTGTAGTTCAGGAGGAAGTTCTAGCATTTTGGCCCTCGCTGGTAGAGGTCACAGGTTTGGCAGGTGTTGTCTGTGGCGTTTTGGCGAGTTGTTGCAGTGTCTTTTACAGATGGCACATACTGCTGTCACTATCTACTGGCGGAGAAGGAAAAGAATATTTAAGATAGCCGATGGGGTGTCATTCAAGTGGGCTGCTTTATCCTAGATGATGTCAAACGTCTGGACTGTTTTTGGTGCTGTGCTCATCAAGACAAACGTATTGAGGTTCCTAAAGGAGGGTTATGAAAAGGGAACAAAAGTGGAGAATACTACAGGGCAGACTGTGCTCCAACTAGACTTCGGAGACCTGAGGTAAACACTACTGGAGGAACAAGTATGGCGAATGAAGTAGATGGGAGATATTTTTGTCTTGGGAAGATCACCCCATTTTCATCAAATTACAGAGCCAAACCCATAACTATTTTAAGAGTCGCAGGTGTTACGCAAACTCTCTTACTGGAGAGGGATTTTGTTTTCCCTCTGGAGAGTTCAATAAAAGCTAAGGGGCGGGATTCTCCGAGCCGCCGCGCCGAAATCGCGCTCGGCACGGGGGTGGGAGAATGGGGCGTCACGCGATCGGGTCCGACGCAGTCCCACGATTCTCCGTGTACCGGAGAATCGGTGCCAGTCGCGTGCGTTCAATGCAGCGCTGGTCGGGGCCCATTGAAAGATGCCCCGCGACGATTCTCCGCCGACAACTGGCCAAGTTCCCGCCAGCGCGGTTCACTCATGGTTCCACCCAGCGGGAGCTCGGAGTGGCAGCTGCGGACCCATTCCGCGGCCATCCTGGTGGGGGACAGGGAGATCCGTCACCGGGAAGGGGGCTCCAGGATGGCCAGGCTCGCGATCGGGGGCCACCGATCGGCGGGTGCGTGCGATCTGGGATGGGGCCTTTATTTACGGGGCCGACCCGCTGTGTGGGTCCGCCATGTTGCACGAACCCACGGCCGGAAGTGCAGGACCCACGCCGGAGCTGCGAGGACTACTCCGATGCCCTGCTAGCCCCCTTCAAAACGGAAATTCGCATCCATTTTCTCACGAGCATGGGGACATAGCCCCATTATCAGAGAATTCCGCCCAAGGTGTTAGTGAATGGGATAAATTGAGATTATATCCCAGTTCCGTTGTATGAAGTGCAATTGGAGTGTGATTTATTATCAGGTCCAGTAGTTGTCGGAGTGGTTAAGAAGATGGAGTTGGACAGCACGGTGGCATAGTGGTGCAGTAGCACTGCAGTCTCACGGCGCCGAGGTCCCAGCTTCGATCCCGGCTCTGGGTCACTGTCCGTGTAGAGTTTTCACATCCCCCCCCCGTGTTTGCGTGGGTTTCGCCCCCACAACCCAAAGATGTGTGAGGTAGGTGGACTGAACACGCTAAATTGTCCCTCAATTGGAAAAAAATGAGTTGGGTACACTAAATTTATTAAAAAAAGAAGATGGAGTAGAATTACATATGGGGAATGATTGGACAGGAGTGAATGTTATAGCTTCACCCATGATTACAGATAGTCCGTGGGAAGATAATGAGACAGAACAGGTACAGGAAAAGTTTCAGATATTTTTCCATCACCTGTGGTAACCAGGGCAATGGCTAAACAAAGTCCACCACCAGAGTTTGAAGTTACCCCACAATCAGATGGTAGAATAGCTAAAACTGTCCTTGAGGACGAGGATAATTCTGAGGAAGCTTTCGGTAGGACTTCATTAATTGAGGCCCAGGAGGCAGGCCCAGAGTTACATAGATTAGCACAGTCAGCTGTCACAGAAGTTGAGGCTGAGGGGGTTAGTACGTGGATAACGGAGCACTAATGAGGAAGTGGAGACATCCTCATGGACCTGCGGATGAGGAATGGGCAGTTATTAATCAGATAGTGATACCACATGAGATGTCAATGGCAGGACATGTGGGAGTTCAGAAAACTCAGCCATCAGTCAACAGGCATTTTTCCTGGCCAGGACTGCATAAGGATGTAGTACAATTCTGTAGAACCTGTCATACCTGTCAGGCAATAGTAAACCACAACATCCAACTTTAATATCCATACCAGTGTTTAAAGAACCATTTAGTCAGTTATTGGTAAATTGTGTAGGACCATTGCCTAAAATGAAGGTGGGACATCAGTACATTCTTACGGTCATGGATACGACCACCGAGTTTCCGGAAGCTGTAAGCTATACCTTTAAGAGCAATTACAAGGCACGGAAGCACAGTGGTTAGTACTGTTCCTTCACAGCTCCAGGGTTTGATTCCCAGCTTGGATGATTGACTGTGTGGAGTTTGCACTTTCTCCCCGTCTCTACGCGGGTTTCCTCCGGGTGTTTTTGTTCCTTCCCACAGTCCAAAGATGTGTAGGGTAGGTGGATTGGCAGCGCTAAATTACCCTTTGTGTCCAAAAATAGTTACTGGGTTACGAGGATAGGGAAGAGGTATGGGCATAAGTAGGGTGCTCTTTCCAAGGGCCGGTGCAGACTCAATCGGCTGAATGGCCTCCTTCTGCACTGTAAATTCTATGATTCTACAACTACGGTAGCAGTGGAAAGGTTGATGTAGTTCTTCACACGCTATAGCCTACCCATAGAAGTATAATCTGGCCAGGATTCTAACTTTATGTCTTAAGTTTTCCTGAGCATAATTTATAGTTTAAGTATCAAGCAACTAAAGTCAATCGCCTGTCACCCACAAACTCAGGGAGCTTTGGAGAGATATCATCAGACTCTCAAAACCACGGGGCAGCACGGTTGCATTGTGGATAGCACAATTGCTTCACAGCTCTAGGGTCCCAGGCTCGATTCCCGGCTTGGGTCACTGTCTGTGCGGAGTCTGCACATCCTCCCCGTGTGTGCGTGGGATTCCTCCGGGTGCTCCGGTTTCCTCCCACAGTCCAAAGATGTGCAGGTTAGGTGGATTGGCCATGATAAATTGCCCTTAGTGTCCACAATTGCCCTTAGTATTGGGTGGGGTTACTGGGTTATGGGGATAGGGTGGAGGTGTTGACCTTGGGCAGGGTGCTCTTTCCATGTTCCGGTGCAGACTCGATGGGCTGAATGGCCTCCTTCTGCACTGTAATTTCTATGATGATTAGGGCCTATTGCCATGAATATCCAAGAGATTGGGTCAAGGGATTGAATTTTTAACTACTTGCCATCAGGGATTCTCCGAACGAATCTACTGGGCGAAGCCTATTTGACTTAATCTATGGCCATGAAGTGTGAGGTCCATTAAAGTTGAGGAAAGAGAAGTTTCTACAACGAATAGACAAAGATTCAATGTTTGATTATGTGACCACATTTCTGGAAAGGCTCACAGGAGCTAGTCAGGCAACCCAATAGCACTTGAAGTTTTTAGAAGAAAGAATGAACAATGGTAAGCATTTTTGCTTCACAGCGCCAGAGTCCCTTTCTGTGTGGAATCTGCATGTCCTCCCTGTGTCTGCGTGGGTTTCCTCCGGGTGCTCTGGTTTCTTCCCACAAGTCTCGAAAGACGTGGGGCGAGATTCTCCGCAAATGCGGAGAATCGTAAAGGCTGCCGTGGAACAGGCCGTGACCCATGGCAGCCTTCACGCCCACTTCCGGGGCCGATTCTCCCCCCCCGGGCGGGGCTAGGAGCGCGACCCCGTGCGTCACGGCCTTGACGACGGTCATCAAGGCCGCACGTCAAGCGTCTCGCCGGCTGACGCGGCCGATGATGTCGGCCGCGCATGTGCAGGTTGGACAACGCCGACCCGCGCATGCACAGTTGGTGTCTTTTCCCTCAGCCGCCCTGCAAGACGTGGCGGCTTGATCTTGCGGGGCGGTGGAGGGAAAAGAGTGCGTCCGTAAAAAATGGCGATCGGCGATTCGTGGCGTGGGTCGGGTGTGGAGGGGGGGGAGAATAGCGGGAGGGCGTGAAAAATGTCGGGAAGCCCTCCCGCTATTCTCCCACCCGGCGTGGGGGGCGGAGAATCGCGCCCGTGCTGTTAGGTAATTTGGACATTCCCAATTCTCCCTCCGTGTACCCAAATAGGCACCGGAATGTAGTGATTAGGGGCTTTTCACAGTAACTTCATTGCAGTGTTAATGTAAGCCTACCTGCGACAATAAAGATTATTATTATTATTATGAAATTTTGGGCTGACAAACATGCCAGACCCAGAACATTCCAAACTGGGGATGAGGTACTGGTATTGTTGCCTTTGCAGGGTGAACCTCTGAAAGTGAAATTCAGTGGCCCCTACAAGGTAGTTAGGAGGGTGAGTAAGGTGAATTACCTAATAGATACTCCAGGCTGGAGGAAGACAAACTGATTATGTCTCTTAAATTTGTTGAAGAAATATCATCATAGGGAAGAAGATAGGAAGTGTAATGAACTCCAATTGGCTTTATTGGTTGGCCAATTGGAGTATTAGCTCCCTCAATGATAGCTCATTGAGGGGGCCCATATAATCACCTGCGTAGGCTTTGTGAGCCAGTCTTAAGTTGACTGGACTGCTAGCAGCACTGTTTGTAGCTGCTCCTGTAATATCGTTATTGTAAATAAATATTGGTGTGGTGACGGAACTCCTGCCTCCCGTGGATTACTACAGGAAGGAACCAGTGTGTCAGGTCGTAGAAATAGTGGAAGCGGCAGAGATAGTAAGAGTGAGGTAGGGGAAGGTCGACAGTTCACAGAGTGACTCTCCTGTGATATGAATAGCAAATACGGTAATACTAAAACAGATATTGAGTTTGCAAATTAAACCATTGCGTAAGACTACTGCAAAAGCATAAGAAAATTTGTAGGGACACACCGGGGTGCACTATATGAACTGAACGTGATGTAGACATAGGCAACTCCAACCCAATAAAACAGCATCCATATCGACTGAACCCACAGAAACTAGTTCAGATAGGAGCAGAAATCCAATACTGTGGGAGAATGATTGAATTGAGCCGAGTAATAGATGGAGTTGGGTGGCAGCCATTAACTGATCGGTCGTACACAAGGTGGTTCCTGCTTGGAGGAGTTGGTTTTGGCCCTTTCTATCCAGTTAATGGATCAGTTTTGTGCAAAAAGTGCAAAGTATGTGGAGGGTGTTGGTTTCTTCCCCAGAGTGACATGTTGGTGGGTTATCACACCTGGCAAAAGATAGTAAAAACCCTTGCTCAAGAGTTGGAGGTCACACGTGGCGCATCCCTAACAGAGAAAATGACAGAGGGGGAAGTGTCATCATCGTCTACCACACTGCCTGTGGAGCAGTTGATGGACTTTACAAAGGAGGAGTTTCGGCAACAGTGATAGGAGATGCTGGAGGACTGGTCTAGGGCAATTGAGGGAGCAGTAGCCACTCTTCGTGGGACTTTGGATTGGGTTAAGAAGCACCTGTAGTCACAAGGTGCCACGATCCGAGAGTTGGAAAGGGCAGCGTTGGATCATAGCAGCCGGATGGTGTCATTGGTGGCAGAGATGGCGATGCTGGGGGAGGCCTTCAAGGTGCTGAGGGTGAAGGAGGACAATGAAGAGAATCCGTCCAGGCGTCAGAATTTGCGAATTGTAGATCTGCCGGATGGTGTGGAGGGACCGAGTGCTATGGGCCACGTTTCAAAGATGTTCAAGAGGCTGGTCTAGGTGGGGGTCTTCGAGAAGGCCCCATAGGTAGACCGTGCCCACTATGACAGAGGCCGAGAGCTGGGGAGCCACTGCGGGCAGTGATTGTACGTATGCACAAGTTCCAGGAGAAGGAGAAGATTCTGAAATGGGAAAAGGCAACACGAGACTCTAGCTGGGAGGGGAATCAGATCGGATTTAACAAGACATTGGTGCCGATCTTGCCAAATGGCAGGGCAGGGTCAAGGCAGAGCTCTTCCAGAGCGATGGTCCGGTTTGGGATGTTATACACGGTCAAAATTTGGGTGATTTTCAAGGATAGGGAATATTACTTTATGATGCTGGAGGAGGCGGACAACTTTACATGAACATGGATTGGGGAGGGCTAATGTTGGGAATTTTTCTGATTTATGCATTTTTACAAGATTTGTAATTGCGCATGTTGGCTTTGTATTGGGGTGGGTCGACGGGGGGATGGTTCACAGTTCTGTGTCAGTTTTGGTCACTTTTGGTGGGGACCTTCTTTTATGGAGTGATATGTATATGCAATATTTGTAAATTTTCAGTTGCCTTTTGCACATGTTGATTATGCATTGGTTTGGGTCGATGAGGGGATGGCACAGACATTTGGTTGCGTGTTCCTGTTGGAACGAGGCGGGGAGGGGGCTCTGGTAGGGGGAGGCCTGGGGAGGGACATTTTGAAAGACTAGGTTGGTGGAAGCAGAGTTGCGGAGCGGTAGTTTGGGTGGGGACCTTTGTGTTGATCTCCAGGTGGGAGTCACCATGCTAGCAGGGAATGCTAAAAAATGTAAGTTGGTGGGGAGGGGGCTGCGGTGGGTAGCCGTAGAGTGGGGGGTGGTTAGGGCGTTTTCCTTCAGGAAACACATCTGCAGTGAAGGACCAGGCGAGGTTAAGGAAGGGATGGGTGGGGCAAAGGTTCTATTCAGGGTTTGACTTTAAGTCGAAGGGAGTTGTGATCCTGTTTAGTAGAAAAATGGCACTTGTGTTGATCAGGCATGTGCAGGACCCGGTGGCGGGGGTGGGGGAGTTTTGTGATGACGAGTGGGGTCCTGGTGGGGCGTAGGTTGTTATAATTAATGTATATGTGCCCAATTGGGACAAAATGGAGTAATCTTTCCTCCCCCATGTACATTGGGTAGAAACCCGTATTGATTTCTTTGTGGTGGGTAAGTCAATGCTGTCGGGCGTAGTGGGGGCAGAATACACAGGGATAGTAATTATGTGGACGTGAGGTTTGAAATGGGCCTGGCGCAGAGACCTGGGTGGAGTTTTGATTCAGTGTTCCTGGCAGATAAAATGTTCTGTGAGAAGGTGACCTTGGTGACAAAGAACAATGTGGAACATAATCAGAATGGGGTGGTTTCCTCCTCCACGTTCTGGGAGGCATTGGAGGTGGTGGTCCAGGGGGAGGTTATATCTTATAAGGCCCACAGGGACAAAGTTGAGAGGGAGGAGAGGCAGAGGTTGGTGGATGTTATCGTCCAAGGTGGATCGGCGGTACTCGGTACCGATTCGGGAGTTGCTGGCTGAACAGAAGAAACTGCAGTGACAACAGAGAAGGCAGTGAGTCAGCTTCGCCGCTCAAGGCGGGTTCAGCATAAGTATGTGGAGAAAGTAGTCGGCTGCTCGCCCCTCAGTTGAGGAGGCAGGCAGCTGCATGGGAGATTCCTCAGGTGAGTGAGGCAGGAGGAGGAGTGGTGAGCCTTATAAAGTTTAAGGTGGTGCATTTTCCCAGAGGTGGAGGATGTATGAGAGTTCTGTGGGAGGGAGCCGACGAATCAAACTCATATATTTCAGGCGAGCACAAAGTTGGGGGTTTCTGGGCAGTTCTGGAGTTCGGCAGTGCTGCCGGGAGTCTTGGCATGGATGGAGGATTTGTATGAATTTTTAAAACTGGAGAAGATCAAGTTCGCTCTCAGGGGGTTTGGAGAGGGGTTCTATGTAAGGTGGAGGCTCTTTCTGTCTTTATTTTAGGATTGATTTATCACCAGCGGGCAGGGGTGTTGGGGTAGTTTAGGGATTAAAAAGGGGAAAATTGACAAACTGTTTGAAACATGTTTATATTTGATTGTTGTTTGTGTATGTGATTTATTAAGTTTAGAATGAAATATATATTTTTTTAAGAGTAGCTGGAGTTCACCAGTCGTGTTCATACCTGAAGGATGGGACAACCTGGTTCTATGTGGACAACTGGAAGGTCAAAACCATCACCAAAACTGATTTGTATCCGATTCGCAGGTTGGAGTATTGATTGGATAGGCAGTGCCTCATGCCTTTCAAAAATCGATTTGTTAAAGGGCAATTGGCAGGTTTTTTTAATACCCAGTGCGAAGGAGATATCCATCTTTGTGACTCCAAGGGGATTGTATCAGTGTAAAGCGATGCCGTTCGGATTTAAAAGTGCACCAGCTTGTGGTGATCTTTGCGAGGGGTTTCCAGGATGGAAGGCTGAGTGATCACAAAGATACACACAGCTCTTTTGAAAAACTAAACTAATTTTATTAACACTACTATATTTGAGTTTGACACTAATTGTGAATAGCAAACATACAAATTAAACTACACTCACTCACACTATCTCTATCTACTAACTATAACTATTATATCTTAACTAACTCTGCAAAACACTATGAATCTAATCTTCGTCAGCTCCAGATCTAATTTCCTCCCCGAGCCCAAGAGCCAGTGCAATTTATCGTACTGTCCCTTAGCTTCCTCTAGTGGCTAGGTTAACATAACATTAACTCTTCACATGCTGTACATTTGTATAATGTCATACCAGCTACATTTCAATATACATTGAGTAGCGGCGAGGGTGCCTAACTGCATGGTCTATTTAGACAACGTCATAGTTCACAGTGACACATGGAAGGAGCAAGGAGCAACTGAACTGGCAAGGTAAGGGGGTTATTTCCCCGTTCCCAAAATTAAATGGGAGATTATGAGGTTCCGAGGCATGTGCAGGTTCTATGAACAATTTGTACCTAACTTTAGTACCTTTGACTAATGTATTGCAGAAACAAACGAAAATGGTACGTTCCGCAGAATGCCAAACAACTTTTGAGAAATTGAGAGCTATATTGCTAAACGAACCTTTGTTGCCTCCCACCCCTGATTTTTCCAAACCCTTTGTCATGGCCACAGTGCCAGCGACCTGGGTGTGGGGGCAGTGTTACGGCAGAATGACCCGTCAGGGTCAGAGAGGTCGGTGGGATACTTTTCGAAGAAACTAAGAGCTGGATTCTCCGATTTTGAGGCTACATCTGAGGCATGTGTCCAGTATAACGACAAAAAAAATCAGCGAGGCCCCAGCACCAATTCCAGGACCAGTGAGGGGCTAGCAACTGCGCCACAAAGACAACTGGTCAATGGTCAATGACACCTTCCATCACTTTGCTGATGATCCAGAGTAAGCTGATAGGGCTGTGATTAGTTGGATTGGATTTGTCCTGCTCTTTGTGAACAGGTCGCGTCTGGACAATTTTCCACATTACCAGGTAGATATCCAGTGTTGCAGCTCAACTGGATATCTTGGCTCTGGGCAAAGATAATTCTGGACACGCCTTCAGCCATGATGTTGTCAGAAGTCATAGCCTTTCCGGTATCCAGTGCCTTGAGCTATTTCTTGATATCATATCGAGTAAATAGAGATATCTCAATACTGGCACCCCATGAGGTGGCTGGGATGGCTCATCCATTTGGCCCTTGTGGCTTAAGATGGTGGCAAAACATCAGTCTTGCTTTTTGCACTGCATTGAGGATGGGGATGCTGTTGGAGCTGTTGGCTCTGGTTAGTTGTTTAATTGTTCACCACTATTAATGACTGGACGTGGCAGTACTGCACAGATTTGATCTGATTTGTTGGAATCGCTTAGCTGCATTCCATGGTGCTTCTGCTGTTCAACATGCGTGTAACCTTGTGTTGCAGCTTCACCAGGTGGGCACTTCATTTTTAAGTATGTCGGGTGCTGCTCCTGGCGTGCTCTCCTGCTTGCCTCACAGAACAAGGGTTGATCCACTGGCTTGATGATGATGATAATTATGCTAAAGTAAGGCTATGCCGTGCCATGAGGTTACCGATTGTGGTTGAATACAGTTCTGCTGCTGCTGATGGTCCACAACACCTTGTGGATGTCCAATTGTGAGCTGCAATATTTGTTCTGAATCAATCTCATTTGATAGAGTTCTGCCATACTGCACCATTGAAGGTGTTCTTAATGTAAAGACAGAGTCTCTGCAGGGATTCTGTGATGGTGACTCCTCCCAGTGCCCTCAATGGTCAGGTATAACTACAGATAACCCTGATGACTTGGAGTATTTGTAACGGCTCTCACACAGCCCAGTTTTTCAGGTGCTTAAATCTTACCCATTTGGTCATTTATATTGTTGTTTCTTTACTTTCATCAAGGTCAATGGCATCAGTGTAGGAGAACTGATTCACTCTTTCAATTTTGAGCTAGCAATCCAATGACCAATGACTTTTTCTTGCTGCTACCAAATCCAGTAACTTATTTCCCATCTTTCAGATGGCCAGATGTATCTGCTCAAATATTTTCATGATCACATTTTCGGAGATGTTCAAATTATCCCAGGGAATAATTTCTAATCTCCTACATTAAGGAGAAGTCAATTCTTGATGCGCTGTCTATCCTGGTTTGCTGTTCCTTTTTTATTTGAGTGTTTGCTATTCCTGGTTCATAGGAAGGCGCAACACAGAAGGAGAATATTCAATCCATTGTGCCTCCTCTGGCTCTCTGAAAGGACTGTCCAATTACTCCAAGTTTCTTGCTTGTTAGTAGTGCTTGATTCTCTGAATGTTTTTAATGGTTGCGATGGATGAGGCTCCATTTAACATAATTCCAATATTTGTAAAGTACGTACGCCCCAATATTCTTCTCCTTTATGGCCGAGAAAGCTCAACTCTAAGAACTAAATCGGAATGCAGAGAATTTTCAGGACAGAGATCAGTGTGAGGTGTGTGCCAATTATGCACCAAATAGATGCACCCTTTCTGGGTCTTCATTTCAGTTTCTATCCTCTCATGCAAAAGATGTTGAGAGTGGTCATTGTGCCTTGCCTCTCTCAAATTCGAAGATCATAAAAGACTATTTTTTTTTCAGTTCCCTCACAGACATTTGGTTATTGCGACTTTCTGACTGTTGTTTGGATGACAGCCAGAAAGCCTTGAAACCGATAATCATTATTACTGATGAAGGCCTTTGAGGATCATTGCAGCAGCTGGATACTCACCTGTGATTTTGAGTGTAGGCTCCGACCGACAGGTGGACCTGCAACTAATGATCATTGGGCCTCTACAGATGACCCAAACCCATTAATCCAAATGGGTATTGTCAGGCAACAGGTACTTCAGATACACCTCATCTGACTTCTGACCTGTTGGGTGGAGGAAAGGGGACTGAGAATGAGTACTGTTATCCGATTCAGTGCTCTGCATCCATCACTGTGGATAACACTTCAGTACGTGTATTCATTCTTATTTTCCTTCTCTTGCAAACTCTGCCACCACACTGCCGTGTGCCAATTATGCACGCTGCTTTCACTTCACACCTTCAAATATGCATTTTATAAAGCACAGCTGAATTGTTACAAAGTACCAACGAACAAGCCCCGATGTGATTAATTAACTATCAGTCGTCAACGAGTAACTATTAGCAAAAATCAGGCAGAATTTAGAGTAGGAATGAATTACAGAAACTGTTTCGACTGAGAGGAAAGTTGGCGACCAGAGGGCATAGATTGAAGATAACTGGCAAAACAAATGGGAAGTGAGATGAAGAGAATTTTTTTAAGCAGCGAGTTATTGTTGGCTGGAAATGCCTGATAAAGTAGTGCAAGCAGACTCGATAGTCACCATAAAATAGATATAGAGTTGAAAAGGAAACATTTGCAGGGCCATGGGGAGAAAGCAAGGAAGTGGGACCAATTGGTTAGCTTGTTTAAAGAGCTGAGGCAGGCATGATGGGCTAAATGGTGTTCTGTGTTGTAAGATTCTATGAAACAACACAGATGTTTAAAAAAACACTTCACCATCTTCAGTAATCTAAAGTCATAGTTAAGAAGAGACATTGTAGCAGAAGAAACATAATTGTTGTATAATCCACACACAAAAACAGTAAACTTCTTAATTCTGCTGCTTTCTGTATTTTAAATCTCATTCTTGGTGCTATCTGAGTGAACAGACTGAATGTTCTGTATTTTTTTCTCCTAGGAGATTACTTGGCTTTGTGGCTGGGGGAGGCGGGGAAGGCTTGGGTTGTGGGGGTGGTAAAAAGTGTTGCATCATGAATGTGGGGCTTTGCTTGATGGACCCGTTAGTCTTTTCCTGCCTGTGACTTTGGTTTGTTTATACGCTATTGGAGAGTACAATTTCCAGAATGTACCACTGTCAGTCTATGCGAGCATTCTGTTCAGTATAATTCCTGGAGTTCACCTTAAGGATGTCCTCTTAAGAAACTAATGAATATGACCTCAGAAGAGAGGAGGGGAGTTTTACTTTAATGATTTCCTATTGATGCCTAATGCCTAAACTTACAAAGGGAGATTTTAAATATGTGGGCAAATTATGTGCAGTCATGGAAAATCCTGGCCGCTCTTTGTAAACCCCAACTATTGCCTGCTCCTGCTTGATGATGGAATAGGTCCCATAGCACTGAACCAGAAAGGCCAGTGTGAATTCTGGTGAATGTTTAAAGAGAACTGTGCATCTTTTATGTTCAGAACAAGAAAACAGTAAAAAAAAACAGGAACCTTTGAACTTTACCTGGATGGAAAAACATTTATTTTTGGTCAAGTGATGTGGGGTTTGCTGGCAAGGTCAGCGTTTATTACCCAACCCTAATTGCCCTTGAGACTTTGATAACTCTGTATAATGGACTTGTGTAGCATCATTAGAAAATAGAACACAATAGTATTACCTAATAAATTATCCAAAACTATCGTTCAGAAATATGAATCAACAATGGATACAGGCAGCACACACTAGTAATATTAACTGTACAGCTGGAGGTCCATCCCCAAATATGTGTGAGATAACCCAACAGAAAGCAGATGGCAGCACAATGGCACAGTGGTTAGCACTGCTGCATCACAGTGCCAGGGGCCTGGGTTAGATTCCAGCCTTGGATGACTGTGTGTAGTTTGCATACTCTCCCCGTGTCTACATGTGTTTCCTCCAGGTGCTCTGGTTTCCTCCCACAGTGCAGAGATGTACAGGTTAGGTGGGGTCACGGCGTTAGGGCTGGGGAGTGAGCCTAAGTTGGGTGCTCTTTCAGTCAGTGAGGGTCAGTGCAGACTCGATGGGCGAAATGGCCTCCTTCTGCAGTGCAGGGATTCCATGGATTCTAAGGAAGAATGATTTTGGGAACAGGGATTAAAAGCTGTTCGAAGAGGTACGTATTACAGAAGGTCTAAAAAGAGGAAAGTGCTCAGGAGCTCATGAGTAAATTCCAGACAATGAGACCTGGGTAGTTGAAGGTACTTGTGTCAGTATTGGGATAAAGAGAGGTGAGTGGACGTATATTGAGAAAGAAATAAGCAACGCATAATGGTTCTTAAAGATAAGGATGATCATTTTTAATTTGAAATGTTACGCAATCGGAAACTGAAGTAGGCCAGCAAGGAAGAGTGGGACATGAGAGTTTTGAATCAATTGAAGTGTACAGAGGTTAGAAGATGGGAGGCTGACTAGAAGTGTATTGGAATAGTAGTGTCTGTATGTGACAGTGGGAGAGATGAACATATGTGTGGTAGGGCAGAGCCGCATAATTTCATGGAGGTGGGGACAACTTTGTAATTTGGATTGTGAGGATTTGGAATTGAAAGCTCAGTTTGAGGTTTAAGATAATTCTGCAGGTGTGAAGGTTATGGTTCAGTCTGAAACAGTGGATAAGGAGGAGAATATCGCTGGTAATGATAGTCTGGAGATTTTGGTTGGGGTCAGCTGATAATGGCTTAGCTCTCCCTCAGGCAGGATTTTGAGTCTATTGAAGCCAGGAACAGATGCACATGGGAAATAAAAGTAGCTCCTCTGACCGCCGTGCCAGTTCCCTGACTGCACCCCATCTGACCCATTTTTGCTGAGGTAGGATGAGAGACTGTTGAAGGGCCAAGCCTAGTAGTGTAATTGAGAGCCTTTTAGGTTAATTGAAAGAAATCGACTGGGATTTTCCATTTGGCCGGGATCCCATAGGAGGTTTCATAGCATCATAGAGTCATACAGCGCAGAAATGGCCCTTCGGTCCATCGAGTCCGCACCGATAATAACTACCCTTCATCTCACGCTAATCCCACTTACCAGGACTTGTCCCATATCCCTGAATGTGATGGTGTTTCGCTCATCCAAGTGCTTTTTAAAGGTTGTGAGGTTTCCAGTCTCTACTACCTTCCCAGGCAGTGTATTCCAGATTCTCACCACCCTCTGAGTAAAAGCTGTTTTTCTCAAATCTCCTCAGAATCACCTGTTCCTCACCCTAAAACTAAACCCCTGATAACATTATGCACCTCCATCATATCCCCCCTCAGTCTTCTTTGCTCTAAAGAGAACAATCCAAGCCTATCCAGTCTCTCCTTATAGTTTAGATGCTCCGTCCCATGCAACATCCTCATGAATCTCCTCTGTATCCCATCCAGTGCAATCGCATCCTTCCTTTGGTGAGGTGACCAGAAATGCACAGAGTATGCCAGCTATGGCCTAATCAACATTCTATACTGCTCCAACATAACCTCCTTGCTCTTACATTCTATGTCACAACTGTCAAAGGCAAGTTTCCCTTCTTAACTACTCTATTCACCTGTTCTGCCGCCTTCAGGAATCTGTGAACAAGTACTCCTATCTGATCCTCTGAACTTCCCTGGATGTATATGTGTATAAGTCATTAAAGGTGACAGCACAAGGTGAAAGAGCAGCCAACAAAGCATACAATATCCTAGATTTTATTAATGAGCACAAAGAGTACAAGAGCAAGGAGGTTATGTTGATGTTGTTGTACATGACACCAGTTAGACCTCAATTGGAGTATTTTGTTCTGGGCGCCACATTTTGAGAGGGATTGGAAGGCATTGGCGAGAGTACAGAAGAGGTTGGGTTGCATTCTCCGTCCTCCGATGCTGACAACGCGGATCGCAATTGAGTGGCGAATCCAGTGTCTGGCCGAAATCGAGGTTCGCACTGGGCACCGCCCAACCGCTGTGCACCAGCCCTCCGTTGGCAGCAGGATTGGGGTTTGTGCCCACCTGGCAGTGGGAGGATGCTAATGGATGCAAATGGGTCCTAATGACCCATCTAACTCCACTTAGCGGTTCGGGCACCAGAGTCTCCAGGCCCTTGTGATTCTCCATCCTCCGATATTCACTGATACTTACTGATAATACTAATATTTACCAGCGTGGCCCTGATGTGGTGGACCTTCCCGTGGGCCAAGGGGGTAATTTCTTAAGGGAATTTCCCCAAAGTCCACCGGAGGGCCGCCCTCTTTCCTCACAATGTATATGACTTGCTCACCCCTACCCTTACAGATTCTCCCCCACTACCTCCTCAGAGAACCCCCCAAATAGGAGGCACCCCCAGAGACCCCACAGATAGGGAGGCACCCCACAGAGATCCCATTGTTAGGGAGACCCCCTAGAGACCCCCTGAATGGAGGAACCCTCATAATAGGGGGCCTGCTGACACCCCCTAACTAAAGGGAACCCCCTCACAGAGACTGCCTAAAAAGGGAACACCCCCAGAGACCCCATAACTAAAGGAACCCCCACACAAAGACCCCTCCTAACTAAAGGAAACACCTCACAGACTCCCCAGAAAAGAGAGTTAAGTGTATTCCAATAACCCCTTCACGCTTGAGTGATTTTCAAGTGTTGAGCTGGAAATTAACAGCAATTAACTCTTTGAAATAGTTGATGTTTGTAAATATTGTGCTTACAGTACTTAGAGTTATTCATCCATGAAGGAAGATGAATGAAGCAAGGTTGACAGCTGTGTTTATGGAAGCTGTCAATCACAGACCACGAAGAGAAATGAATGAATGGCTTGCAGCTAAAGGATTTGAAGGGTTGAAGCAAAGGTCAATACATGGCCCTGTTTACACTGCTCTCTGGCTTCCAGGCAGTGGTCTCTTTTCTGGGGGGAGAGGGGGTTCCTTTAGTTAAAAAGTCTCTGTAGAGGTCCCTGCAGTTTGGATCTCTGGGGGGGGGGGGGGTGTCACTTTAGAGTAGGGTCTCTGTGGGGGTCCCTTTAGTGGAGAGCCTCATAGGGGGTCCCTTTAGTTAGGGGTCTCTGGGGGTGGTCCCCCTATTTAGGAGGTCCCGGGGGTCTCCCCTAACAAAGGGGTCTCTAGGCAGGGTTCCTTTAGTTAGGGAGTCTCTGGGGGTACCTTAGGTAGGGGGTCTCTAAGGGGGTCCCTTTGGTAGGGGTCTCTGTGAGGGGTCTTTATAGTTAGCCCGCCTCAGGGGTCTTAGGCACGGTCTACCTATCTAGGGGAACTCTATGAGGGTCTCCGTATTCAGGAGTCTCACGGGGGTCTGCCTATTCAGTGGGTTTCACGGGGGTGACCGGGTTGAGTGACCCCTGTACTTAGTGGAAGAGAGTGAATCACGATGCGGGGGGGGGGGGGGGGGGGGGGGGGGGGTGGGGGAGGGGGGGGGGGTGATGCTGATCCATGATGCGGGGGCGGTTGATCTGTGGGGGGTGCTCCATTGTGATGCTGGTGGCTGGGGGCTGGACAGCCAAATGACGTTGCTATTGGGCCCCACATTCAAAATGGCAGCCCCCTTGCATCCACCCCCCTCACCATGCATAAATTTGCATGACAAGGGATACTGAACTGCAGTTCCAATTCACCTCCGGTGGGAGAACAGAGTCTCCCGAATGGAAACGCCTGGTTGTTTACGATTCCAAGGATGAGGAACTTCAGGTCTCCAGATAGATTAGAGAAGCTATGATTTTTTACGTTGGAAAAGGAAGGCTGAGAGTTGATAGCAGCATTCAAAATAATGCAGGGCCTGGACAGAATGGACAGTGGAAATGTTATCACTCATGAAAGGATCGAGAATGAGAGGGCACAGATTTAAGATAATTGACAAAAGAAGCAAAAGTGACATGAGAAAAAAACTCTTCCACACAGTGGTGGTTAAGGTCTGGATTGTACTGCCTGAGAGTGTAGTGGAGGCAGGTTCCATCAAGCCATTCAAGAGAGAAATGGAAGATTATTTCAAAATAAATAATCTGCAGGGTTATACAGTAGTCCCCCGTTATACCGCGCTCCGCAATACCGCGGTTCGCGATATACCGCGGGGGGGGCTTATGGACCCCAACTGTCAGTTGTGTCAATTTCAGCGGCCGGCTGATTATTTCAGTGAGAGCAGCTTCCCTCTCTGGATCAAAGTGAGCCGGCCGCTGAAATTGACACTGCCGGCTGCTCTCTTCCTCCAATCAGAAACATTAAAACTTAAAAGTTGGATTGGAGGGAGAGAGCAGCGGGCAGTGCCAATTTCAGCAGCCGGCTCACTTTGATCCAGAGAGGGAAGCTGCTCTCTCACTGAAACAATCAGCCGGCCGCTGAAATTGACACTGCCAAGGTGGGGGCGGGTGTTGGGGGGGAGAAGAGGGGGGGCGGGTGTTGGGGGGGGGAGAAGAGGGGGGGCGGGTGTTGGGGGGCGGGGGAGAAGAGGGGGCGGGTGTTGGGGGGGGGAGAAGAGGGGGGGCGGGTGTTGGGGGGAGAGGAGGGGGGCGGGTGTTGGGGGGGAGAGGAGGGGGGCGGGTGTGGGGGAGACCCCCCTGTGGGTGTGGGGGAGACCCCCCTGGGGGTGTGGGGGAGAGAGGGTGGACCTGCGGGTGTTGGGGGAGAGAGGGGGGCCCTGCGGGTGTTGGGGGGGGAGAGGAGGGGGGCGGGTGTTGGGGGGGAGAGGAGGGGGGTGGGTGTGGGGGAGACCCCCCTGTGGGTGTGGGGGAGACCCCCCTGGGGGTGTGGGGGGAGGGAGGGGGGCCCTGCGGGTGTTGGGGGGAGAGAGGGGGGCCCTGCGGGTGTTGGGGGGGAGAGGTGGGGGGGATGGTGTTGGGGGGGAGCGGGTGTGGGCAGGTGTGGGGGAGACCCCCCTGTGGGTGTGGGGGAGACCCCCCTGGGGGTGTGGGGGAGAGAGGGTGGACCTGCGGGTGTTGGGGGAGAGAGGAGGGCCCTGCGGGTGTTGGGGGACGGGGGAGGAGAGGGGGAGGAGAGGGGGGGGGAGGGGGCGAGCCGGAGGGTGTGGGGAGGGGGCGAGCCGGAGGGTGTGGGGGGACAGGGGGCGAGCTGGACGCTGTGGGGGAGAGCAGGAGGGTGTGGGGGAGAGGGGGAGAGGGAGCGAGCCGGAAGGTGTGGGGGGAAGAGGGGGCGAGCTGGACGCTGTGGGGGAGAGCAGGAGGGTGTGGGGGAGAGGGGGAGAGGGAGCGATCCGGAGGGTGTGGGGGGAGAGGGGGCGAACCGGAGGGTGTGGGGGGAGAGGGGGCGAGCCGGAGGGTGTTGGGGGGGGGGAGAGGGGGCGAGCCGGAGGGTGTGGGGGGAGAGGGGTCTAGTTGGAGGATGTGGGGGAGAGGGGGCGAACCGGAGGGTGTGGGGGGGAGAGGGGTCTAGTTGGAGGATGTGGGGGGAGAGGGGGCGAGCCGGAGGGTGTGGGGGGAGAGGGGTCTAGTTGGAGGATGTGGGGGAGAGGGGGCGAGCCGGAGGGTGTTGGGGGGGGGGGGGAGAGGGGGCGAGTCAGAGGGTGTGGGGGGAGAGGGGTCTAGTTGGAGGATGTGGGGGGAGAGGGGGCGAGCCGGAGGGTGTTGGGGGGGGAGAGGGGGCGAGTCGGAGGGTGTGGGGGGAGAGGGGTCTAGTTGGAGGATGTGGGGGGAGAGGGGGCAAGCCGGAGGAAAAAAAAAAGAAATTGACACTGCCGGCTGCTCTCTCCCTCCAATCAGAAACATTAAAACTTAAAAGTTGGATTGGAGGGAGAGAGCAGCGGGCAGTGTCAATTTCAGCGGCCGGCTGATTTCAGTGAGAGCAGCTTCCTTCTCCGGATCAAAGTGAGCCGGCCGCTGAAATTTTAATTGGATCCACGATGGGGGTTTTAAATTTATTTAAAAATCTATGCTAGCGCTTCCCATTGTGAGTCTACGGGGGTCTGACCTCTCCCCCCGCCCCCCCGTAGACTCACAATGGGAAGCGCTAGCATAGATTTTTAAATAAATTTAAAACCCCCATCATGGATATCCGCGGCTCGGATACAACGCGGGTAGCTGTCTTGGACCCCAACACCCGCGTTATAAAGGGGGACTACTGTAATAATAATCTTTATTGTCACAAGTAGGCTTACATTAACACTGCAATGAATTTACTGTGAATATCTCCAAGTCACCACATTCCGGCGCCTGTTCGAGTACACAGAGGGAGCATTCAGAATGTTCAATTGACCTAACAGCACGTCTTTCAGAACTTGTGGGAGGAAACCGGAGCACCCGGAGGAAACCCACCCAGACAAGAGGAGAACGTGCAGACTCCGCACAGACAGTGACCCAAGCTGGGAATCAAACCGGGGGACCCTGGCACTGTGAAGCCATAGTGCTAACTACTGTGCTGTCATGCTGCCCACACGGGATTATGGTGAAAAGACAAGTTAATGACACCTGCTGAAATCTAGCGAGACTGGAAAATCCCATTGGCGTGAACAGCCGGAAGATCGCGCCCATTGTGTCTGTGTATCTCACTTTAAAAAGGAATACAGCATCTTGTGTTACTCTTAACAACATTTTCTCCTTTCTTAACTACGCATGGCTAAATAAATATGTCGCAGACACTATGATAGGTTATACTGTTTAATAAATGTCCATCAATGTTAGAAATAATTGGTGCACCAAAAAGTGAGTATCAGTAAGTAGGGTTTAAGTGAGATGTGGGATTATCAGAATAGTGCCTTCGTTACTATTCTAAAGCTAAAGGAATGTCGGCCTTTATCTCAAAGGGGCTGGACTACAAAGGGGGAAAATTTATGTTTCAATTGTATGGAGTCTGAGTCTAAACTATATATGCCTGTAGCTAATAGTGGGAAATGTTGCAAATCTTCCGTTCCCTCAACTATTAAGTGAAAAATTCAATCCTCTGTCACTGCCAAAATTTGATATCTGCCTTGTCAGAAAAAAAAGCTGCTCCCACAGAGCCACTTTTCTCCACTGTATGATGGCAGCACTTCTGGTCATGAAACCGCATTTATGCAATGCTGGTTCCCTTTGTCTCTGCTTGGTCTAGCTTGCCAAGGTCTCTAATTAGCCAACAATAGTAACTGCACTAGCTGAATACAATTCTATTCTAAAATTTTACAATGTTAACTGCCATGCTATCAAAAGCATGTTGTTCCTGATGGGCATAAAGTTTGTAACTACAGAAACTCCAGCCCAAATAACCTGCCAAACAGCGATCAGCTATCCAAATCCATCATTTGGCCCACAATCCTCTCAGTTGCACATGAGCACAGCTTGTTCCTTGGACAGATATCCATTTTCTATTTTGCAATTGATAATTTTGCAGCAATTGTACTTGCTTAGATTATTTGACCATACTATTGTTCCATTATATGAATCAGAAAAAAATTGAATTACTGTTATGTGCACTGGAACATATGCTCTGTTTGTGGGATTATATAATTGATAGATGTTAAATATTCAACTACAGAAATTCCAGATAGACCCATAGTAATAAGTGTAAGGTGATGGAATTAGCATATGCCAGGAACCATGGGCGGGATTCTCCGACCCCCCGCCGAGTCGGAGAATCACCCGGGGCCGGCATCAATCCCGCCCCAGCCGTGTCCAGAATTCTCCGCCACCCGAGAATCGGCGGGGGCGGGAATCGCACCTCGCCGGTCGGCGCCCCCCCCCCTGCGATTCTCCGGCCCACAATGGGCCGAAGTCCCGCCGCTACAACCCTCTCCCGCCGGCGTGGATTAAACCACCTCTGGTGCCGGCGGGATTGGTGGCGTGGATGGGCGCCGGGGTCCTGGGGGGGGCGCAGGGAGATCTGACCCCGGAAGGTGCCTCCATGGTGGCCTGGCCCGTGATCGGGGCCCACCGATCGGCAGGCGGGTCTGTGCCGTGGGGGCACTCTTTTTCTTCCGCCTTCGCCATGGTCTTCACCATGGCGGAGGCAGAAGAGAACCCCTCCCCTGCGCATGCGCCGGGATGACATCAGCAGCCGCTGACACTCCGGCGCATGCACAGACATACGCCAGCCGGCGGAGTCCTTTCGGCCCCAGCTGGCGGGGCGCCAAAGGCCGTTCCCGTCGGCCGGCGGAGCGGGAACCACTCCGGCACGGGCCTAGCCCCTCAATGTGAAGGCTTGGCCCCTAAAGGTGTGGAGAATTCCCCACCTCTGAGGAGGCTCGATGCCGGAGTGGTTCACGCCACTCCAAAATGCAGGGACCCCCCGCCCGGCCGGGTAGGGGAGAATCCCGGCCACGTGTCCATTCTTCCCATCACAGACGCTGAATATATGCCTGAGAATATGTAGTCCAGGTCTTGTATAAGAATGGACTGAGGACACATATTTGGCAGACTCGCAGTTTGATGTTCTCGATCAGCTTGCTATCGATCCTACTTTTTACTCAGCTTTGGATGTAACAACTGTAGCTTTTGCATTGCACGTGTCGACTTCATCATCAAGTGACAAATTGTCCGTGATTATGGAGTCTAGGTACATCAAGCTACCAACTACCTCCAACATCACATTATCAATACTAATTAATGGTGGCATGGCAACATCCTGGGTCGTGACATTTGTCTTCCCAATGCTGATGATCAAATCAGATGAGCGAGTCTGTCCATTTGTAGCTGAAGGTGTTACTTGGTATTGAATTCTAGTGCAGCATCATGAGTATAGAGCTCATGAGCTCTGATGAGGGTACATCACCCAGGTAATATGTGACTTATGTGGCTTTAGAGAGATGGAGACAATCCGAGCAGTTCACTGAGGTCCTGTTACTGGTTCTTGTGGTTGATTACCTCTTTGCGCTGTAGGCTGAAGATTTGTGTGCTAAAATAGCTTGTCGTTTACAGCTGTGGAGGACCTACTTCCTTTTGGGATTTTCAGTTTATTAGACAGGGATGGATACATAGAATTTGAGAAGCACTCCACTCTCTTCTTCTCCAAACATAGACACAAACTCCCTGACCTTACCACTCCCATATCTCTATCGCCATGACATCTCTAGACGTATCATTGGTGGTTCTTCGGAATCTTTTTGCAACAATTAGGAACCATCTGTTAATTGCGTCTTGGTGTTTAGACCTCAATATAATGTTGCTTGCTTGAGAGGTACAGCAACTGTGCTTGCTGACTTCTTTATGGGTTTGACCTGTTGATACTTTCCACCCATGCGCTCTCAGTGCTTAGTACGGAACACTGTTGTTCACTGTCAGAAGAAAAGTATGCACTCGTTGCTCAGCCTGTTTAGACTGATGTGTAGCACTAGAAAGAGAAAGGTGAAGATAACTGTCATTAAATCATCCAGGTTTCTTGTTTCTGCCATCCTTCAGATGAGACATTAAACCTGTCTGCCCTCTCAGGTGGATGTCAAAGATCCTATGGGATTATTTCCAAAGACAAGTGAGTTCACCCTGTTGTCAATATTTATCCCATTCCCTCAAGCAGTGTCAATCAAACATTACCTGGCCGCGATCACATTGCTTTTTGTGGTACCTTGCTATGCCCAAATTGCTGTATTTTCCACAACAGTGACCACAGTACCTAATGAGGTTGTAAAGTGCCTGCCTCGGGAAGTCCCAAAGTCAGAAAAGATGCTTTATGAATACAAGTTCATTTTTTGGTTTTATGGCATATTGTAGGGGGGGTGAGGAGGGTGTCCAATATGAAAGAAGTACTGTCTGTCTTATGCTGAGATGCTACAGAATATATCTGTCAAAAGAGCTGTGCAATCAGCATTTAATGGGCTTGCCTTGTTTGTCCTTTCCTTCTTGCCATTGAGTGTGATTGGCTTGTCATTATATTGCTTTTTAACTCAGATTCCAGCTTGCATAGCCTTTACGTGAGCTGGGTCACTGTGGGGTGTTGCAGTAATCAATCTGAAGGAGAGGACTTGTCCTGCTTAACGGAGGACCTGTCCTAATCCACATCAAAGCATTCTATGCCACCACCTTCCTGTGCTGAGACCTGCTAATTCATTTTTTACTGGGGATTAAACTGCGATTTTGCTTGCCTGTGTTGCTTAGCTACTTACTGGATACCTTGCTGATCCATTGGGAAACCTGTAATTCATTCTTAAAGAGAAAGATTTTAACACAATTGCTTTACATTTAGTTTTTCCGGAGCCTTACTTCAGAGATATTTGTCACCTGCAAGTCAAAAACTGACTTAAGTTTAAGTCAGTGTTGAAAGGGAATGTTGGCAGCAATGAGCACTATAACTAACAAGACTGGCCGTAATCTTATTTCCTAATAGTTTTCTTTATTATCACAAATATACAGAGGGACACATGAAAAAGGTATTCTGAAAGAAAATGCTAGAAAATTTTCAGTGGGTCAGGCAGCACCTGTGAAGAGTGAAAAAGAGGTCTCCATTCTTCGGAAAGATTTCGAAGTGTGATAGTGAGTGGGAACTGCCGCGAACTCCCCGGCGCTTGGCCCAGTGAGGCCGGCAACGCTATTCAACTTTAATTGGTCCACGAGCTCCTCGCTGCCATGAAGGCTGGCCAGCTAATTTGCCGGGCCCGTGCTTGCCAGTCCCCCATTAACAAGATCTAGCAGCACTTAAGCAGTACTTGCTCAGCCAACCTGCCAGCTTGCAACAATGGTGCCGAGGAAACTGGCCCCAAGACTCGGGGATTCAGACCTGGGGAGGCTCCCAGATACAGTGGGGACCAGGAGGGATGTCCTGTTCCCCCAAGGGTCCTAGACGGTGAGCCACAGGGCAGCCAGAGGTGCCTGGGACGAGGTGGCAGCGGCTGTAAGCTCAAGGAGTGTGACCAGGGGAACTTGCCTCCAGTGCCGAAGAAAGGCAGTAGAGTAGACACCAACACCCCCCCCCCCCCCCACCTTGAGCCCCCACATTGGTGGTCAAGCTTCTGGGGCACAATCTGGTGAGCACTGCACAACTGCTGATGCACATCAGGTGGAAACAGGTACTGCCAAGCGAGACAGCAGTCGGAGTTGGGCTGGAACCTAGGACCCAGCTATGTCCTAGACTAATGCTGAGCCTATGGAAGAGGATTCCTGGAGCTAATGGCGATGTTGGGGTGCGGTCAGGTCGTTCAGAGGGAGATGTCAGCGACATTCCACTAAATCCAGAGGTTACAGCACAGGAGATGTCTTCGGCAATGCGTGGCACCGAGGCCAACACTGCGAGGTTGGTGACTGCAGTGGACAGCCCGGTCCACGATATCAGCACCATTAGTGAAGGTGTCCAAGGTGACGGCCGTGGCTGAGGGTCTTAGCAGAATGTCCGACTCACAGGGAGATGTGACCCAGTACCAGGCTGACCTTGATGAGGTGCTGTGGGACCTCTTCTCATTTTCGGCCTCTCCCGCTATTCACTGGCCTCGTTTCACTCGAGCGAGAGGCCAGATAATCGAGCTCAGAGCTTTTGGAATTTGCTACACTGGGATGCTCAGTGTTGAACATATTGAAATAGAGGTTGGTAGTTTTTTGTGTAGTGAGGGAATTAAGGGCTAAGGGGATAATGTAGAATGGTGGAATTAAGGTAAAAGATGATCTTACTAAAAGGTGGAGAAGGCTCTAAGGGGCCAAATGGCCTCATTCAGTTCCTATGTCTTTATGGTCTTATCAGACTCTTGATTTGTACCTTGCAGATGGTGGAAAGGCTTTGGGGAGTCAGGAGGTGAGTCACTCATTGCAGAATAGCCTGAGCCAGGATTTTCCACTTGATGGGCGATTTACTGGCTGCGTTCTGCCGGAATTAAGGATGGAACGCGGTCAGCAGTTCCCATGAGAAGCTACTTATGGGATTCCCAATGGTCATTACGCCTCGCGAGATCTAACCAGATCTTGCGAAATGTTGCGATCTGGAACCTGTCCACAATCAGCGGCGATTTGGTCCAGGGGTGCACTGCCTATATGAGGTGGGCTATGGGAGGCTCTAGGAACCCCCAGGAGAATGTTGGGGTGTTGGGGGGGTCCGGGGGTTGCATCGGGGAGGATCAAGAGATCGTGGTGCCATTTATAAATGTTGAGCGGAACTCCTCAGTGGAGGAAATGCGACTGACTGCAGCCTCAGCTGGGTGTTCCCCACTGAGGCCCGGAAAAAAGAACAGTACTGGGAACAACCCCAGTTATCCCGCTCAAAATGGACTCTGTTTTTTTCCATTAGATCATGCCCTACATTCTCCCACTGGAGATAAATTGCTCAACGTGCAGCAATTGAGTATATCACACCATGCAAATTTATGGGGTTCCCTTTAGATAGGGGGTCCCGGTGGGGATTCACCTATTTATCGGGTCCCTATGAGGGGTTCCTTTAGTTAGGGGCTCCATGGGGGAGGGTCTCTCATTTTAGGAGGTCTTGCGGGAGGGGGGGGGGGGGAGGGCGGTGGGCAGTGGGGGTCTGGTAGGAGAGGGATGGGTAGGTAGTGCATTGTGGGGGTGGAGGGTGGCTCTCGAATGGATTTGGCCCACGGCGAGGTCCACCACATGTCAGGTTCACAGTTGGTGATACCTGTAGTGAATCCCGCCCACGTGATTCCCGATCTAGAGGACCGGAGAATCACACAGGACCTGGAGATTCTGGTGCCCGGCCCACTAAGTTGATTGAAATGATCTATTTGCATCCATTTACCTTTTCCCGCTGGCACACGGACACACACCCCAATCCCATTGTCAGCGGGGCGGGGGGGGGGGGGGGGGGCGGGGCGGGCAGGGCAGGCGCTGATCCCGATTTTTCCCAGACGCTTGATTCCTTGCCGCAGCAGGATCCCACTACCGGCGACAGCAGCAGATAATCCACTCTTGGAGCAACATTATTTATGTAGCTAGTTCAGTTAAATTTCTAGTCAATGGTGTTGATGGTGGGATGATTTGATGATGGTAATACCATTAAATGTCAAGAGGAAGTGATTGGAAGTGATCTCTCTTGTTACTGATGGATTTTGTCTATGATGGGTTGTACTTGCCATTTATCAACACAAGTTTGAATATTTTGCCGTGTGTAGGCAAGGACTACTTCACTGTCTAAGGAGTTGTGAAGGCAACAGAAAACTGTACGATCATCACCCCCACTTATTACCTTGTAATGGATAGAAGGTCATTATTGAAACATCTGAAGATGGTAGGGCCCAGAACACTCCTGCACACGTATTTAGATGCAAACCTTTGAACACTAAGGCACAATTTAGCATGGCCAATCCACCTAACCTGCACATCTTTTGACTGTGGGAAGAAACCAGAGCACCTGAAGGAAACCCCCACAGCCACTGGGAGAACGTGCAAACTCCACACAGACAGTGACCCGTGTCGGAATTGCACCCCGGTCCCTGGTACTGTGTCTCCAGTGCTAACCATTGTGCCACTCAAGCTTGTCCTCCGAAAACAACAACCATCTTCCCTTTTGCTCGGTAGGGCTTCAACTGGGCAGTACAGTAGCACAGTGGTTAGCACTGTTGCTTTACAGTGCCAGGGTCCCAGGTTTGATTCCCGACTTGTGTCATTGTCTGTGCGGAGTCTGCATGTTCTCCCCCTGTCTGCATGGGATTCCTTCGAGTGCTCCAGTTTCTTCCCACATGTCCTGAAGACCTGCTCTTAGGTGAATTGGACATTTTGAATTCTCCCTCAGTGTACCCGAGAAAGCCCCTGAGTGTGGAGACTAGGGTCTTTTCACAGTGACTTCATTGCATTGTTAATGTAAGCCGACTTGTGACAATAATAAAGATTGTTATTATTAATCGGCGGACAATTTTCGCCCGATTCCCATTGAATTTAATTTTCCTAGGGCTCCTTGATGCCACAATCAGTCAAATTTGACATTGATGTGAAAGGGCAGAAACTCTCTCTTCACCTCTGGAATTCACATGGCTTTGTCCATATTTGGACAAAGGCTGTGGCGAACTCTGGAACTGAGTGGTCCTAGCAGAACAAAATTGGATGTCAAGAAGCAGTGCCTCTCGGTAACACTAATAACATCTTTCATCACCAGGCAAGGAAGGCAGCTTTCCGCTCCTAAAGGACATTTATGAGCCAGATGGGATTTTATGAAAATCAGGTGGTCACATGGTCACCATTACTTTATAAAACTGGTTTAAACTCTACAATTGGTCAGATGGGATTTAAACTCATGTCTCCAAATCATTAATACATACCTCTGTGTTGCTAGTCCCGTAACATTACCACTAAGCTAGTATTGCCCAAATGAGGGCACGATTCTCCCAAAGAATTTCTAATTTGTGGCGGGTTTTTCAGGGATTTTCCCATCGCCTCTGCTGGCGAGTTCCCCACCGCTAGTCAATGACACTTAGTCACATTTGTGGGCCCTGGGGAGTTTCTCACCAGTTTAGCCCACATTTAGAATTTTTTTAGCACTGAGGAGGTGAACTCAGAGATCGGGCTGCCATTTTGAAAGGGTGCCCCGATCTCTAAGTGAGCTTCTGGGTCCTCCATACTCCCCACCCATGCGCAATGTTACCCCCCACACACATGGACATTACCCCACACCCCCCAATTGAGGACACCTCCCAATTGAGGACACTGGGGGTCCCCCCTCTTACCGGGCAGCACGGTAGCAGAGTGGTTAGCACAATTGCTTTACAGCTCCAGGGTCCCAGGTTCAATTCCCGGCTTGGGTCACTGTCTGTGCGGAGTCTGCACGTTCTCCCCGTGTGTGTGTGGGTTTCCTTTGGGTGCTCCGGTTTCCTCCCACCATCCAAAGATGTGCAGGTTAGGTGGATTGGCCATGATAAATTGTCCTTAGTGTCCAAAATTGCCCTTAGTGTTGGGTGGGGTTACTGGGTTATGGGGATAGAGTGGAGGTGTGGGCTTGGGTAGGGTGCTCTTTCCAGAAGCCAGTGCAGGTTCGATGGGCTAAATGGCCTCCTTCTGCACTGTAAATTCTATGTATCTATGTATCTCTTCAGGCCCCCTCAAGCCCCCTTACAGCAACCCCCTCCCTTCTAGGACACCCAACCATCACCTACCCAACCTCTTGGAGCCCCTACTTACCTGCCTTGCACTTCCCCACCCTTCCACCCTCATTTCATGGGCATGGTCACCCTCACCCCCTGGCCCTTGGCAGTGCCACCCTGGAACTCAGGAACCCTTGCAGTACCAATCTGGCACCCAGGCAGTGCTCCTACTGGCTTGGCAGTGCCAGCTGGGCATCCTGGCAATGCCAGAGTGGTAGTGCTAAGGTGCCAGCTGATCATGCCAAGGTTCCCACGTTCCAGGGGGAGGGCTAGGGAGCCACCCTGCACTTTCCCTGACTACCCAAGGGTCTCCGATGGCCCGGGAGACTCCACCCCCGGTGCCATTCCACCTGGTCCGAATTTGTGTGGACCAGCACTGTTCGACGCCCATGTGCAGCCTCCCTGGGGATGCCGGAGAATTGAGGGAGGCTGGTGGATCCAGCGCAAGTAGATCGTAAGTAAGTTTAAGACCTACTTCCGAGAGTGGTGTTTGGTAACGCCCATTTGGGATGGAGTTCTGACTCTAATGTGTCATGGGAAACCGGAGAATCTTGCGAGGCGTGGAACCTGTTGGGTAGCTCGCTGGAGGGCTCTCCCTGGATTCTCCGGCTGCGTTGTGCTCTCGCTTGAGTGCAACCCAGCCGGAGAATTGCGCCCTCAGTCTGTTATCTGCTTTGCTGCTATTTCTAGTATTCAAGCAGTAAAGATTTGAAGCAGGAGCATTGATTTATTGAAGATTCCTACTGCTTCAATATAATGAAGAGGATATGATGAATATATGGAATGATAAATTGATGGAACTTGAAGCAAGATTTTCCAGAAGAATTTTATTCCCTATATGTATATACCCAATCGGCAGGATTTACAGAAGGCCTTAACTTGAATTTCTGTATAAAACACAGACTCACTCTCAACTGGAGTGTTGTATCCTGTTCTAAACACCACATTTTAAGAAGGATGAGAAGGCATTAGAGAGAGTGCAGAATAGATTCAAGAGGAAGGTTTCAGTGATGCGGAACTTTAGTTACATAGATTGGAAAAGTTGGGATATTTTTCCTTGGAGAACATTGAGTTAAGATTTGCCAGAGATATTCAAAATCATGAGGAGTCTGGGCAGAGTAGATGGAGAGAAACTGTTTCCAATAGTGGAAGGATTGAGAACATGAAGACACTGATGTAGGCTGATTGGCTAAAGAAGCAATGATGAGATAAGGAAAAATCTTTAAGCCGCAAGTGGTCAGGATTTGCCTGCGGGTGGAGGCAGATTCAGTCCTAGCTTTCAAAAGAGAATTATTTCATCATCTAAAGAGGAAACCCTTTTAGAGATATGGGGAAAAGGCAGGGGAATTGGGTTAGATAGATTACACTTGCAGAGAGCAGGTACGGATAGGCAGGCTGAATTACGTCCTTCTGCGCTGCAACCATTTTATGATTCTAAGTGCACGTTCACTTTTGTTCACTTTAACCCAGAAGCATTGGTTAATAATGCAGAGAATGTGTATTCACATCTCATCATGGAAATTTGAGAATTTCAATTCAGTTCATAAAAAGGTAGCCATGATGTAATTGGATTAATACAGGAAGCCAACCAATTGACGACTTTACCACAAGGATGGAAACCTGCCTTCCTGCCCACTTTGGCCTGTATATGATGCCATTTCCACAGCAACGTAATTGAGTCATAATTACCCCTAGTTGGCATTTTAAATCACATCAGCTACAATAAAAATATGACTTAGTCTGCAGCACCACTATCTGTGGAAAACTCGGCAAGGTCAATAACATGTCAGCTTTGACATTGTGCCTTAACCCAAGAATGAATAATGACAACAAAATGTGGAGAAGAGATTTCTCAATTCCCTCCAGACCTCACCCAGTTTCCTCTCAGTACCTTGGCAGAAGAGCTGATCAGAATATATTTTTTTATTATGCCTTTGATTAGGGCATGAAGACCATTTGTCTGTCTTGGTGCACCCCCTTCTGGCTTCTTCTCTCTTGGCATGACACTGTTTGGAACATTATGGGCCCCAAATAAGCCAGGGAAAGATGAAAACTCATTCTGGGCACTGTTGCACTTGCTCCCCCAACCCCCACCCCCACACCCACCACTCATGAACAAGGTTGTGTTGTTGGGGGTGGACACAGGTTTCTCTGCTTACAAAGTATGCTGGAAAATCCCGCAAATGACAGGGACCTGGAGCAGCTAACTTTCCTGCCATTTTCTAGTGGGTTCAATTGGTCTCCTGAACTTGCAGTGAGAGAGCAGCAGAACCTTAGCAATCATTCATTTTATTCACAATTGAAAATATTGCATCTTTTACACCTCTCTTAACATCCCTATGTGCAGCAGTCAAACAAAAACTAAAACCTTTGTTCATGGTTGCAAGTAAGGTTAATGGGGGGGGTTGTTGGGTTACGGGTATAGGGTGGATACGTGGGTTTGAGTAGGGTGATCATGGCTCGGCACAACATTGAGGGCCGAAGGGCCTGTTCTGTGCTGTACTGTTCTATGTTCTATGTTCTATGTTCTAATGGATCCCTAAATCTACAGAAAGTTACGTCGCATGGAACAAAAAATTACTTTGAAACATTATTACTTGTAAATTTCTAATGCTACTGTGGTGTTTGATAAAAGTGGAACAAATAATAGGGAATGGAGATTTATACAGAGATCAATTCATGATGGCAGGCTGCATGACCTACTTGTCCTTTAGATTCAGGCATGACGTGGTCCAATGATTTTTCCGTCTTAGACTGTTTGTGTGTTTGGCCACTCCCCACTGTTTATTCTAGGTATGAATCACAAATGTGAAGAGTGCATGTCTGTAGGGAATGTGTAGGAAACAGACGTAATAAATAAAGGCTTTCCCTCCTTTTGTGTATTTCCTGGTGCTGACGCTGAAGGACTCGATAAAATGTCTGCAGTGAACAAATGGGATGATATCACAACTCAAGATTCTCATAAGAATCTTCTTAAACCTCAGAGGCACAGGGTTGGGGATGTTTAGGACAGCAGTAAACCATGGCGAGAGATAATCTCAGAAACAAATTATCTTCTGAATCTGCTGGAAATATCTTTTCTAACCAGAGAGGCATCAGGTTGCGTAATGGTAGATTGTAAAATGTGTGAACAAATGTGTTTTTACAGGTTCACATCTACCACAGGATGAAAACCACTAAATGTCCCACTTTTTGTGTTAATTCAAGGTGAAGCTGAATGAAGGAATTTAACACAGTCACTGTAACTCTGGCTCAGAAAAATAGTAGCTGCTGAATAACAGTCTCTTTCACAGATATTGTTAGATGCTAAAAATTGCAGCAATAAATTATAATTTAAAAGTGCACACCCATATTCAGTCATTCCTGCATTTGTTCAACGAGTACTTAGGATTTCCTGAACCTTTCTTTTACAAATCTTCAAATCATTCATGAGTTTTCATGAAAGCTGCAATGGTTATTCAGATGCTTGAAGTTGAAAAATCAGCAGTGAAAGCTTCAGGGAAAAAATAGAGAAGTATGGTGCAATTGCTCACCATTTTCCTGCTCAGCTTTTGTTGCTTTGCTTATTGCCGCAGCTAACGTTTGGCTGCTTGTAATTTCAAAATTAATTTCAGTATTGTTGATATTTAGGAATTTCTGGTATTGTTCGGTGGACACCACTATTTAGAAGGTGTAACTTTTTCCCCAAAACAAATGAATAAACATATGATAGAAAATAAGGCATGTGCACAGCCGGTGAAGTGATATCTAGTTGAGATCAGTTAAAATTTTGGGTGGGACCCCTGGTCAGAATTATAATATTTAGTTGTATTTTCAGATGTTCCATGTTCAGATTGTTTTTTTGTGGCTGCACACACTTACCTTTGAAAGCAGATCCCATAATTGAGCCAGTATTGCCTATCTGCAATATATTTTAAGAACACCTGCACGTTGTTCACCAAAACATTTGCTGCTCAGACCCTATTTCTAATATTCTGAAAATGTTAAATAAAGAATATGCATATTTCAATCTGTGGGCTGGTGAGTAGATATATTTAGCTCATATGCTAATTAATGTGGCATTAAATTCACAATATGACAATAGAAACAATATGTTAACAAGTGTTCCCCACAAGTGTGAAAGTCCCACAGAATCAGCGTTCTAAATATGAATGAAGGTTGAAGGTTTCCCTTAATAGGTAACCAACCACCTTATTATATGGAGTGTTGATTGGGTATTTTTGCAAAACATGACCAGAACATGTACACCAGCAACACAGTCTTGGGGCACCCTTGAATAAAAAAGTTATAGTATGACCTGAATTCCAAAACCTCCAAATAACATGTTGCCCAAAACCAGAGCTTCTAACTTTAAAATTTTTTGTCTTTAGCCAATGTTAAGGTGTCCATATAAACCAATATTCTGAAGACTGCTTTTTCTCAATCTTGCATTGGTAGGTTGAAAACTCACCTCCAAGGCCGGGGAGAAAATGGCACATATATAGTTGTGTGCTGCCTGCAGAAACCTACATTTTGAAGTGGCTCTCCTTGCCTCTGGTGGCACTAATTACAGCGCTGTCTCCAAAGGCATCCTGTGTATGAAAACAGAACTGTATTATTAGTGTGGCACTAAACATGATTCATTTGAATATGTTCTTACTTGGTTCAATTGTGTGAATGACGACTGGTCTGGACTATGCATCAGTGGACACTTACAATAAAATTGTGCACGTCGAGATTACATAAATAAGCAAAGTTTTGCAATTATATAGCACCTTTTACAACCTCAAAAATTGTTTGAACGGCCAATTAAATACTTTTTATGAACTGTCGTAATTGTAATAATTTGCGACATGTGGCAGCCAATTTGGGACATGTGGGAGCCAACACAGCAAGGCCCCAGAAAACAGCAATGTGATAAGAATGAGATGCCCTCTTTTAGTGATGTTATGGATAAATATGACCAGGAGGGGTAGAATATAGAGGGTTGGAAGTTTTGCTACAATTATCCAAAGGCTTGGTTCGACTGCATGTGGAATACTGCGTACTGTTCTGGGAAATGCAGTGCAGTGCAGTGCAGACTCATCAGAATGTCAGGAGGGTCCCAATAGTTACATCACAGGGAGAAATTACATAATCTAGGCTTGTATTTTAAGCATGAGATTGATAAGAGATTTGCTAACCATGGATATTAAGCGATGTGGTGCCAAATGGAGTGAGAATAAAATTCATCTGCAATCTCACTGAATGGCAGAATACATTTGAAGGGCCGAATGACTGACCCCTGTTCCTACGTTCCCAGAATATCAGGGAGAACTCCTCTGATTTTCTTTGAATAGTGCTGAGAAGACAGTCAGGGTCTCGATTTAGTGTCCCAAAGAAAGCACTTCTAACAGCGTGGCGCTCTCTTGAAATGGCACCTAGATCATGGGCGGGATTCTCCAACCGCCCACCAGGTCGGAGAATCGCTGGGGTTCGGCGTGAATCCCACCCCCGCCGTCCTCCGAATTCTCCAGTCCCCCAAAATTTGCCCTGGCATGAATCGCGACGTCTGCCTTGGAGAATGACGGGGACCGGCATGATGCAATGGGCCCTGGGGATGCCCGAATTCTCCAGGCCGCGATGGGCCGAAGTCCTGCCCGTTTAACGAGGGTCCCGCCGGCGTAAATCAAGGTTGGTCCCTACCGGCGGGACCTCGGGGGGGGGGGGGGGGGGGGGTGCGGCGCAATCTGGCCCTGGGGGGTACCCTCACGGTGGCCTGGCCCACGATCAGGGCCCACCAATCCGCGGGCGGGCCTGTGCCGGGAAGCACTCTTTTCCTCCGCGTCAGCCTTGTACCGATCCGCGATGGCCGACACGGAGATGAACACCCCTGTGCATGCGCAGGGATGACGCCAGCAGACGCTGGCACTCCCGTGCATGCGGCAACTCACGCCGGCCAGCAGAGGCCCTTCGGCGCCAGTTGGCGTGGTGCCAAGCCCGTTCCAGCCGCCCGGTGCAGCGCCAACTACTCCGGCGCCGTCCTAGCTCCCGAAGGTGCGGAGGATTCCGCATTTTGGGGCGGCTCAGTGCCGGAGTGGTTCCTGCCAGTGTTTGCGCCGTTCTTTTCCGCCCTGACGATTTGTGCCGAATCCCGCCCTTTGTTCTCAACTCTCTGGAATGGAACTTGAACCGGCAACTTTCTGGGCAAGATTTCTCCCATTGAGTTACAGTTAACATTGTTAAAAATAAATATTTATTTTCTTTGCAATTATTTGTACAAATTGGCTGAATACCTAATGTTAGTCAAAAGTTTTAGGATTTTTAATATTCTACCGTGAAATAAATTAGATTGCAGAAATCACAATGATGCATGATTCAGGAATCAACATTCATGGTTGTGCCCATGGATAAAATATCCCAACAGAATGTCTTGTTAAATAGACAGAAATGAATTTACTGAACCCCCAACTGAAATTCATAATTGCATCCATATGGCGTGTGGATTTTAACTGAAAATATCATAGCAACATTTAGATTTTACTTATATATGTAACTCATAGAAAAAAAATGTATTGACAGGGAAAGAGGATTTTTCAATATCTGCTTGAGAAATTCAACTCAATATGTTGTTGTAATGGGTGAAAGTATTGGTAGAGCGATTTGAAAAAAATAAAGGCTTTCTTTGGTGGGGGGGGGGGGGGGTAATTTATCCAACAACACAATTGGATTTCGCAGGGAATGTATTGAGTCCATTTGCTTGCTGAAAAGGTTAATATTGTCCTCATTTCACTTATCGTGTGAGATCAGGCCACAGCGCAAGGGCAACAGCTTGCCTGCTATGATGGTCACGTAGGCTTGAAGAGGATGTTGCCCGCTCACTGCGCCTCACGAAGCAGCCGAGTGTGTAAGGGGTTCAGCTTCACTCTCCCCTGGACTGAAAAATCCAAGCTGCCATTTTTTAAAAAAACAGACTGTAAATGATTCCTATTCCTCGGTTCACAGAACATCCGATGCAGTGCCCAATCAGCTGAAAACCTCCACAGACGTCAGTAGTTGTTTTGAGAACTGGCGTCTGCAGCTGCTGGGAAAAGTGGAGCCTCCATTAGAGCGGCTCTATTGATTCCTGAATTAAAATGCACAAGAGCTAGCAGCAGAAGCACACGCCGAGCAAACGGCAGACACAGCGGAGGGAGGAGAAGTCACACAATTTGTTTCTTATATATATGTGTGTGTAGCAAGGGCTTTGCCGCCGGCTCAGGATTTGCTCTGTTTTCAGAATACTGCAGAACCTCTTATTTGGGCTGTTGGACACAGTGTCAATCAGCCATTAGTGGAGGTGCTGCCGGCGTGCTTGCCAGTCAGGCAGTGAAGCACGGCAGTTCCGCCCAGACGTGTGCCTTGCCATTTTCATTTTAATCAGTTTGATCAGGACGTCTGCTGATTCATTTTGCAGGACAGCCCCTTGAGAACCCGGGTGGAAGCCTGAGGCGAGCCACCGTTGCATCATTGCAGCATTCTGTATCAGCCAGACTGCAGCAAGCACGGATTAAAACCTAGCATTTAAATCAAAACCACCCTGATACAGTGAACCCCTTCCTCCACTCGATCAAAAACAAAAAAAAAGATGCAGTTTTCAACAAAGAAAGATTAGAAACAGAGTGCTTCGGCGACCAAGGTGATACTTTGTATTAAAATTCATAATCATTCATTCATAAAAGCAGAAAATTCAAATATAAGAATTAACTTGCCCGTTATACCTGTTTCAGAGTGTGTGATTTTCAGAACTGACAACCTTATTATACAGCAACTCTTATTATTGATATTATTCTGCTCTTGGTTGCCATGGCCACATAGCAAGAGACATTCAATTTTCTGTGTTCCATCATCATTATCTATGAGGCCATCTGTTGTGGAAAATGAATTCAGCCTCATTTGCATGACTGATAAGCATTTTTTTTATCTATTTAACAGAAGGTCATATGCCGGGGATTTGAAGCTGGTAAAAAGATGTGAAAAAAGCCTATCGAGAGGATGAGTGGGAGTGTGTGCATTAGTGGATGTATGTGGAAGTATAACAGATCCCTTAGGCCTGGTAGCCTATCGTGCTGCATTTGTCATCCTTGCCAAGGCGACATTTTTACCTAAGCTTCTGCACAGCGAAGAGTGCTGTTCCCTGCAATCTGGTTCAAGTCACAGTATTTTGCTTATTGTGGTGGGTGTAGTTTAGTTCTTTTTTTTTGTTCCCAATTTTTCTGAAGAGTTTGCTCATATTCACATATTTCTGATATGGATTTGACAAGATTCCTTTCTTTTTTCAGTTGTGATCTGTGCTGTGGTTTAGTAACTGCGTGAGAAAGTAGGAATAACACAGGCAATGCCGGCTGTGATCCATTTCTGATTTGTATCCGGGTAGTGGTTAAAGAAAAAGAATGTAATTAGAAAATGTGCACTCTGTGAATATGCTGCATAATGTCCTTTGAGTTTGTTTATTGAATCTGGTGCTCCAGTCTTCAGTTGTGTTTGTTTGTTTCAATGATAGCAGTATACCCTGTCCTTTCTGATACTATAGTCAGTCATCTGCCTTCCAATCTTGTGGTAAAAGTTGGTCACTGATCTGTTATTTGTTGAACTGATGTAGCTGGTATGAAGTCAGGACACAGCTTAAAAGTGCTTGGAAGTTTGATGTTTACATGTGCATACAAATATTTTAGTGCCATATTTTCAAATAGCTGACTAAACTGATTATAGGCAAAGAAAGCCCAGTACTTTGTAGAACAAACATTTAAATATATCTTGGGCATCTCTCAATTTGCAAGCGAGTGAAAGAGCCAATATTTAGAATTAAAGTCAATAAATTTAAGCAGTAAATAGAAGGTATCGAACTTGACTTGGATGATAGAACTCTCAAAATGCTGCCCTCAACTTATTGTGTTTGAATCTTCACTGAATTAGTTTGAATGCTGCAAAGTTCTAAATAATTCTGAGTCAAGGCTAATATATATTTAAGGGAAACATAATTAAAATACCTTGGTGGTTCTCCAAAGCTACACAAAACAGAATTATTTGGACTTAGTATTTTTCACTTTTAAATCTCATCACATTAATGGAGACAATTATAACTTGCACTTTTTCTTTTATTACATTATTACTTTACAAAGCTTGTATTGCTCTACTCTGGAACTGCTCAGCACGTTCAAGCTGATGTGCACTGCAGAAGCAGAATATTAATTCAATTGCTTGTAAGCTTGGAAATCAGTAGTGACAGCTTCAGGATAAAATATAAAGTATACTGCTATAGTTCACCCTTTTAAGCCTATCGGTACTATTTTTTTCCCTGCAAGGTAACTTTTGACTGCTTCTAATTCCTAGATTAATTTAATTAATGTGATTATTTGGGGATTTATGCTTCACTGCAATTATTCTGTGAACATTGTTATGTAGTTTGTGCATCAGTCCATCTGCAGGCTATTTTAAAGGGTGGCTTCAATTGGAAATTGTGTCTGAATGTCCTGTCAGCACCGGGAGCTGTCCATGGCTGGTGTTCTGAGCCCTGACTGACCCCCTACTGGCTAACAGGCAGACTGAGAATGACTCTTTTGCGTTACCTTAGTTATGCGTCATGCTGATTTGTTAGCTAAGGATGTTTCATTGTGTTGGGGGCTTAATAAAACATTCAGCATGTGCCTTGTTGTTATAGCTGCAGAATATATTTTGACAAGTCCAGCATTATTTCAGAATACTGTTTTATTTTTGAACTCTCAATTGTACACCTGATTAAATTATTTGTGCAACTTTTTCACTCTTAAACTTTTCAAATCAAAGTATTGTATTGGATAAATTATATTGTTAACAGAGATATGAGCACAAAGATGTATGCATAAATTAGTGGAGGTTAGTACTCAGTGAAACATAATGTCATAATTATATTTCAGTAATTTTGAACAGATAAGTTGTGTAACTATTTTAATGTTAAACACCCAATGTCCACCATACTGTTTATTCTCTGCTTTGTAGTGTTATGGTGGTATCATTAGAATTTTTGCAGATAAGGATACCGTGAAGTTTAGGAGCATCATTTGGTTGACAATAGGAAGTGGCAAATATATTTTGTGTAAGGTGCAAAGTAAATTAGTGTTCTAAGGTTTAATCAAATAATTAATAGACATCATCCAATTTAAAAAGTAATGATCTGATGCAGATCACCAGAGATTATCACTGTAATCTGTGGTGTCTCAAAAGCTCCAAACACTAATTTTCTTTTTGCAGTTGCTGCATTTTATTTTTTTTTTAGATTTGATTTATACGCCGGAAATGTGCATGAAATTTTATGACCAGATGTTTGAAAAATGTTGAACTTTTAGTTTTAAATTAGGAGGATAGTTTTTTTTTGGTCACGCATCCAGCTTTTCCCTATATTACATTATATACAGTACTGCACACAATACTAGGCACACACAGCTCTAGAGATTCAAGGACCCGTGGGTAGTGTATCAGTAGCACAAGGTATACAGTCCCAAACCATGGTCTAGTAGGATCGACCATAGAATTGATGCCAGTGTCAGGAAACATTTGTCACGCTTGCTTCCATTGTTCTGATATCCATGTAATTTTGGCCACACATTTTGATCTGGATGGAATACAACTTTCCCTGATGTAAGACTGTAGCTGAGGAAGAGGTAAGTCAGCAATATACTAGTGATTTTAAACTGCTGCAGAAGGATTGTCTCTTAAGGGAGCTCATATTCGATGCATGCTACATAGCTAGCTTTCTGCAGTCTCTTGTCTGTCTGATGCCCTTAAGCTGAGATTGTGTTTGATTCAGCAGCCGTCGCGGAGTATGTGCACTTACTCTTTTCCTTCCTTTTATTGTTGTTTTTCACTATGAATTTCGAGTTTCTGCCTTGGCCTGTTGATATTTACACCAGGACTATTATCACTTTGTCCATGTGGCAGAACCGTGATGATCAGTGGTAATCGTCGGGAGGTTTGAAAAAAAAAGAAAAGCAGGAAACACAGGTGAAATGTGCAATTAGAAAAATGGAAAAACTATTGGGTTGAGGGGGGTGTGGGGAGTGGTGGATATCAAGGTCATTGTTGAAATTTATTGTTATGGAGTGGATTGAACAATTTATTGTAGGATGCACTGCAATATGTAAGGCAGGTGGATTTTCCTTTTGCTTTTGGGATGTTTTCTTGGTAGTCTCAGGCCTAGTTCAGAGTGCAGACTCTGACTGCAGTAGATAGGAAGTCCCTGATCTCTCCGACTCCTTTATGTCTGATGTGCCACTAAACATTCCAGTAAGGTAATTATTATTTATTTATTATCTTTTTTGACAGCATAGTTCAATAGTAGTAAAATGCATATTGAATGTGGATTTGAACGCTTTTGTTACTTGTAAAATGAATGAAAGTTGACAGTTTTAAAATGCTAATGACAGTTTCTTGCATTGTAATTTTCCTAATACAGCCAGACAGTTGGAGAATTTTTAGATCTTGTGAGTTACACTTATGGACATAGATAACATGCTAGGGGTCGGACCATTTCTGGTTTCATGGTGGATAGAGAGGAAAGAAACCAGTGTTTATAAATGCATTAGATTATTTATCATGAACTGATTTTTTGAATAATCAGGGGTGCTACTTTAACTATAACTAGTTGTATAATTCGCCCAGTACATTTTACTGTCAGGAGCAAAATTTTCTTTTGGTCTCGTCAAAAATAAAGAAAACAAGTACAATGGAGAATAAGGCTATCAACCCAGATAGTAAAATGGAGAAATAGGGTTGCGAGGCAGCAGGTTGTGAACCTCACTACAAACTTTTGGTTGTGGTTGGAATGCTGAGTAGCAAAACTGTAAAGATCCACTAGCATAACCAGCGTGCATTAATTTTATCAAACCAGCTGCATCAATTTCAAACTGTCTGCCTTTGGCACCATAGAATTAATTTTAAAGTACTGCAACTGGAGCACTGCCTATAAAACTTGGAAAGCATACTTCAGTATCTCATTGATACTTTAAAATAAAATATACTTTGGAGTCCACATATTACTAAAATATTTCCAATGTCCCGACGAATAGATATGGTTACTGAATCACAGTTTTACTTTCCTTACAGAGTAATCAAATAGCTGTCCTTGTTGTATTCACGTCGAGCTATGTAGAAATACCGCCCGCCAGTTTCTTAACTTATTGCATGTAGAAGAATTCCACCATATGTCAAATTAAATATTCATGAAATTACACATCCTAGTATTTAGTACAGCTTCCTCATTGACTATAAATAGATCAGGAACATGAACCAGACAAAGCAAAAGAAAAAGAAGCAACAAATGCATGCTTAGTTAAAGCATCTTCTTATCATGACCATTGCTTACATATAATGTTACCTAGCAACAGTTTTGAAAACAAAATTGAAGAAATATGTAACAAGGAAAATCTGAGGATTGCAAATAAGAAATGAACAGTACATATGTAACCAGTGTCTGATGGAAAGCGATAATGTGCAGTTTTTGTGTTGTACTTGAACTTGCAAATACAGTGTATAAAAACTGAATTGAATTTTTACATAGCTCAACAATGTGTTGGATTTTCTGCACAGTGAAATGAATCAAATGGCCTTTGCACATTTCGATGGGGACCGCAACTTCTTTTGTTAGTGGTTCTGGCCTTTATATAAACTATAGGAAAAAAAGATGAAACAGCACAATATAATTCATTCAAAATCTATCCTCAATTTTATTCCCATCTGAGCAAGTTCAGTGCAGTGAATATGTTCCATTGTGTTGGAATGATACAGTTTTTAAAAAGTTTTTTAAATAGCCTACTCACTTGTGCCTATGACTGTCATTTATTTTCAGTAACCTTGTCAATGTACCGAGGCATTTAAAAAATAATAATATTAACAGTATTATTGTCTACCTGTCTAGGTACAGGTATCCACTTCTGGGCTTAGAAAGAAGCTGGTCAAGTTACTCCTTTAAATCTTTTTGTTTTTCTTTGCAGAGGAGATGTTGTACTTTGAAATAAATGTATTATTGTAGATTCTCTGGTGATTGAAACTTTTCATGCACATTTCTAGGCTATTAGTGAATGCTGACTTTTCTCTTTATGTGTAGTTTGGTTTCATTTTAGTTGTTTTAAAACATCATTGGAGGAATGTGTGTGTCACTGGCTAGGCCAGCATTTATTGCCTATCCCTAATTACTCTTGAGAAGGTGGTGGTGAGCTGCCTTTTTAAACCACTTCAGTCCATGTGCTGTAGGTACATCCACAGTGCTGGAGTTCCAGGATTGTGACCCAGTGACAGTGAGGGAACACCAATATATTTCCAAGTCAGGATGGGTGAGTGGCTTGGAGTAGAACTTCTAGATGGTGGTGTTCCCATGTGCCTGCTGCCCTTGTCCTAGATAGTAATGATTGTGTGTTTGGAAGGCGCTGTCTAAGGAGCCTTGGTGAGTTTCTGCAGTGCATATTGTAGATGGTACACACTGTCGCCACTGTGCATCAGTGGTGGAGGGAGTGAATGTTTGTAGATGGGGTGCCAATCAAGCAAACTGCTATTTCCTGGATGGAGGCAAAATTCTTGTTAGTTGTCCCATGACATGATGTGGTACAGAATGTTACTTTGGCATCACCTGAATATTTCCATCTCTTTTCAATTGAAATATTTCTGAATAACTAAAATCGTTTTATAGCCAAGTCTTGGGGCATTACATAATGTACTCCTGGTGCATATATTATGTTGCATTTTGGCCTATGGATCTGGTGTTGATTATATTAATGCATTTATATACATGGAGTACAAGATTCCAACTTTTTGTTCTTTTGAGTGCTGAAGAACATAAAATTATGTTATTGTAATAAGTTGTAGACAGATGACAATTTTATTTGCTTTAGTTCCTCACTTTACATTTTTCTAATTCAGTTGAAACAGACTCTTCCAATTTCAACTTCAGCAATTTTCACAAGTTAATCCATACTTTTCTTGGCCCTGTATTCCACCGTGAAAGTTTTCTCTATAGGGTTGTTATCAGTCTTAGAGTGTTTGATTGCAAATGATCAACATTCCTATTGCTGTTTTCAAAATATGAATGACTTCCACAAATGATAAGGGTTAGCAGGAGATGTTCAGACCCAAATTTTTTCCACTTTGATTTTTTTCATTCTTGTGCCAATGTAACATGGAGGATGCCTGCGGGGAAAAAAAGACAACAAATGTAGGAATCCCCAAATTAGTGATTTCTAAACTTAGGATTTATTTTTTAAATTCATAACGCAGTTTTAAAAACTGTGCCCATCTCAATGATTCTCGGTAGCTGAGAAAAGGCTGCATTTATTTCAGTGAGCAGAAGGAGGTATGGGGACCTGAAGTGATGTCTTGAAACATTGGGACCTTAAATTTAACCCACTCTGCCTGGCATGTGGGCTGTTAAAATTGGGGAAATCTACTTCCCCATTCTTATTCTAAAGTCCCCGATTCTGATCTTAATTGAGCGACTGATTCAGTTTGGAACCTGCGGGTGCCTGAGAAAGTATTTAAATAGCAGTTCCATGGCAGAATTTTGATCCATATGCAATTTTAATTGGTTGGATGCCCAACGGTTAATCCACTCAGTAATACCTTATGAGTTTGACCTCAGACTGACTGACATGACCTGTGGGAGAATTTAAAAGGGCACCCACCCCCATTAATATAGACCAGTTGGATTTTCTATGTTTTTGTGATTAATGTATCCAATTAAATATTGTTAAGACTGAAGCTATGGTTTTCAGTCTCTACTCCAAACTCTGTGAGATCCCATCCCTCTCCCTGGTAATGGTTTGAGATGAAGTCAATCTGTTTGCAGCCTTGGTGTTATTGCTGATACTGATGTGAGCTTCTGACCTCATAGCCACATCATCACTTAGGATGCCTATTTCCACCTCTGCAACATCGCCCCTGTCTCAGTTCATCTGCTGCTGAAACCCTCCTTCATGCCTTTATTTCCTTTATACTCAACTATTCTAAGGCACTCCAAGCTAGTTTCCTACATCTTTCCCTCTGTAAACTCAATGTCATCCAAAACTCTGCTGCCTGTATCTTAACTTGCAGTAAACCCTGTTTTCCTGTCACCCTGTGCTCACTGACCTGATTGGCTCCCGGTCAAGCAAAGTCTTCATTTAAAAATTCTTATCCTTGTTTTCATATTCCTCCATTGCCTTGCCCTCCCTACCGCAGCAAACCCCTCCGTCCCAACAAATCCTTGTGATGTCTTCGCACCACTAATTCTCTCCATTTATGGATTCCAAATTGTAATTGCTCCATCATACAGGCTGGTTTAGCACAGTGGGCTAAACAGCTGGCTTGTAATGCAGAACAAGGCAGCAGCGGGGATTCAATTCCTGTACAGGCGCCAGAATGTGCCAACTAAGGGCTTTTCACAGTTACTTCATTGAAGCCTACTTGTGACAATAAGCAAATATTATTATCATCACAGTGGCTATGCTTTCATTTGCTCGGGTCCCAACTCTGGAATTCCCTCTTTACTCACCTCTGCTGCTCTACCTTGTTTTCCTCCTTTAGACACCTCTTAAAACAAGCTTTTCTGAGTTTCTCCTTATGTATCGTGGTGTTGTACTTTGTGTTACAATGTTTCTGTGAAGCGCTTTGGGATGTTTCATTGTGTTAAACGTGATATATATCGTGCTATATAAGGCGAAGCTGTTGTCTATTCCAAGTGCATTTCTGGACTGGGAGATCACTTCTTTTTCATATGTTTGTCTTGCTCCCCCAAACTCAGCAGATTCAGCTTATCATGGCTCCCATTTTCATTTCATTATTCTGGATAGACCAGCAGCAGCAACCAGGAAGAGTAGAATCAGAGCCCGGTAGCACATGGCAGGTGAAAGAGGCTGGTAGTGCATGTCTTACCCAGTCCATAAGGTTCATGGGCATTTAGGGGAACAGTGTCTCGGATGGCTGTGCATTATTAGTCAGGCAGTTGTAGATCTATGCAGCATCCTGCCACTTGCCTTATTGCCTGCTGTATAAGAGGACTATCCTTTGTGGGTAGTTGTGAGGGTTGCCGCTGCCCTAAACTTTCCGCTTCGGCTCTTTTTAGACATATAGAGGGGACATCAACATTATCCCTCAGATCTGCAATGCACAGCAGGTCACTAATGCCCTCTTAACCAGAGCCAATGAGTACATTGTTGATGAACATTGACAGCCAGAATGAATGAGTGGTTGGATTGTAGCTGAGGCCTGCTAGCCTTGTATACAGAACATTATTGACTGCACACTATCAGGACGGGAGTGACTCTTCTTGACAGGGAGGGTTATTAATCCATCAATACCCAACTGGTGTGTGATCACCAACAGATTACCCAAGTCTGTACTGGATTTACAGACAGCTTCAATCAAACTTTCATTCGAAGACAATTATCCATCACCTTACTATAATATTCCCCTGGATAGGTCAGAGGATGGGGACAAGGGACACCCACCCACCTGATCACACCTCTCTGCAACGCCAAACACACCTGAGTAGCGTACGAACAATAAATAGCTATGGGACCACCAGAAAGGTTATTGGCATCTTGAACCTACGGCTCCAGTACCTTAATCACTCTGTGGGTTCCCTGAAAAATGGCCAAGGCAGAGTGGTTATACCACATTACTTTGCTGCATAACATTGTAAGGAAGAGTTAGAGAAAGCAAAGGAATAAGAAGCATCTTTGTTGAAAAATCATTGATGAAGATGAGGGATAACTGAGAAAAGGATCTGGTATAGAATGTATGAAAAGTCTTGGGTGGGATTCTCCGGCCTTCCAGCTGCATATTTCTCAGCAGTGGGAGGTGGCGTGCCATCCGCTGGCAGCAAGGTTCTCTGCTACTGCCGCTGTTAATGGGAATTCCTATTGAAACCACCCCATGCCACTGGGAAACACTGTACCATAGCGACCAGATAATCTCACTGCCAGTGAATGGCTGGAGAATTCTGGTGCCTTTTAAACAATCTTTCTCTCGCTTCTGTCCATTGCAACTTTTCTCATCCCTGTTTTGTCAATATCAATCACCAGCAGATATTCCTGGGGATAGGTCACACTGAGTTGGAGGAGGTGCTGTTTTCTAATAACGGATATTGTTCGGAGAACAAAGAGATTTATGTCTGAATTGGTAAAGATTAGAAATTAGGTATAGTTTTAGGTGTGTTTAATGTTTCTGTGCCTGGAAAGGTAAAGCCAATAGTTAGATTCATGCTGAACAAAGGTGTTTGTATGTTTGAGGGTTGATTTCAATTCCAACTGTGATTCTATTGTGCTTAGCAAGGGTTACAGTTCGAAGAACAAACAGAACTAGCAGGTGTTGCTGAGCAATTGGAGGCCCTTATACGGACAAAAAAGCTATAAGTTTGCGTTTTGCTGAATTTGCTGGCAGTTGGAGACAGGTCATTTGGGAGTGAGCATCCCTCAGCTCTGCCAGGACATGCTGGATAGGACAAGGGAGTTACAAAGATAAGGAACAAGCTACAATCCAGATAATCAGGGAATTAGGACAGAAATAAGTTCTTAAGATGACGAAAGTTAAGAGAATAGAGACCAAGGTATTGATCAGAACAATTCAAGGAAGGGTAAACAAATGCGCAATCTACCATCCGTATTGCACCCGAACGGGAGCGCAGCACAGCCAGTAGATGGCAGGGGAGGCCTTCCGCAGGCTTCCCGACAGCCAATATGCCTCGCCAGTTTTTCCTTGGTCTCGTCAGGTGTCGCAAACAGGATCCCACCCATTGTGAGCAGGACCAGGCCTCGCATGACTAAGTAAGTTTAAAAACCGCTTAGGCATGCTGACTCGGAATCTATCAGGCTCCCAGCATCTACTGGCCTCCCCAGGGATTCCCCAGTCGGTTGCCGTTTAGTACTGGCCCACACAAACATGGACCAGTTCTAATGGAACTAGGTGTCTCCCGGGCCCTTAAAGGGCCCTGGGTGCTCAGGGGCTGGGCAGACTAGCCTCCTGGCTCTCCCGCTTGAATGACAGCACCTTGGCACTGCCAGGATGGCACCGTGGCACTGCCCTCTGCCACTGCTAAGGTGCCCAGGTGGCACAGCAAAGCTGACAGGAGCACTGCCTGGGTGGTGCTGTCAGGGTGGCATTGCCAAGGGCCAGGGCCTGAGGGGGTCCATGCTCATGAAAGGGGGATGGAGGAGGAGTATGAAGGTGGGGGAGATGCAGGCGTGTATGAATAGGCCTCGGGAAGGTTGGAGGAGGTGAAGGGTGGGCGTCCTGGGAAGTGAAGGGTGGGCGTCCTGGAAGGTGAAGGGCCCAAAAAGGGACGAGGGAAAGCCTGAAAAGGGGGGCCCTCAGAGACCCCATAGCGGGGTGTCATCACTTGGGGGAGTGGGGTAATGCCCATTTATGTGGAGGGTGACATGGGGGTGTGTGTGCGATCCGCAAGCCCACTTAGAGATTGGGCACCCTTTCAAAATGGTGGCCCAATCTCTGAGGAGCCGATCAAGACAACAAATTCAGCTCCTCAGTGATGAAAAGAATTATGATGTTGCAATGCCTGCGTTGGACTGGGGTGAGCACAGTAAGAAAACACCTAAAGTCCACAGGTTTGTTTTGAATCACTAGCTGTTGGAGCACTGCTCCTTCCTCAGGTTAATGAAGAGGTGGGTTCCAGAAGCATACATAGACAAAGTCAAAGATGCAGTATTGCAGGGAACCTGCTGACAGAGCCGGGGTGAAACTTCCAACAAAACCCGCCACAATGACACTTAGAAACTTTGCTGTTAGATTGCGCCCAAGTTTATAAGTTAAATAAATAATTGCAGTAACTAGATGTAAAGTGGCACAGCAGACTTCAGAGGTAAATGGAATGTTTGATTCAATTTTAATAAAGTCTATGAATTGAGAGTTAATGTAATTGCGAACTGTTTACAGCAGTCAAGACAAAGAAATCCTGGAGAGGTCAGTGAAAATCCTGAACTGGAGTTACTATTAAATGTGGAGCAGAACTTCTGTTTAAAAGAGTCATTTGTCAAACCTGGACTGGGTTTCGGAATGCAAACCACTAAGGGAAAGCATTATTGTGAGAGAATATTTTGAAGAGTGGTTTTGGGAGAGAAGTTTCAAAACTCTCATGCGACAATCATCTGGGAGGCGGGTGGGGCTTTTGTGGAGAAAATTACAGATATTAACTTGGATTCAGAGCAGAGTGTGTGTATTTGACCACAGGTAATTTGTGTGCTTAAAAGAGACTTTGTGTTAATGTGAGCATAGCTTAAGATGAATCTTAAAATCTCTGTATATCTGTTAAGCTAAGGCTCTAGTAAAGAAATATTGTATAATAATCCAGCTTTTCATGTTTAATAAGTATTTTTTCCTTGTTGTTAAAACTAATCAGTGATCCTGTGATTCTATTTCTCCATGTTTTATTGAAAAAAAAGAAAAGTTACAGTCCTTTGATCCAGGATTCCATTCTGGGATCTTCCTACCTAGTTTTAACATCAACGGGATTGTAACAGTGGGCGAGATCTTCCAGCTGTTCAACCGGTGGGATTTTACGGTCCCGCCAACGGTGGATTGGATTGGATTTGATTTGGGTTTAATTGTCACTTGTACCAAGGTGCAGTGAATAGTATTGTTCTGCATACAGTCCAGACAGATCATTCCATACATGAAAAATATAAGGCATATGATAGATACACAATCTAAATACATAGACATCAGGTAAAGCATATGGAGTGCAGTGCTACTCAGGAGAGAGGATGGGTGGAGAGATCAGTTCAGTCCATAGTAGGGTCATTCAAGAGTCTGGTAACAGTGGGTAGAAGCTGTTTTTGAATCTGTTAGTGTGTGTTCGCAGACTTTTGTATCTCCTGCCTGATGGAAGAAGTTGGAAGAGTGAGTAAGACGAGTGGGAGTGGTCTTTGAGTATTTTGCCCACTTTCCTAAGACGGCTGGAGGTGTAGACAGAGTCAGTGGATGGGAGACAGGTTCACGTGATGGACTGGGCTGTGTTCACAACTCTGTAGTTTCTTACCATCTTCAGCCGAGCAGCTGCCATATCAAGCTGCGATGCAGCCAGCTAGGATGCACCCTCACTGTGGTTTTCCTGGTAACATGCGATGGGAAATCGCATTGTCTATGGTTCTATGGTTCTATGGTGGGACCAGATGATCCCGGCCAACAGCAGGCCACATCCCACTTCCCAGAAAGACACCACGGGGAGGCCAGAGTATCTCAGTGAACATGCACAATGTACTATTAGATTTATTTTCTATTGAGCTGCAGACGGTGGGCAGCACGGTAGCATTGTGGATAGCACAATTGCTTCACAGCTCCAGGGTCCCAGGTTCGATTCCGGCTTGGGTCACTGTCTGTGCGGAGTCTGCACATCCTCCCCGTGTGTACATTGGTTTACTCCGGGTGCTCCGGTTTCCTCCCACAGTCCAAAGATGTGCAGGTTAGGTGGATTGGCCATGATAAATTGCCCTTAGTGTCCAAAATTTCCCTTAGTGTTGGGTGGGGTTACTGGGTTATGGGGATAGGGTGGAGGTGTTGACCTTGGGTGGGGTGCTCTTTCCAACAGTCGGTGCAGACTTGATGGGCCGAATGGTCTCCTTCTGCACTGTAAATTCTATGATAATCTATGACTTTGCAGATTAATTTCCTCACTTGATTTGTTGATCATTTACCAACTCAAGCCTGATTTATTGCTGTTTTACTTTGGGTTAATCAAAGTGTGACTATGGTAGCATGGCAGAATCTCAGTGTAATCTTTCTGTGCTATGATATGCCAGATATAATTCTTCATTCTCCTTCACATTGCTGAAATCAAGATCCATTCCATTGTTTAACTTATACCTTCCAGGGTGTCAAAATGTAGGAATTCCTTAGCCCTCACCTGAAACAAGACAGGCGACGTGCAGCCATTTGGGCATATTGCAGATAATTGAACTCTGCAAAGTCACCTTCTCAAGACTTTTGGTAGCCATAAATTCTTGACAATCATAGTTGGGACTTCGTTTTGACACTGCCCAATGTTATGTGCAAGGACCTACGAAGATTATACAATTTCACTTCATCAATAGGCAGTGTACATAATGGAAACTTATTAACTACTTTTGAAAAAAATCATGTACTTTCGTTCCCCCAGCAGCTTATTAAGATTACTTAGTGAGTAGGCAACTATATAGACTGAGGAAGTCCTAAATTTAATCCTTGCCCTGTGCAGAGTTACTGTTCTCAGACAAGGTGACAGTTGGGGCTATGCAATTGATCCTTTGCTTAAGGAGGAAAAATTGACCAAGATTGGGACTGCTGATTGTTATCCGATAATCTGTGAGGAGATTGGATTGTGGTGTGATCTGCCTAGTAGTTGAAAAGCCCTCTGATTTTCTTTTGCTGTCAATGCTCATACTGACCATTTGGGTAAGGCACCAGACAGTGGTCAGCACCCATAGAACTGTACTCCAAAATGGTAACACCTGCAGGCGCAAGGGAAGCAAAATAACCCATTGTTGATCTTTAACGATGTATTACAGTATCATAAAAAGATAAAAACTACCTATCGAAAGTGACTGTGTGATGACATTCCTGCTGGTACTCATTGCAATGATTCAGATTCAAAGTCGCCGTTAAGAGGCGGACTGCCTGTAAAGTCAACACGTTGTCAATTCCAAAGGTGGCTATTATCGACAGTCTTTAATGTATTTGAAGAGCACTGTCATGGTGCTCAGGGAGTTTTCAGGCAGGCTTAATTTTTGGAATAGTCAGGATTATCCTCCTTTAAAGACCAATTTTCTCAGCCAAAACATCTATCAGGAATTCTTGCACTGCACAAGAGACACTGACTGGGGATTTCTCAGAACTTCACCCATTCCGCCAATGTTATTCTTCCAGAAGTACAGTGCAACCCTGTTTATAGGTAAACAGAGTTCCTGGGTGATTTTTCCAGTCAAGTAGCATTTTGCCAGTGTGAAGAATTTCCTCACTATTGTTTATTACAGCAAGAGTTATTGTTGCTCAACTTCTTCAATCTGTCCTCTACCTTTCTTTATTTAAGCATTGCTTTATACTGGGCTACACTTTCATATTTGCAGTCAGATGTCCATTAATTCACCCAAATAACTATTATTTAAAACTGACCCTTGGCAGTAAGTGTGGCGAGACTGTTTGGTTTGGGGAGGAATTATGTTGTTGTTTCACAAAATTTGTCATTCCCATTCAATGAGAAAGAATCAGTTTGCAGCTCACTTAAGGGGTCACTATCACACATCTTCTGGTGCCTACTTTAGAATTTGCTGGGAATAGATTGCCTGTCTGCGCTGTTCATGTGTTGAATGGCAGGAGAGAGAATGAAAGGTTTCTTGATGAGAAACAAAGGAAAGAACATGGCAAATATAACTGTTTCTAAAAACAAAACTGTCAATTTGTGGCGAGGGTAGTTCAGTAATTAGAGTACTTATATTTCAAATTAGTAATAATTTACCTCTCTCTTATTTATGCAAAAAGATACGAATGAAAGAATTCCTACTTTCATCCTTTCATCAAACCAGCTGAAAATCTGAAGCATTGACCATATTTTGGAATCTACTGTGCATCATTTGTCATCTGTAGCTCAGAAATAATGACCTAGATTTCAGTTTGGAGGTGGGTTCCATGTGGGAATGCTAATGTGAGATTGGAAAACCCGGAAGAGTGGGTTTCCCAAATGTCCTGCAGAACTTAAATGCACAGTTACTTTATATATTTTTCCCAGGCATTCCCACCCACAGGCAACCTGTTAGGCTGGAGGTCTTTCAGATTTGAAGCTTGCTTCATAATGCTGTAGCCTGTGAGAATAGGTACATGTTTTGCGGGAGTGAGAGAGGTTGTGGGGCTGCGGTGAGGCCCAATGCTCGTCTATGGATCCTTATCAAGGAGGGTCATACATTGGCCTTGGAGGATCACGATCATGGATTGTGCTCCCCTTTGTGGGGTGGGTAGGAGGTTCCGATGGTGATCCAGAAATGCCAATGGGTTTGATCCCAGAGGAAGCACTTCTGCTGTCCTGGACCCATAAGCAGGGATTAAAGGCACTCAATGTATAGATTTAACGTTTCTAACCTCCTTTGAACTGCTAATTTTTCTGAGTCTTGTGGTTAAAATAAAATGACTATTGAAAATGAAAGCATGCAACCTCATTATATTATTGAAAGGACAAACCTGTTTCCCAAGGCAGTGGGGGTTTGATGCGGGTTAAGTTCTTGTTCCAGATTTTTTTGCGCTTTAACCTCTGACAAGTCACCAGCCATATATTTTGGGAGTTAAGGTTCAGCCCAATGTCTCAGAAAGTAAATACTACATATTTTCAATACTGTAATGCATCTCTCCAATTTTTCTTATTATTTTCTTTCTATGGACATTAGTGTGAAACACTACCCTGTACTCAGGTAATCCTTGTATCACATTCTCACTACATATGTGACAATGTGGAGATGTCGGGTGAGCACAGTAAGAAGTCTTACAACACCAGGTTAAAGTCCAACAGGTTTGTTTTGAATCACTAGCTTTTGGAGCACAGCTCCGACCTCAGGTTCAACTGAGGTCGTGGGGGGGATTCATATTCTCATCTTCTATTGACATGAAAAATAATAATCTGTTACTTCAGCTACCAGTTCGAACTTAAATTGTCATCAAGATGATAAATTATTCCTTAGTCCAATACCACAGTCAGCTGGAGATTACATCTGAAATATAAAGAAGCCAAGCAAACTGGCAACAAGTGTTTTTTTCATAGAATTTACAGTGCAGAAGGAGGCCTTTCGGCCCATCGAGTCTGCACCGGTTCTTGGAAAAAGCACCCTATCTAAGGTCAACACCTCCACCCTGTCCCCATAACCCAATAACTCCACCCAACACTAAGGGCAATTTTTCATGGCCAATCCACCTAACCTGCACATCTTTGGACTGTGGGAGGAAACCGGAGCACTTGGAGGAAACCCGCGCACACCTGGGGAGGATGTGCAGACTCCGCACAGACAGTGACCCAAGCCGGATTCGAACCTGGGACCCTGAGCTGTGAAGCAATTGTGCTATCCACAATGCTACTGTGCTGCCCTAAATCTCCCCCTGTCTCCACTTTTAGAAAGGTCAGTAGCTCAATGAGTGCCAACTGCAGTAAATCTGATGACTGAAGTACTTAAAATGTTAAAAAGCTTCAATAAGGTAGGTATTGAGAAACAATTTCCTGTGGTGGGGAATAAAGAGTAAGCGAACATAATAAAATGATAAAGCTAAGCCATTCAGCAAGAACTCTTTCACACAAAGGCTAATTGAAATTTGGAATTCTCTCCCCCAAAAGGCCATGCATTACCAACTTTTGGATTGGAGCTTTCAAGACGGAGATAGATTTTTGTTAGGTAAGAGTATCGAGGGCAATGCGGCAAAGGCAGAAAAATGGGGTTAAGGAGCATATCCGCCATTGTTTAATTGAATGGCAGAGTGTGCTCAAGGGGCTGGCTGAATGGCATACTCCTGTGCCTATGTTCCTAGCTAGTATAGTTATCTTGGTCTGAGGATTAGAGGGCCCATAGTGGTAGTAATAGAACAATAGAGACTTTTCAGTTAAGGCTTGATAGCTAAAGTAGAGTATCGTTGCATTAACATTCAGAGCATGAGTAGACAATGAGAGTACCATGAATAAGTTCCTGAACCATCAATGTTAGAGTGAGGCTCTGTGTTGTATTCCAAGAGGTTGAATTTCCACAGGGACTCTCCAAACCAACTGCTATAACTTCAGCGCAAGGTATGTGGATACTGTGGAGAAATAATGTCAGTTTAACTTGTTTCTATGGGGCTTCTGTGGATTCGCTGCGGAGGTAAGAGTGGATGGGAGGGAAGCATGCCGCAGAAATTGACCTTTTGTTCTCTCTTAGTGTTTAGATGCACTGTCCTGCAGAAGGCCCAATCCACAGATGTATAGTAGAACTCGCAAACAGAATGCTTGATCACTCAATCAATAGTCCAGGAACAGTATGACCTGCAAGATCACCTCCACATGTTATCCTGACTTGGAACTATATCTTCACTAGATTAAAATACTGGAACCCCCCTCAGCAAACACCACTGTGGGTATACTTAGACCACATTGACTACAGCAGTTCACCACCACCTTCTCTGGGCAATTAGGGATGTGCAATAAAAATGCTAGCCGAGCTGGCGATGCGCACGTTCCATGAAATAATTTTTAACAAGTTGCTTTAGCAAGAGCTAAACATTAGACATTTTCATATCTTTAGCAGAACTGACACTCAAAATGTTAAAGGCTGAATCCCTGATCTTGACTGTCTTTTGACCTCCGAAGCCTCCTTGACTTCACGATTGAGTTCAGGTTTTTACTACGCTACAGAATATTTAGTAACAAAGAAGGAAACATTGGCAACAGCTGATTCCATCTCACTGCATGCCTCTCCTGCCTCATATGGAGAAGTATTCAGTGATAAGTCTGTGACCCAGACTACCACACTCTTCTGGCTCAAAGGTAGTCTGCGCAGGAGGGAGATAGAAGCAGACAGAAAATGGGGGAGAAGTAAAGTAGTATTGACGAAAACTGACCAGGCAGTTGATACAGCTATCTGTTCACTTTTCCTTTGCAGTTTTAGAACTGGCTCTGGTTGTAGAATTCATCATTACATCAAGCAATTTACCTGTACTCTTTGGAACCTTAAGTGCTTATTTAAACTTCATTTAATATAATTTTATTAAGTTTTAAAATGTTGTAGTCTCTGGTGTAACAATCCTAGATTCCTGAAATTGTCCTCAGGATTCCAATCCCTCTTTAGGGAAGTACACAGGACAAATGATGACAAGGTTATTTTAGATCACGGACCGGACTCTCCGGTCCCCCAGCCACATGTTTCCCGGTGGTCCTCTGTTCGCTGGTGGCAGGATTCCCTCTTCCCGTCGCTTGTCAATGCGATTTCCCATTGAAACCATCCCACGCTGCTGGGAAACCTGCGTGCAGGTGGAGGGGAGCTGTCAGCAGGAAAACAAATCCTGACCACCGGAGAATTCTCCTGTGGGAGAGACTGGATTCAGAAGGCATAATCTCATAGCAAGGGGTCACCCATTTAAAATAGGGATGAGGAGGGATTTCTTCTCTCAGAGGGTGGTAAATCCATAGAATTCTTTACCACAGAGATCTGTAGTGACTGGGTCATTACATATGTTCAAGGCCGTGTTAGATACAGTTGTAAACAGTAAGGGAATCAACGGTTATGGAGATAAGGCGGGATGTTGAGGCTCAGGTTTATTTTATCAGATCAGCTATGACCTCATTGAATGGCAGAGCAGATTCAGTAGCCTATCCCTGCTAATATTTCTTATTGTCTTATGGTCACACGGACAAAATTCCAATAGAACTGAGTGGTCTGTTTGCAGTCCGCTATGCTATGAAAAAACCCAGGAAATTAAACTGAAAGCTATAGCCAAATAAAGACTTTTCAGGCCCCGCTTCATTGAACAGCCTGTGATAAATGTAAAAATAAACTTGAATATTTTGAAATTTCCAGACACACGTCTCAATTTTATACGACAGTATAAAGGGTCCCAAGTTCGATTCCCGACTTGGGTCATTGTCTGTGTGGAGTCTGCACGTTCTCCCCGTGTCTGTGTGGGTTTCCTCTGGGTGCTCCGGTTTCCTTCCACAAGTCCCGAAAGTTGTGCTGCGAGGTAATTTGACCATTCTGAATTCTCCCTCCGTGTACCCGAACAGGCACCGGAATGTGCTGACTCGGGGCTTTTCACAGTAACTTCATTGCAGTGTTAATGCAAGCCTACTTGTGACAATTAAGATTATTTTTATTATTAAATACATTTCCAAATGGAAATCCTCACTGGGCAACAGTGCAGGTCAGAGATGGGGCTATAATTCCAAGGTTCACATCAGGGGTGCGATTCTCTAACCCCCCACCGGGTCAGAGAACCGGCGGGGGCGGCATGAATCCCGCCCCCTGCCGGCAGCCGAATTCTCCGGCTCCGGGGATTTGGCGGGGGCAGGAATCGCGCTGTGCCGGTCGGCGGCCGCTAGCAGCGTCCCCCCAGCGACTCTCCGGCCCGTGATGGGTCAAGTGGCCACCCGTTTGCGGCGGGTCCCAACAGCGTATGTTACGACAGGTACTTACCAGCGGGACCTGGCTCCGCAGGTGGCCTCCGGGGGGCTCGGGGGATCTGGCCCCGGGGGGTGCCCCCATGGTGGCCTGGCCCGCGATTGGAGCCCACCGATCCGCGGGCGGGCCTGTGCCGTGGGAGCACTCTATTCCTCCGTGCCAGCTGGTGTACCGCGGTGTCCACGATGGCCGGCGCGGAGATGAACACCTCTCCGCTGGCTCCCATGCATCCGCCAACTCACGGTGACTGGCAGAGGCCCTTCGGCGCCAGTTGGTGTGATGCCAAGCCCCTTCCGCGCCAGCCGGCGCAAACCGCTCCGCCGCCGGCCTAGCCCCTGAAGGTGCGGAGGATTCCGCACCTTCGGGACGCCCTGAGGCCGGAGTGGTTCACGCCCCTCCTTCACGCCGGAGTTGCCCGCCCAGCCAGTTTCTGAAGAATCCCGCCCCAGAAGTCTCAACTGACTGGATGTACATGAATAATTGAATGAAAATAATATTCTTGGTGAGTGGCATACACTTTCTTATTGGTCAATGCATTGTGAAAGAGGGGTATCCAACTGCAACCTCTGGTCACCTTTTTTCCCTCGAATCAAGCAATCTGGCCCTGAAGATGCGACCTATTTGAGCTTAATTTCTTTTTTGTCTATCCTGTCTAAGGTTTCTAGTTTTGTAGGCTTGGAGGATTGAAAAAAGCTGCCATTAGCACAGTTGGTGTATACAACATGAATCAGAACACACAGATCTATTAATATGGATGCAAACTGATAGGAACATGAATTGAAACTTGATGGGCACGATTTACCTGCCGCGTCCCGCTGGAATCGGGACAGGACGAGGCCGGTAGATCTGAGGAGGGGAGGTCTCCCAGGTGATTGGAGGTCCCCGGGTGGTCAGACCCTGGGCAGGCTGGTACCCTGGCATTGCTGGTGCCACCCGAGCACCTTAGCACTGCCAGCTGGCAGTGCCATCCTAGCACGCTGGCAGTGCCACCCTGGCCAGTGCACTGCCAGGTGGCAGTGCCAAGGTGCCTAGCTGACATTTTGCCCGCATCAGAGATCGGGCCGGGGGTGGCTTGACAGTATGTGGTGGTATGCAGGGGTTCAAAGAACTCCGACAAGTGAGTTGGGGAGATCCGGGGGTCACATTGAGGGGAGGAGGGGAACTCAAGCTTGAGCGCCATTTTTAAATGGCGCCCCAGTCTCTTCCTTCTCTGAGGAGCTCCACTGGTCGGAGTGCCTGAGTGCAGCATATGTGGTCTTGCCGGGGCATTCTCCGCCGGCGACCGTAAAGAAAGAGTGCCGTTAGATAGCAGGGTCATTCCCAGTGCGTGTAATGACCTCTCGATTCCTGCCCAGAACGGATTCTGTTTCTTTTTGTTAAATCGCACCCTGTATGTGGAGCATGAAAATACACAGCTTGGATAGTCTTGTCATTTGGTGGCAACATATCTCATTTCCAGGCTGTGAATATCACTTCCTGTTTTCATGAAAATTTGATCGCTGCTAGTATGTTGCAGCCTCAAATTATGTGAGAAACGGTGACTTCCTTTGCCATTCATCATTTGAAAAATGTGATCGCCTGTGTGATCTTGTGTCAATTTTAGGTCAGCAACCTGATGGCCAATGAAAGATTGCATCATTTTGCACCCTCAGCTTGTTGTATCTGTTTGGGGCTTCACCTAGAGGAAGCTGCTGTTAAGAAATGATGAGGCTAGCAGAAGTTTTTTAAAAATTCACATGATAGTGAAAATATTGATCAACGGCAAAGGCAGTAATTCAGTCTCTGGTTTAAGTGACATTTATTTTGTGGGAATTCTGAATAATGCAACAATGTTAGAAAAACAAAGATTGTTTGTATTGGTAAATATTAGAAATATGGTTTAGTTTTAATTTGGTTTAGGGCGGCGCAATGTTGCAATGGTTAGCACTGCTGTCTCATGGCGCCGAGGATTCGATCCCCTCCCTGGATGACTGTCTGTGTGGAGTTTGCACATTATTCCCGTGTCTGCATGGGCCTCACCCCCACAACCCAAATATGTGCAGGGTAGGTAAATTGGTCATTCTAAATTGTCCCTCAATTAGAACAAATAATTGTGGACTCTAAATTTTTAAAATTTTTAAAAATTGGTTTAATTTAAAGTTTCTGTGCGTAGAAGGGTAAAACCTATAGTTAGATTCATGCTGGACAAAGGTGTTGGTATGCATGGGGTTGGTTAAGTTCTAACTGTGATTCTATTGTGCTGAGAGAGAGACACAGCATGTAGAGTAAATAGAAGTAAGTGTTGCTTCGCAACAGGAGGTCTCTTTTCAGAGGGGAGGGCTGTACTTTGTTCATAGTTTTAACTGGAATCCAGAGCAATTGGAGGTAGGCAGTGAGAGAGAAGGCAGCTCTGCTAGAAGCAGTTGATTTTAGAAGGCTAAAGAGGGAATATCTCTCTCAACCTTGCTGGAAGAAAAGCCATACTAGGGAGTAATAGTTTTTTTTAACAAGCAATTTTATTTGAGGTAGTTTTTTGGCATTGTAAACAGTTACAGACATCAACAGAAAGAAAGCAAAAAAGGCAAAAATGTGCAAACATCCACGTACATTCAATACTTCAATCGTAACATACTTCACAAGCCCGCTCCTCTCCCATCGGCACTACCTGCCAATTTATCCCTCCTACTCTACTCTACTCTAACCTCTCCCCCACCCCTGCTGACGCTCACTCTCCCACAAAGAGGTCAATGAATGGTTGCCACCTTCGGGCGAACCCCTGTACATATCCCCTCAGGGCGAACTTAATTTTTTCCATACCCTGGAAACTCGTCATGTCCGTAAGCCACAACTTAGTCTTCGGGGGCTTTGAGTCCCTCCATGCCAATAATATTCATCGCCGGGCAATCAGGGAAGCAAAGGCCAAAACATCGGCCTCTTTCTCGCCCTGGATTCCCGGGTCTTCCGAAACCCCAAAAATTGCCGCCCCCGGACCCATCGCCACCCTTGTTTTTAGCACCCGGGACATGATCCCTGCAAATCCCTCCCAGTACCCCCTAAGCATCGGGCATGCCCAAAACATGTGAACGTGGTTCGTTGGTCCTCCAGCGCACCTCGCGCATTTGTCCTCTACCCCAAAGAATTTGCTCATCCGAGCCACCGTCATGTGGGCCCGGTGAACGACCTTAAATTGAATCAGGCCGAGCCTGGCACATGTTGCGGTCGAATTCACCCTACTCAGGGCTTCTGCCCACATCCCGTCCTCCATTTCCCCGCCTAGCTCCTCCTCCCATTTGAGTTTCAGTTCCTCCGTATGGGACCCTTCCTCCTTCATGAGCACCTTATAAATATCAGAGATTCTACCCTCCCTCCTTCCCCCCTAGAGGCTATTCTGTCTTGGATCCCCAATGGCGGGAGGCGTGGGAAGGATGGGACCTGTCAACGGACAAAGTCCCGCAACTGTAGGTACCTAAAATCATTTCCCCTTACCAGACCAAATTTCTCCTCCAAGCTCCTCAAACTCGCAAAGCTCCCTTCCAGGAACATATCGCCCACCCTCCCCACCCCCGCCCGCCGCCATACCCGAAACCCCCCATCCATACTCCCGGGGGCAAACCGATGGTTGTCACAGATTGGCACCCAGACAGACGCCCCCATCTCCACTACATGCCTCCTCCACTGGCCCCATATCCGCAGGATCGCCACCATTACCGGGCTGGTGGAGTACCTGGCTGGCGGCAGCAGTAGAGGAGCCATGACCAGGGCTGCCAAGCTGGAGCCCCTGCATGAAGCCGCCTCCACCCGCTCCCAGATAGACCCCGTACCCACCATACACTTCCTTATCATAGCGATGTTAGCCGCCCAGTAATAGTTAATCAGACTCGGCAAAGCCAGCCCTCCCTCGTTGCGGCTCCTCTCAAGGATTGCCTTCTTCACCCGCGGGGATTTTCCCGCCCAGACAAAGCTCATGATCATCTTGTTAACCCTTTTGAAGAAGGACTATGGGATAAAGATCAGGAGGCATTGAAAAACAAACAGGAATCTAGGGAGGATTGTCATCTTTACAGTCTGCACCCTCCCTGCCAGCGACAGTGGGAGTGCATCCCATCTCCGAAACTCTTCCTTCATTTGCTCCACCACCTTGGCCAAATTTAACTTGTGCAGCCTGCGCCAGTCTCATGCCACCTGGATCCCCAAGTACCGGAAATTTTCCTCAACCAGCCTAAATGGTAGCCCTCTCAATCTGTTCTCCTGGCCTCTTGCCTGTAACACAAACATTTCACTCTTGGCCGTATTTAATTTGTATCCTGAGAACTGGCCGAACTTCCTCAACATTTCCAGTATACTTCCCATCCCGGCCACTGGGTCCGACACGTACAGGAGCAGGTCGTCCGCATAAAGAGAGACCCTATGTTCCACCCCACCCCTAACCACCCCCTTCCAACCCTTTGCGGCTCTCAGCGCAATCGCCAGTGGTTCTATGGTCAGCGCAAACAGCAGCGGAGAGAGCGGGCAGCCCTGTCTTGTCCCACGGTATAGTCTAAAATACTCTGACACTTCTCTGTTAGTCCTGACGCTGGCCCTCGGGACCTGATATAATAACTTGATCCAATTCACCAGTCCCTCCCCGAACCCAAACCATCCGAGCACCTCCCATAGATAGCCCCACTCCACCCGGTCAAAGGCCTTCTCAGCGTCCATCGCCACCACTACCCCCACCTCCCTGCCTGTCGGGGGCATCATTATCACATTAAGTAATCTTCTCAAGTTGGCCGACAGCTGCCTGCCTTTCACGAACCCAGTTTGGTCATCCCCAATCACCTCCGGTACGCAGTCCTCAATTCTGATCACCAGTACCTTTGCCAGGAGCTTGGCATCTACATTAATCAGGGAGATTGGCCTGTAGGACCCGCACGCCTCCGGGTCTTTACCCCGCTTCAATATCAGTGATATAGTGGCTTGCTACATCGTCGACGGCAGGGTCCCTTTGTCCCTTGCCTCATTAAAAACCCTCGCCAAGACCGGGCCCACTAACTCAGAGAACTTCCTATAAAACTCTACTGGGTATCCATCTCGCCCCGGAGCTTTCCCCGACTGCATGGCCTTTAGGCCCCCCAATACCTCCTCCACTCTAATCCTCCACTCCCAGCTCATCCACTCGCCCCCACCTACTGTTGGGAATGTTAACCCGTCCTGAAACCTTTTCATCTCCTCCGGTTCTTCCGGAGGCTCTGAAGTGTACAACTTGCTATAGAAGTCCCGGAATACCTTATTCAATCCTGCCGGGTCCTCCACTCTGCACCCCTCCCCATCCATCACTCTACCTATTTCCCTGGCCGCCTCTCTCTTCCTGAGTTGCTGCGCTAACGATCTGCTGGCCTTTTCCCCATGCTCGTACACCACCCCTCGCCTTCCTAAGCTGTTCCACGGCCCTACTCATGGATAGCGCCCCCAGTTCCGCCTGTAGTCTCTGCCTCTCCCAGAGTAAAACCTCCCCCGGGGACTCCGCGTGTTCCTCATCTATCCGACACATTTCCCTAACCAATCTGTCCATCTCTGCCCTGTCCGCCTTGGCCCTGTGGGTCCCAATTGAAATCAACTCTCCCCGCACTACTGCCTTTAGCGCCTCCCACAGGGTCGCCGCTGAGACCTCTCCCGTATCATTCACCTGCAAATAATTTTGCATACATCTCCGAAGCCTCTCGCAGATCCCCTCCTCCGACAGCAGTCCCACGTCTAGCCTCCATTGTGGGCGTTGGTGCTTCGCCCCTCTGACCTGCAGGTCTACCCAGTGCGGGGCAAGTGATTGCCGAATATTCCGTGTTCTTTACCTCCCCTATACAGTCCCTGCTTAGGACAAAGAAGTCTATCCTAGAATATACTTTATGGACGAGCGAGTAAAACGAGTAGCCCCTTCCCGTCGGCTGTCTGGCTGTCCAGGGGTCCACTGCCCCCATTTGCTCCATAAACCCTTTCAGCTCCCTTGCCATTGCTGGGAGTCTACCCGTTCTGGGACATGACCGATCCAGCGCCGGATCAAGTCCCCCCCCCATTATTAGCCTACGAGAGTCCAGGTCCGGGAACTTCCCCAGCACTCATTTAATAAAGTCCACGTCATCCCAGTTCGGGGCATATATATTCACCAGCACCACTCTTCTCCCCTCCAGTCTGCCCCTTACCATCAGGTATCTGCCCCCCCCCCCCCCCGTCTGTGGCTATGCCCTCCGCCTCAAATTGCACCCGCTTGTTGATAATGATTGCCACCCCTCTGGACTTCGAGTCCAAGTCCGAGTGGAAGACCTGGCTAATCCTTCCTTCGCCTAGTCTGGTCAGACACTTTCAGATGTGTCTCCTTCAACATAATTACATCCGCCATTAGAGTCCGCAAGTGCGCCAACACTCGCGTCCTCTTAACCGGCCCATTCAGTCCCCTGACATTCCAGGTGATCAGCCTGGTTGGGGGGCACAACCCACCCCCCCCTCCACGCCGGTCAGCCATAGCCTTTCACGGGCTGGCCCCCGGCCCGCACGTCGCGCCATTGTTGGCCCGCCTCTTGGCGGCCTCCACCCTCGACCTCCTTCCCACTGTCTACTACAAATCCCTCCCATGTCAGCAGAACAAACCCCCCCCTCCCCCACCTAGCAACATCCCCCGGTAACCCCACCCCTGCCCTTCACTGGCTGTATTCTCCCCCCCCCCCCCACCTGACTCCCTTGACTAGCCAATCTGCTAGCCCTGTGACTCATTACTCCGGCGCCCCCCGTTTCATTTCCATTGTTTCCCCGTCCTCCTCCCACTCCCCGGCGCCCCATCCCCCTCTCCAACCCACTGGAGCAAACTCACTGGCACAGAAAGGCATAAACATCCGTAAAACAAAAACCCCCCAACCCACGTCCTTAACCCCCCTTGCTGACCGGCCACCCTTAGTTACAATACCAGCTCCAGTGCCCTCAGTGAGCCCAACAAAAAGTAAAAACCCACACGAAAAGGAAAAAAACAGAAAGAAAGAGGAAGAAAACAAAAACAAAAGAAAAAAAAACCCAGTAACCAAAAACAAAGGGAATCGTCCCAAATGTCCCGCTTGGCACCTTTAACCCAGCAAACCGTTGAACAGCGGTCCAGGCACATTCGGCGTCCCTTCATACGATAGTTCTCAGGTCCTAATTCGCACCCGTGGGACCTCTTTTCGGGACCAGCCCCGATCCCTCGCAAAGTCCATCGCTTCTTCAGGCTCGGAGAAGTAGCGGTGTTGACCCTGATGCGTGATCCAAAGACAGGCCGGGAACAGCAGACCAAACTTCACGTGCTTCTTGAACAGCACCTCCTTGATTTGTTTAAAGGCTGCTTGCCGCCGAGCCTATATGCGGAGAACACTGTTGTTCCACATGCTGCTCCTGGCGCTCTTCGCCCACCGCAGCAGCCGCTCCTTGTCCATGAACCTGTGGAACCTGATCACCATCGTCGGACTGGGGGGGTGTCCCCCCGGCCGCCCCTGCCTCGCCTGCACTCTGTATGCCCCCTCCAGCTCCGGCAGTCGCGGAAAGGCTTCAGCCCCCATCAGCTGCATCAATAGGTCTGCTACAAATGCTGCGGCATCAGCTCCCTCAGCCCCCTCTGGGAGGCCGATGATCCTCAGATTGTTCCTGCGGGCTCTATTCTCCAACTCCTCCACTCTGTCCAGCAATCTTCTTTGCCGCTCCTTCAGCCCGTCAACTTCTAACGCCGCAAACGTCTGCGCATCCGCCTGCTCCTCCACCGCCTCTCTCAGCTCCTTAACTTTTGCATCTTGAGCATCCAGCCTCTGGTTCAGCTGATCCACCGCTTTCTGGATTGGGTCCAAGCTGTCCCGCTTCAGCGACTCAAAACTGCCTTTCATCACCTGGAGCAGTTATCCAGCGCCTGCTGGATTGCTGAGTCCGAGGTCCGTGCGTCCGCCATCTTAAGTTCCAGGTCAGTTTCTCCTGTTCCTTGCTTCTGTCCCTTTCTCTCTCTCTTCCTCTGCTTCCTGGACTCCCGCGGTTCCATAGGTTGCAGCCGCTCTCCAGCACTTTTGCGGCCGCCTTTCTGCCGCTCCATGGTCCCGCTATCGCGGGGAATCAGCCCCTAAAGTCCCGCCAGAGTGAGAGCCCGCCGAATGTGCGGCTCACTCAAACATCGCCGCCACCGGAAGATGGAGTAATAGTTAAGAGAAGAGGTGCCAGTAACCTAAAGTCCAGCTAGTTAAGGAAACTAGTGAAATGAAGAGAAGTTTCCAAAAAGTCTGCAGTTAACGGAACAGAGAAACCTGGGAACCAGGCAGATTACTGTTCAGTAAAGTAACAGAGAGTTTAAAAGGCATTGGATGAGAGGCCAGAAAGATATCTGCAGTAGTGATAAGGTTTATGAGAAATAACTGAGGTTAGGGAGCCATTGTTTAAAATAAGTGGAAATCGGTGGCTGGTCCTTAGATGTGTAAAAGCCTTTACAACAAAGGAAACCTGAAGTGAGAGGTGTAAAACCTGAAAGCGAAACCATGATGGAAGTTGCAGAGGGAAAACATAATTCAAAGGAAGATTTAAAAATTGAACTTTTGAAAGTGGAATTTGAAATCACTTGTGTGGAAGTCGGAGTTCAGTGAGACCAGGTGGTTCATGGTATAAGAAAGTTAAGAATCATCTGGGGAATTTTGAAGAGAAATTTGGGGCAGCACGGTAGCATGGTGGTTAGCATAAATGCTTCACAGCTCCAGGGTCCCAGGTTCGGTTCCCGGCTGGGTCACTGTCTGTGAGGAGTCTGCACGTCCTCCCCGTGTGTGCGTGGGTTTCCTCCGGGTGCTCCGGTTTCCTCCCACAGTCCAAAGATGTGCGGGTTAGGTGGATTGGCCATGCTAAATTGCCCGTAGTGTCCTAAAAAAGTAAGGTTAAGAGGGGGGGGGGGGAGGGAGGGTTGTTGGGTTACGGGTATAGGGTGGATACGTGGGTTTGAGTAGGGTGATTATTGCTCGGCACAACATCGAGGGCTGAAGGGCCTGTTCTGTGCTGTACTGTTCTATATTCACTTGGGTTCAGAGAGAAGTGTGTCTTACCACAGTTATTTTATGTGCTTTAATGGGACTTTATGTGTCAATTATACCTTGTTGATTAAAACATACTCTGTAATCCATGTTAATCCTAAAACGTGTGTATAATTGCTGAGCTAAAGGGGCAGTAATGTTGTATTATAATCCAATTTTTCTATGTTTATTAAATATTTTTTTTTCTCGGTGTTAAAACTAACTAATGGTCCTGTGACTCTGTTCCTCCACATCTTATTTAAAAAAGTAAAAGCTATGGCCTTTTGAGCCAGGGTTCCATTCTGGGATCTTCCCGTCCAGTTATAATATCACAGGGATCGCAACAACAAGATGATTGCCTTGTAATCTGTTTGCTTCCCACTCAGTACCCTATATAAGGCACAGTTTTAGGCATCTATTCAAAGCGCCTGTTCAAAACATTACACTGCCACCTCCCCATTACATACTCTGTCCAGGAAAAGTCAAGATCTGCAAACTGTGCAAACTGGTCGTGCATTTCCCTGATTAACACCACTCAAATATATGTTCAATGCTAATGATAACAAAGATCTACTGGAATGCTGGCTTTAAAACTTCACAGCAGCTGCAGTATAAAGTGCCTTGAAGTTGAAGTGATGTGACAGTGCATTCTGCACCAAGTTCAGTTCAGGTGCCTTCCCACCTCATTTATATTACATGGTTTGCAGTGATGCATAGCAGCTCCGCAACCATGTAAAATGTATGATGAAACTGACTTGTAAGAAATTGTTTTGTTCACGGCTTGCAGTCATTTTTGGAAAACTCGTTGTGCAAGATGTCAGTTTCTTACAATAGTTTAACACAGAGAGATAGTTTCAGCCAGCTTTAGAGTTTGAAGTTAAAACTGCTCATATGTGTGGAAAATAAGTGCATCTCGAATTATAGAATGATAGGTCACAGAAGGAGGTTATTCAGTCCATTGTGCCTTTTCCAGCTCTTCGAAAGAGCTATCCAATTAGTCCTGCATGCCTGCTTTTATCCTCATGGGGCAGAAAATTTCCCCCTTCAAGTATTTATCCAGTTCCCCTCAAAATTGTTATCAAATCTGCTTTTCCCATCCTTTCAGATAGTACATCCCAGATTATAACTTGCTGTATACTTTTCCCCTTGCATTGCATCTGGTTCTTTTGCCAATTACTTTATATCTGTGTCCTCTGGTTGTTGACACTCTGGCAGCTTAAATTGACTCATTGTTATTTATCCTATCAAAACCCTTCATAATTTTTGACACCTCTCTCAAATCTCCTCTGAATCTCCTCTGCTGTAAGGAAAACACACCCACCTTCTCCTGTTCTTTCTACACAACTGAACTCTTTCATCCCTGGTGTCACTTTAATAGATCTCTCCTGCACACTTTGAGGCCTTGAAAATCCTTCCTGAAGTTTAATTCCCACGAACGGCCACAAGGCAGTCCCTGCTGCCTGGCCAGCAGTTTGGAGAGATTTCACAATTTTTTGCCTTTGTACCTAATGCCTCAGTTTGTGCAACAAAGATCCCGCCTGCCGTTTCAACAGCCTTCTCCACTTGTCCTGCAACTTTCAAAGATTAGTGCACGTGCACGACCCAGGTCTCTCCGTTGTATCCCTTTTAAAATTGTAACATTTTGTTTATATTGGGCGTGATTCTCGGGCCTCGTTGCGCTCTTTCTCGAGCAAAATGAGACCGGTGTATAGCGGAAGAGGCTAAACACGAGAACAGCGGGAAGCGGCAAATAGTTTGCACCGCCACCGGCCCGTTGTCGTAGGTAAAATCGGGATCTCGCCGCAGCATAGCAAGAAATCAATTATCACCACTTAAGTCCTATTTCAATACATTAACGGGATTTCCTTACCCAAAGCCCTCCCATCATTCATTGGCCTCCCCAGCCAGTGGTCTGGCTGGCACCGATTACTACTCCTTTTTAAAAATGCGAACCTGGCGGAAGGACTTCTGTGGAAATCCGAGGTCGGGGGTGCTGGTCTTGCCACCCCAGTACTCGGCGGGGACTGGGGTCCCTCGGCTGGGTGTGGGGACACCCGCAGGGGTGGACTGCCATGGGAGGATGGGAGGGAGACACTGGGGGGGATCCCCACAATCCCCAGCATGGGCAATGTCACCCCCCCTAACACATGAACACTACCCCCCCCCCCCCCCATGAGGACACCCCTCTATGAGGTCCCTGGGGGTCCTCTTTTCTCAGGCCCCCCAATACCCCCATACAGCAACCCCCTCCCTTCTAGGATCCCCGCCCATCACCCTCCAAATGCCTGGAGGCCCCTACTTAACTGCCCTGCACTTCCCCACCCTTCAAACCCCCCTCCACCCTCATTTCATGGGCATGGCCCCCTTGCCCCCTGACACTTGGCAGTACCATTCTGGTACCCTGGAACTGCCACCCTGGCAGTGTTCCTGCCAGCTGACAGTGCCATATGGGCACCTTGGCAGTGCCAGGGGTGCAGTGCCAAGGTGCCCACATTCCAGGGGGAGGGCCAGGGAGCCATCCTACACTTACCCTGACCACCCAGAAGCCTCTGATGGTGTGGGAGACCCCCCAGGTGCCATTCCGTCTGGTCCTCATTTTTAAAAAGGAGTACTAATCGTTGCCAGTGTGAGCACTTTCTGGGAAGGCGGCTGAATGACAGGATGCCGTTGGATAATGGGCGGCTCTCCATAATTGTATGGAAATGAGACTTAAGTGGTGATAACTGGTTCCTCGCCACGCTACAGCGAGATCCTGATTTCGCCTAAGGGAGCGGGCCGGTTGCATCGCAATCTGTTTGGAGCCTGGCGCGGATCTCGATTTTGGCCTCTCCCGCTATTCACCGGCCTCATTTCGCTTGAGCGAGAGCGCAGCGAGGCAGGAAGATCACGCCCATTAACTCTGGTGGAGGAATACGGAAGTTTAAGATGATTCTGAACTGGTCTTCCAAAGTAGTTTGCTCTCCTGCTGTTAACCCTAATGTGTTCCGCTTGTGTTTTTCTGGTTCAAATACACCTGAATCAAGAAACCAGACTGCTGTATGCTGATTGAACATTTTGATTTCAGGTAGTAGTCAGGTGCATCACAATTGAAACTAAGGAATTTTGTGGTCATTTTGACAATATCCCTTTGGCTTTCCTTCTCCAATAGTACTTGGGATGAGTGTTGCTGTAGCTGCTCTTGCGTATTTTTCTGAAGCACTGCCTGCTATAATCACAATGCCTCTCCCTTGTTCGCTATCAATCTGGCCCACAGCCTGGTCATTCACCTTTCCTGACTGAGCTAACCTCGTGTCGGTCCTCTCGATGCACTGTCCCACTCACTGAAATATCAGGCTATACACCACAATATCATCACAAGTGATCTGTCTATTTACCAGTTCCACTATTGCGATCTGACTAGAAAAACAAGGGTCTCTCTCTTAATTCCATGTAGAACAGTCTCAGGCTGCTCACCACATTGTACCTGAACTTAATCTTGCTGCCAGGCAGTCTGACCACCACTGAACACCATGTTGTGTTGTCATACCAATATAAACATCAATTGCTCATAAGGGATTGTGTAAACATGTTTTGGGTTCACTTATTTAGACCAAGCACATGAGAACATGTATACAAAGGGAGAAATCTTGATGACATCAACAGCAGAGCTGTGTGTGTATGCTCTTCTCAAAGGCAAATGTGAAGTTAAGACTGGATTACATGACACAGTTCCTTTTTGGTGATGTCATGGTGATATCATTTCAAGGCATATTACAACAGACATCTCCGAAATCTGTGTCCATCTTTTCTGGAACTCCATGATTGTATCACTCCAATTTGATTTCCTCCAGCACAGTACCAAAACAGCTCTCATCAAAGTCACAAATGAAATCCCATGTGACTGGAGCAAAGGAAAACTTTGTCTCCTTAACCTTTGAAAGGTATCATGATCAGGTGAGAAGCGGTCAAATGGCTCCTCTCTTTCCTCACTCCTCATTTAACTGTAACATTTTATTGTATGAAAAGAATAAACTTGCCAATCCACTGAGTGGTTTACGCGCTGTGATCATAAAATAACCCAACTGATTGGTTTTCTGGAGTTTCACAAAGAAGGAGTTTACCTTTCATGTACTTAACCAGGTCTCAGTAATGCTCGCAGACACGCACACACACACACTCACACGGACACACACGCACACACAAAACAGAGTGGAGAAAGATAGATCCATAAAATTAGACTCCAGAGAAATAGAAGGGGTTCATAATTCATAGTTTGGTGACTTGGCTGACCTCAGGTTGAATCTGGTGGTCCTACTGTTTCCCTCCTGGATGCAATTTAAGTAAATAACTGGCTGATTTATCTGTCTTTCTGGAGACTGGTTGAGTTGATATCCTTCAAGTGGTCTGTCTGCACAAGGGGGATCCTTCTGCAGACAGGTGGTTATGGTCAGTACACGGGTTCCAAAGCTTGTAAGATAGAATAGAGAGAGAGGAAGGAAGGACCCTAATCAAGCCTTCTCTCATCAGCATCTCAGCTGCTTGTCCTCTTATTGCAGAGCAACAGAAGCTTAAACGCACAAAGGGTTGGCTGTCATATGACCGTCATCCTGTGATTCAAACATAGCTGTTACTGGTGTATTCCCCTTTGTAACGCCAATTCATGTCTGGAATCCCTCCTCTCAGTCAGGTTCTCATTGTTCAAATGACTGGATTTAAGGAATTCCCAATGTAGGTTGATGAGTTCTCGTGTGGTAACCCCTCTCAGCTAAGGTCCCATTGTCCAAGCGATTACTTGTAATAGTTTATTTCCAGCAGTTGAATACCTCTGTTGATTGCTTTGACACCTTGCTAATGGAGACAGGATATGTGATTCACTCATATCCCCAGGCCACTGTCGTTGGCTGTTCTTTTGTCAGACATTTAACCACCGTGTTGCGCCTGGTGCAGATCTGGGCGCGGCGGTTAAATCACAAGAAAGGCCAAAGTCGAGTTTACCATCCAACCAGACCGCTCCTGATTGCGAGCTCAGGATCTTGTCCAAATATGGCGAGCATCTCATTAACCCTAATTTGCATTAATTTCCATTTCATTCGCAAGATTGAAGTCGAATGCGACGGCGTCAAGGGAATTAACCGGCTCCCCAGCGAGAAATCACACGGGCATCATTTAGTATTCTTTATTAATAATGTGAAGCTGACGCATTGGCTGCTGAGGGGATTTGAGGCGGTAATTCCCATAGCCATTTCCATTTTTGGGCATACAACTCAAGGGCACTTGAAGCTGCTGCCCCAGTGCTGGGGGGTGTGAGGAATCCTTCAGGGGGGGGTTGGTATAGGTCGGGGGCTGAAACACTCCAGGTCGGGGATCACACCTGGACTGGGGTGGGGAGGGGCGGTCAGAGGGTGTGAAGGGCTTTTTGTCTGTGGGGCCTTCAAGCCATCTTTAAATACTGTGTATACCAATAACAGGCGTAACTGCAGCTGCTGCCTGTCTGTCCTACCAAACACTTCCAGGACAGAACTTGTGTTTGGTTATATGCTAAAGGTCGCTTTAACTCCCTTTGGCTGTGCGCAGCACTCCTTCAATTCCTTACAGACATCAAAATGGATGGTGTGTCGGTCCCGCAGAGGATGCCCTCGCGATGCTGGTGGCAGCCAAGGCGGCCAGACGCCGGAGAGAGCAGCAGTGGCGACACAGGCTGGAGGTGCACCCCATGTGCAGGGAGCCATGCACACATTGAAATCCCGGTCCCCATCAGGCCAAGGCAGAACCCAGAGGGGGACGCCAGTGGCAGCCCCAGGTGTACAGGCTTCAGTGGCCTTTCGACGAGATGATGAACAGCAAGTGCCGCAGGAAATTCCATCTCAACAAAGTATGTGGCACCTGTGCCATGTCCGCGCAGATTTGGCACCCCATGGAGGTGGAGGACAGTTGCTCCTGGTGGTCCTGAACTTCCATGCCACCGATTCATTCCAGGGCTAGAGCGGTGACTTGTGTGGCATTTCAAAGCTACAACCCACAAGTGCATCCATGAGGTTATAATGCCCTGTAAGCTCGGGCATCAGACTTTATCACTTTGAGCTGAACAAAGGCCATCAAGATGCCCGGGCTGCAGGATTCTCCGCCATTGCTTGGATGCCCCCGATCCACGGGGTAATTGATGGTACATGTGTTGCCTTCTGTGCACCAGGGCATCAACCCTTCATTAACAGGAAGGGTTTGACTCTCTGACTGCTGTACTCATGGGCGACCACCACCTCCAGATAATGCAAGTGTAGGCACCGTCCAGGGAATGTGCATGACCGCTATATCCTGAGACAGGTGAAAGTCCCCGGCATTTTTGAGGTCCACTCCAGGATGATGGGTTGGCTCTTGGGGGATAAGGACTACCTGATGATGCCAGTATGGAGGCCGGAGACTGAGGTGGAGACCCGATATAACGAGTCCAATGTTGCCACCCATGCTATCATTGGGCCGTACATTGGACTGCTCAAAATATGGTTGCTATGCCTGGACCTCCCTATGGTGAACCATCTGCTTCGCAAGCCAACCACGCTATCAGTGACTGCTCTCTCTCCTCAGACAACCCCGTGATTTCCACGGCCCATTCCTCATAGGGGGTGAGGATCTCTGGTACTCCGCGCCCCCGTCCTGGTCCTTTGTCACTTACTTTGGGCTATCGTCTCCTGCGGGGATAAAGAGAAGGCTTTGTGAGCATGTGTTTGATGGATCTGGGGGGGGGGGGGGGGGGGGGTGGTTCTCTTGCAGGTGGCATGTATGGGCACCACAACTGGAAATTAAGGGGTTGTGCTGGTGGGTGTCTGGCAAATCAGACGATGAGACATCCAGCAATGGCAAGAAGCTCATGGAGGCTCATTTCAGCACTAAGTGCTGAATACGGACAACAATCTTGCCAATTCAGCTGTCAAGAAACAATCCAAAAATTGTGTCCAGTATGACACTGAGAAATTTTTCCGTTAAATCTCATCCATTTCAATGAATTGGAATGCACAAGGTACAGTAATGTAAATTGGTTAGCCATCTTTAGCTGCAAGCTCAGTTCATCTTTAATCTCAGTTTTCAAAAATGTTAAATTCAGGTTTTCATCTGGCAGATTATAGAACATAGAACATAGAACAGTACAGCACAGAACAGGCCCTTCGGCCCTCAATGTTGTGCCGAGCCATGATCACCCTACTCAAACCCACGTATCCACCCTATACCCATAACCCAACAACCCCCCCCCCCAACCTTACTTTTATTAGGACACTACGGGCAATTTAGCATGGCCAATCCACCTAACCCGCACATCTTTGGACTGTGGGAGGATAAATAGCTATTTGACATAAGGCATGTTTCCTTGACAGAGGATTGACCACACCATCCTCCTCCAATTCCTCTTCCCTGTTATCCAGTAGGGTGGGATGGCAGGGTACTATCCTGATTCCATTTTCATCTGTCCAACCATAACCAGAATATCACCTACAATGGCTTCCCTTCTCATCCCACACCATTACCACTGGTGTGTGCTCCTAGGATCTAACTTTGAACCACTCCCATTTCTCATCTCCATGCTGTCCATCAACTCAAAAGCACAGTGTTGGTTTTCACATGTCTGTTGACACCACACAGCTCTACGTTATAAGCACCACTCTGAATCCTCCAATGTCTCCAAATTGTCACATTGTATGTCCAACATCCAGCACGGCATTGCAGAAATTTCCTCCAATTAAATGCAGAAGGCTGTGCCACACTGCAAACTCCATTCCCAAGCTACTGACTCCACTCCTCTCCCTTGCAGTTGTCTAGGGTTGAAACAGACTGCTGTAACCGTGGTGCCGTATTTGAGCTTACGGCGACTTGCACTGGCTCCAGAGAAAGGAACATCTTAGACCATAACATCATAAGATATAGGAGCAGAATTAGGCCACTCAGCACATCGAATCTGCTCCGCCATTTAATCATGTCTGAATTGTTTCTCATCCCCATTATGCTGCCTTCTCCCCACAACCCCTGATCCCCTTATTAATCAAGAATCTGTCTTTGTTTTAAAGATACTCAGTGATTTGGCCTCCACAGCCTCTGGGCGGCACGATAGCACAGTGGTTAGCACTGTCACTTCACAGTTCCTGGGTCGCAGGTTTGATTCCCAGCTTGGGCACTCTGTGTGGAGTCTGCACGTTCTCTCCGTGTCTGCGTGAGTTTCCTACGGATGCTCCGGTCGCCTCCCACAGTCCAAAGATGTGCAGATTTGGTAGATTGGCCATGCTACAATTTCCCTTAGTATCCAAAAAGGGTAGGTGAGATTACTGGGTTAGGGGGATAGTTTAAGTGGGGTGCTCTTTCCAAGGGCCGGTGCAGACTTGATAGGCCGAATGGCGTCCTTCTGCACTATACATTCTATGATTCTGCGGCAAAGAGTTCCACAGATTCACCACCCTCTGACTGAAGAAATTCCTCCTCATCTCTGTTTTAAAGGATTGTCCCTTTAGTCTGAGATTGTGTCCTCTGGTTCTAGTTTTTCCTACAAGTGGAAACATCCTCTCCACATCCACGCTATCCAGGCCTCACAGTATCCTGTAAGTTTCAATAAGATCCCGCCCTCATCCTTCCTCATATGACAAGCTCTTCATTCCAGGGATCATTCTTGTGAATCTCTTCTGGACCCTTTCCAAGGCCAGCACATCCTTCCTTAGATATGGAGCCCAAATCTGCTCACAATACTCCAAATAGCCTCTGAAGTACATTCTTGTTCTTATGTTCTAGCCCTCTCGACATGACTGCTAACATTACATTTGCCTTCCTAACTGCCGACTGAACCACGGTAACCTTAAGAGAATTGTGAACTCCCAAGTCCCTTTGTGCTTCTGCTTTCTGAAGCATTTCCCCATTTGGAAAATAGTCTATGCCTGCATTCCTCCTTCCAAAGTGCATAACCTCACACTTCTCCACATTGTATTCCATCTGCCACTTCATTGCCCACTCTCCCAGCTTGTCCACGTCCTTCTGTTAGTCCCCTGCTTCTTCAATACTACCTGTCCCTCTACAGTTCCTTCTTCCAGATCCTTAATGTATATTGTGAAAAGTTGTGGTCCCAGCACCGACCCCAGAGGTACACCACTCGTGACCGGCTGCCATCTGATAAAGACCCCTTTATCCCTACTCACTGCCTTCTGCCTGTCAACTAATCCTCTATCCATGCCAGGATCGTACCCTTAACACCTTGGGTGGTTAATTTATTTAACAGTCTCCTATGTGCACCTTGTCAAAGGCTGTCTGGAAATCTGAATAAATCAAATCCAGTCGTTCTCCTTTGTCTCACTTCCTTGTCACTTCCTCATTGAACTCTAACAGATTTATCAGACATGACCTCCCCTTGATGAAGCCGTGCTGACTCAGACTTATTTTATCATGGACTTCCAAGTACTCCGCAATCTCATCTTTAATAACGGACTCTAAAATCTCACCAATGACCAAAGTCAGGCTAACAGGCCTTTAATATCCGTCTTCTGCCTCCCACAGCGGTATTACGTTGGCTACTTTCCAGTCCTCTGGGACCCTCCCTACCTCCAGTGATTCCTGATAGATCACCACCAATGCCTCCACAATCTCCTCAGTTATCTCTTTTAGAACCCTGGGGTGTAGTCCATCCGGTCCAGGTGACCTATCCACCTTCAGATCTTTCAGTTTCCCCAGAACCTTCTCCTTAGTGATGGTCACTACACTTACCTCTGTACCCGATTTTCCTGGAGCTCTGGCATCCCACTGGTGTCTTCGACCATGAAGACTGATGCAAAGTAACTATTCAATTCCTCTGCCATTTCTCGTTTTCCTGTTATTCCTTCTCCAGCCACATTTGCCAGTGGTCCAATGTCTATTTTTGCCTCTCTCTTACCTTTTATATATTGAAAAAAAAATTTTGTATCTTCTTTTATATTACTACTAGCTTGCACTCATACTTCATCCTCTCACCCCTTATTGATTTTTTAGTTGTCCTCTGCTCACTTTTAAAGACTTCACAATCCTCTGGCTTCCCACTAATCCTTGCTACTTTGTATGCTTTTTCTTTTACTTTTATGCTGCCCTTGACTTCCCTCGTCAACCATGGATGCCTCGTCCTCCTCTTAGCATGTTTCCTCCTCCTTGGGATGCATTTCGGTTGTGCTTCTCAAATAACCCTCCAAAACCCCTGCCATTGCTGTTCCACTATCTTCCCTGCTAGTCTCCTTTTCCAATCAACTCTGGTCAGCTCCTCTCTAATGTCTATGTAGTGACCCTTATTTAATTGTAATACCGTTCCATCTGATTCCAGCTTCTCCCTCTCAAACTGCAGGGTACATTCTATCATATTGTGGTCACTGCTCTCTAAGGGTTCCTTCATCTTAAGTTCCCTAATCAAGTCTGCCTCATTGCACATTACCAAATCCAGAATTACCTGTCCCCTCGTAGGCTCTGTCACAAGCTGGTCCAAAAACAATATCTCTTAGCCATTCCATAAATTCCTTTTCTTGGGATCCACTACCAACCTGATTTTCCCAATCCACCTGCATATTGAAGCCCCCCATGATTATTGTAATATTACCTTTTTACATGCCTTTTCTATCTCCTGGTTTATTTTTTGCCCCACGTCCTGACTACTGCTTAGGGGACTGTACATAACTTCCATCAGAGTCTTTTTACCTTTACAATTGCTCAACTCTACCCACAGAGATTTTATGCCTTCTGATCCTATATCGCTCCTTGCTATCGATTTAACTTCATTCCTTGATAATAATGCTACCCCGCCCCCTTTGCCCATCTGTCCATCCTTTCGATAGGACACATATCCTTGTATATTTAGATCCCAGCCCTAAACCCCTTGGAGCCACATCTCTGTGATGCCCACAACATTGTACCTGCCACTTTGTGCGTAACAAGCCCATTTACCTTGCTCCGTATACGACGCGTATTTAGGTACAACACCCTCGGTCCCACATTAACCAGCTCCCTTCTCACACGTCATCTTTTCTGATGCTTTACCCGAGGATGATGTTCTTCTCTTATTGTTCTTCTCTATTTCCCCTTCAGACACCTTCTAAGGTAACGCTCTGGTGTCCCCCCCCCCCCTCCCCCCCCACCCCCACCCCTTTCATACTGGTTAAAATCCTCCCGAGTGGCTCTAGCAAACCTCCCAGCCAGGATATTGGTGCCGTTCCAGTTTAGATGCAACCTGTCCTTCTTGTACAGGCCCCACCTGCCCCGGCAAAGGTCCCAATGCTCCAGAAATCTGAAACCCTCCCTCCTACACCACCAGTTTAGCCACGTGTTTAGCTGCAGTATCCTCCTATATCTAGCCTCACTGGCACGTGGCACAGGGGGTAATTCTGAGATTACAACCCTAGAGGTCCTCCTTTTTAGTTTACTGCCTAACTCCCTGAACACTTTCTGCAGGATGTCGTCACTCTTCCTGCCTATGTCATTAGTACCTATGTGTACTGCGACCTCTGGCTGTTCACCCTCCCCCTTCAGGATGTCCTGTGTTCATTCAGAGACATCCTTGACCCTGGCACCAAGGAGGCAACATATCATCCTGGATCTTTCACGTCCACCGGAGCACCTATCTGTGCCCCTTACTGTAGAGTCCGCTATAACTATCGCACTTCTGCATTTTGCCCTCCCTTGCTGAGCAATAGAGTCAGTTGTGGCGCCACTGTTCAGGCTGCTGTTTTCCCCTGATTGGCTATCCCCCCCCAACAGTATCCAAAACGGTATACCTGTCAGAGAGGGGGACAGCCACAGGGGATTGCTACACTGACTGCCTGCCCTTTCTAGCAGTCACCCATCTGTCTGCCTGCACCCTGGGTGTGATCACGTCTCTATAACTATTATCTATGTCGCTTTCCACCAGCTGCATGCTCCAATGTGCATCCAACTGCTGCTCCAACCAAACCAGGTGATCTGTGAGGAGCTGTCATTGGTTACACTTTCTGCAGACGTAGTCGACCAGAATGCTGATAGCATCACGGATCTCCCACATCTCCCAGTTAGAGCACTGCACCCCACTGAGTGACATTTATGCACTAGTCAATTAATTCAAAATAAATACTTAAATTGTTATGAGTTACAATTAATTATATGGCCCTGGTGCTAGATTTTTACTGTAAAATTAAATGCCTAATACTAATCTCTGCCCTCAGGTTTAGTTACTCCTCCAACTAGTTAATCAATTAGTATTAATTAGTTTTTTCAATGTTATTTGTTTTTAATGTAACAGATCCTACCAGCCAATCAGGTCACAGCTTTACTGTGATGTCACTTCAGTGTTTTCCCCCTACAATTTGAAAAGATCTTTTTATCACTTACCTTCCCAGGATGCTCTCTTGATCTCTCCCTGCAGATTACCAGTTACAAAGCCTGTAGAAAGGAACAAAACAAAAGGGGAAAAACACCTCCTTCCACTCTGCGCTGAATTACCACACTGCTCCAAATGACCACATTACCACATTTCAATCCTCACTTGGGCTTTCTCACGCAGGCTGTCTCTATTTCACATGTTTTCAAGTTCCTTCATGACCTTGCTCTTTCCTATGTCTATTATTCCTCCATCCCTCCAACTCTCTGATATATCTGTACTATCCTAATTCTGGACTTTAAAAAAAATGTGTTCATGGGATATAGGCCTTGCTGGCCAGACCAGCATTTTATCACCCATCCCTAATTGCCCATGAGAAGCTGGTGGTGAACTGCCTTCATTAACCGCTGCAGTTGTAGCAACACCCACACTGATATTAATAGGGAAGTTCTAGGATGTTGACCCAGCAACAGTGAAGGGAAAGTATAACATTTTGAGGCAGGATGCTATGTGGCCTGGTGGGAAGGTTGAAGATGGTGGTTTTCCCAAGCATCTACTGGCCTTATCCCTCTTGATGGTATAGGCCAGGAGTTTAGAAGGTGCTGTCGATCTCTTGCTGGAGATGGTAATTGCCCAGCAATTGTGTTCCTTGCCTATTTTTAATCCAAGCCTGAAAATTGTTCAGGTTTTACTGCATTGGGACACAGACTGCTTCTGTATCCAGTAAGACCTGGACAATATTCAGGCATGTGCTAATTAGTGGCAAGTAACATCTGTGCCACACAAATGCTAGGCAATGACCATCTCCAACAAAAGCAAATCTAAACATCTCCCCTTGACATTCAATGGTATTGCCATTGCTAAATCCCCCATGTGGGCATCTTAGATTCTAATTGCTTCACCATTGGTGGCCATGCCTTAAGTTGCCTAGGTCTAAGCTGTGGAACCTCCAGAATAGACTTCTTTGCCCTCTACCTCTCTTTCCTGTTTTACTATTTGGCCGCTTTTGGCCATCCACCTTAATATTGCTTTATTTGGCTCAGTATCAAGTTTTGCTTTATAATACATCTTTGGAGCACCTTGGTAAACTTTATTACATTAAAGGTGTGCTTTAAACAAGTTGCTGTTGTGAGGGTAAGTACAACATGAAAACTTTCTACTGCAGTATCCTTCCAAGCCAGCCCAGGAGATAACTACCACATCAGGCAGTCTGCTGTGCAGACACATATTCTGCAAGTGGCCCTTGCTAAAGTTACAAGAGACAACAGCTTCATCACTTCTTCCATGGAAAAGTGGCATGGGCTCAGACAAGGAGCGCATCTTTCACTGGTTAACAGAATGTCCTCAAATACAAAGCCTTAAGCATTGTACTTATGTCAGAATACGAAGGATTTGAACTCAACCGTTGTTCAGGTTACTACTGACCATATAAATAACCTCGTAACAGCAGAGGAACACCTTGGCCTAGGTGTTTTGGCATCCATTTTATGTTCTTCAGCTCCATTCCCCATTTTAGCTACAATGAAATATTATGTGCAGAAAGGCAATAGTTGTCTGAAATGCTTGAAATGACACCTTTCCAAGGCTGCAGCAGTTTCCAAATTAGGTTTGTACAATAGTTGTTGATGGACCCGAAATGAAATGCGTGCAGAAGTGTTGAGCACATTAATCTTCGCCTTGATCCTGATACCAGCAAGATTTTCCTTATTTGTAACCTAATATGGGAGAACTAGGTAGCTGCATTGACTGAGTGATAACCCCCCTTCATTTAGCTGGCCTTTGCACTTTTATAGAGGGTAGCCATCTGTTGCAAATAAGGCCAACATCTGTTAAATTGTCTCGCGCTGTATCATGCCCATCACAAAGCTCTGAATGGCTGGGTTGTCTACTTCTTCACCTCTCTCTTTCTTTCTCTTTCATTAAGCCACTCCTTAAAATCAACCTCTTTGACCAAGCATTTGGTCACGTTCCCTAATATATCTTTGCGCGTCTGTGTCATGGTGATGCTTCTGTGATGCACTCTGGGACATTTTACAACATTAAAGGTGCTATATGAATGAAAATTGTTGTTGCCATTCTTTTAAATTTAGAGCACACGAGTAAACTTTAGAAATTATTCCAGACAGATTTATTATCAATTAAGTAGTGTATTGATCTGTTGCATCTTTAGGGCTCCTCCTTTTAAAAGCAAGTTACGCAGAAACAACTAAATTAGAAGACGATGAGATAAAGCAGGACCTAACATCCTTAAATGGTGAGAGACTGTGTATTGTATTGGAGCAAAAGGGTTTAGCTGCAGAAATCACTAAACGTTAGTGTGCGGGTACATAAAGTAATCAATAAGGCTATAGAATGTTTGCCTTTATCTCAGTCGGGCTGGAATGCAAAAATGAAGATAATCCTTCAGTTATCCAGAGAACTGGACAGACTCCGTCTGAAGTACTGTGTCCAGTTTCTGGCACCAATCCATAGGATCCCCTTGGAGGGGGTGCAGCCCGAGTTCTGGAGAATCATTCTGCAGTTTAAAAGGTTGGATTATGATGGCTATTGCATAAATATGATTTGCATTTCTTAAAATTTAGAAGATTGATGGGTTATCTGTGGGGGTGTTTGAAATAAGAATGGGAATTTTGTAGGGTGGATACCATTTCTTCTGGAATTCAGGTCAATGAGGCACAATCTTAAAAAAAATGTACTAAATCATCTGGAATGAGATCAGGAAACAATTCTCACACAAGGGGATGTGGAAATCTGGATCATCACCTCCAAAAGGCTGAGTCAAATTGAAATGTTAAAAACTGATATTGACAGATTTTTGTTTGGCCTGGGCGTCAGAGGTGGGTAAATGGAATTGAAGTATAGATCAGTCATGATCGAATAGAATGATGGAAATTTATTGGGTGCATAAACTGCAAGTGTCTAATTGTGGATTCCTATTCTGCATAAAAATAGTAAAATTCCAAAAAAATCTGGACAGAATTTCGTTTTGATTCAGTGGGATGATGGTGAGTGGGCATTTTGGAGAAAAAAAATGTTCTGTGGGTATTAGTGACAATACCATAATTCAGGAATGTGATAATTAACTGCCGTGAAAATAAAAAAATCAAACTTATTGGAGTTAATTATCACTTAATGCTTCGCCCTGTAAACTCATTTCAAAAGGTATTTAAAAGTAAATATATGTGATAAATAAAACATCACACCACTGGCAGCACGTTATGGACATTCTGTCATGCGTGTAAACCCATCATAACTCACTCCTGCAGCACTCAGGATTTACAGGTCTCTCATGGGTGAAGGAATTTCCATGACACATTTCTATTGACATAACTTATGTAACTTAAGTAAAATTATTTTTACCAAATGGCTCCCAATGTGACAAACAAATGAGCAGAATTTACGAGAAGTCGGGATCAGCAAGGCTATTCAGTACATCAAAATTCATAGCTTTGTAATAAACTTCATTCACCTTCAATCCTGATACCTAACTATATGTAAAAATCAGAATAATTTGGAAATTAGATTCCATGACCTAGAATCAACATTGCAATAGAGAGACTGAGGGGGTGCCTAAAGAATCCTATATGGCAGACAGTGGCCGGAATTCTCCTGCCGTTGCGATTCACTTTTCCTGACGGCAGCGCACCACCGCCTGTGGATTTCCCAGCGGCGTGGGGTGGCCTCAATGGGAAATCCCATTGACAAGCGGCGGGAGTAGAGAATCCCACCGCCAGCGAAAGAAGTGCTGCGGTGGCGGGGGGGACTGGAGAATGCAACCCAGTGTGCTCGGTCCACACCAGGTCTGATGTCTGCCATTTGGATCGGACTGCTCAATCAGCATCCAGGGACCATGCCTGGAGCTAGCATTGGGCCCGTTGGATATGCAAATCCGGAGCTTAAATGTGTTTCAGCCACGCACATCACATTAATTTGTGACTGCCACTGCCTCCCGCAATCAGTTTCTTCACTGCATGTCAGCTAAAGCAGGTCCTGGAAACTGCTACTTAAATGGAAAGTTTCATGTTTTCATACTGACTTAATTGGAGCTCCACATTAAAAGCATGGTCTGCTGCTGGCTGCTGTCCCCCCGTTGACACCTCCCCTCCTGAATTGTCCTAAGGGTCTCTGATGGCATCTGAGCAAATCAATCGATTGCCTTCCCTCACCCCTCCCCTGGCGAGCGGCCTCTGGAACTTCATCTGGTACCCACAGCTCATCAATACTATCCTAATGAGGCCAGCAAACCAATTTAACTCGATCTTACCACCAATGTCATTAGACATGTCTGCTGTGAAGGGATATCATCCCAGTTTGGCCATGATTTAATTTCTAGGCCCATATGTTTGAGAAACAATCCTTTGTATTGTACCTAGCGTGTAATCAAATAGCCTCCTGAGACAGCAAAACACTTATATAATTATAAATCAATGGTATCAATCTAAACTGTAAAAACTTTTGTAGTTCTGGTACAGATTGCTATTGCAGAAACTGCAGCGGTTACTGATACCATATCAGCCAAAAGCATTAGTCTCCACTTGAATTCAGTGAGCACCATGACAACCTTTTCCAGCACAATCCCAACCCCCTATTTATGCTCAGCTTCAAAACCTTTTATTTATTAGAATACCAAGTTCACAGAACTTTGAATGTACTACTTTGAATTCACTGGTCAGTTACACTACATATTATCTGCTGACACTAAGCTATTTAAAACCATTCAATTCAAACCTAGGAAACCTATCTGCTGCAGCTGTGGCTCCCATTCCCCAGCTCCGCTCCCAAACATCCACACAACACACTGACTAACAAATTTCTGAATGTTGGTAATTCTGCTGTTAGCTCACTAGTATCTGGAAAAAGCGGTGCTGTGCAGAATACAACAGTTGCGCACTGTGGACAGTCAGTGCTTGCCAGGTGACTCTATGAACTTTGAAATTACATCCGCATGTTGGTTAGTGGCTAGTTAAAAAATGTTTCCATTGCTGCATCGTGCTGATTGACGCCTCTTAAATGTTGTCTCCTCTGCAGCCAATCACTGCTTCAGCACATTCTGCATGGCAGAGATGGTAGTATTCAGCAATAATAAAGATCTTTCCATCCTTCTCAGCCTCAGCTCTATTGAAGCGTGCGGAATGGCCACAGCATTTTTCAATTTTGCTGGCTTTCAATTTCAAAACTGCTCCACTCACCTCCCTACCTGTCTGCATTTCTGCTTGAGCCTCAGTTCTCGGGAGATTTCAGCCTCATTTTGGTGTATCTTCAGCCAGTGAAGGTGGCTTCTGATGAGGTTGTGTGGCGCAATCCTTTTTTTGGTCCCGAACTTAAAAGTCCCAAGGGAAGAGAAAAAAGGCAGATATGGTTAGGAGACCACAGAGGCAGTTAGCTGAAAGCGAGCAAGGTCTGAAACCTGGATTTTCTTTCAGCTGCCACATATGAATGTCTATTATTATTTGATGAGTAAAATAACCTGCCGTCTTGTTGAGTTAGGTGCTGCATTGGTGTAGTGGCATGCTAACAGGTAATTGGCTTTGCATGCTTGTTTTTTCATCCGAGTGGTCCCAGCAATCCTTGACCCGACCCTGTCCAAACCTCCCAACCCAAACTACCTGACCTAAAAACCACAAGATCCGAAATCCGGTATGGACTCAGTGCCAAGGTTGCCAGTTTTTGAATTTTGTACCTGTATGACACTCAGAAATATTATTCCATGCACATTGTTGCCATACAATAACAGGAAATTATTTTTCCACCGCTATTGTCAATTAAGTTTCAGTGGAGTATTCGGATGGTAGCCATATTGTTTTTTATTCTTTCATGAGATGTGGGTGCCACTGGCTGGGCCAGCATTTATTGCCCATCCCCGAGGGCATTTTAAGAGTCAACCATATTGCTGTGGTGTCTGGAGTCATGTGTAAGCCAGGCCAGGTAAGGACAACAGATTTCCTTCCCTAAAGAACTTTTAAGAACCAGATGGGTTTTTATGACAATCAACAGTGATTTCATGGTCATTATTAGACTTTTTAATTCCAGATTTTTATTGAAATCAAATTTCACCATCTGGTGTGATTCGAACCCAGGGCCCCAGAGTATTACCCTGGGTCTCTGGATTATTAGTCCAGTGACAATGCCACTACGCCACTGCCTCCTCTATATGCATGGCACAGAAGGGAAGGAACCTGCTGGTTTTGTTGATAAGCCTATTTGCATCGTGTCACTTTGATTGCTGAGATCAATAAAGCTCTGCCCGTGCTTTCCTGGTAGAACTGGACTTTTCTCTTGCTCGCAAATGGTGGTTTTCACAGGCTCAGGTGACTAAGGACGTCTTTTTGTTTCATGCTGTTGTTCACTTTATATACTGGTTCCTCACTTCTGAGGTTCTGTTCAGAGACTACATTATCCAACCTGTTATAAGCTGTCAGGTGTGCTTCCTACCCAATGGATTGATATGATGCGCTGGTGAGCTGATGCTCACCACTTTCTGACAAAAGGGACATTTTGAGATCTGTGGGGTGCATCACATTTTTTTTTGGAAATTATTTTTATTAAATTTTTCACATTTCATACAAAAGCGCCAGAATGTGGCGACTAGGGGCTTTTCACAGTAACTTCATACTTGTGACAATAAAAGATTATTTAAAAAATATAAATGACATGAACCATAACACACATTCTTTAACCAGATTCCATCAACACTTTTGACAAAGGCTCTCACCTCCACCCCCTCCCCCCACCCCACGTGAGCTACCCTCCCCTGTAAATAAGTAAGTCCACCTCCTTCGTCTTAAGCTCTAGCAGTGACCGATTCTTTCAAATACGCTGAGTGGTTGCCACCTTCGATGAAACCCTCAATCGACCGTCTCAAGGTGCATTTGACCCTCTCAAAGCACATAATCTCCATCAAATCACCTAACCACGGCAGAGCTTTTGGTGGTAACACCATCCTCCAGCCCAATAAGATATGCCTCCGAGCCACCAATGAAGAAAAGGCCAGGACATCAGCCCTTGCTCCTGTCTGCAGTTCCAGCACGTCAGAGACCCCAAAAAGCGCCATCAGTGGGCAGATGTTCATCTCCACATTCAGAATTGCCAACATGGTGACAAAATAGGACCTCCCAAACTCCACCAGCCTGGGGCATGACCAGAACATGTGCCTGTGATGGGCGGGCCCCCTTGAACAACTGTTGCACCTATCATCCGTCTCTTAAAAAAATGGCTCATCCTCACTTTATTGAGGTGAAGTTAAAAAACTACCTTCAGCTGAATGAGGCTCAGTCTTGCGCATTCACCCTCTGCAATGCTTCACACCATGCCCCTTCCTCTAGTATTGGCCCCAACTCCTCCATCCATTTCGCCTTCGCCCCCTCAACTGAACCCAAGTCCTTCCCCGTTATACGCTGGTACATCCTAGAGGTACTACCCTCTGTAGTGATCTGGATATCTTATGGTGAATGAAGGGTTAATAACTTCATCATAGTGTTAGACAACCACTAGTCAGCACTAGATTCAGGTACACAAACTGAACTTAGAGGATCTTGGGTCTCTTTCAACCAGGAGTGACTAGACAGCAGAGTGTTAGAGAGATTTAGCTTAGTTGGCATGTGCAGTTAAACATAGTTAATACTTCTTCTGATTTATTTTATCATTATAGTTCTGTAGAGTGAACAAACTTATTAGTATTTCGATTCGTTATTTATTAAATCTTATTTGCTTTAAATTGAAGATTGGTAGCTTCATTGAAATGTATCCATCAGACCATTCTGGAAGTAAAGCAAAGAGTAACAGCATATTACGATCACGTAATATAACACCCTCCACTGATCCTGCGCAGGATAAAATCCGTTCCATCAAGATTGATGGCTGAACCACTGGAAAGGCCGAATAGAAACTGCTTAACCCAGCTCCGCACTAAAGGTACCTAAATCCGCCTGCGTCCGAAAGCCCATGTTTCTCCCTTAACTTCTCCAAGCTAGCAAACCGCCCCTCCAAAAATAGATCGAACGAACACCTCCTCCAACTCTCTCTCTTTCCAATCACTGAATGTGGCATCCTGCCTTTTCGGCTCAAGTAAGTGATTGGCAGACAAGGGAGCAGCCGCGATGTTGCCCCCAATTCAAACTGGTGGCGGAACTGCCTCCAAATTTTTAGCATGGCCATCACCATAAGATTTGTGAATATTTTGCCAGAAATACTGGGAGTGGTGCAGTTACCAGCGCTCCCAAGCTTGTTAAAGTGATTCCGATTCCATTCTTACCCAGAGGGCCCCCGGGTCCCCACACCACCTCACCTTCTCCGCGTTATCCACCCAATAGTAATATAACAAATTTGGCAGCGCGGAGCCCCCAGCCTGTCTCTCCCTCTGAGTCAACCGCTTCGAATCCTCGGGACATTACCCGCCGAAATAAAATCTGTAATAAGCCGGTCTAACTCTTGAAAAAATGATTTGGGCAGAAACTCTGGGAGGCACTGGAACAGGAATAGGAATCTCGGCAGTATATTTATTCTAACCGACTGAACTCGACCCGCCAGCGATAGGGGGAGGCTGTCCCACCTCTGTAAGCCTGCCTTGATCCTCCCCACCAAGCTCGTATAATTTAGCTTCTGTAACCATCCCCCCTCTCCTGCCATCAGTACCCCAAAGTATCGGAAGCTGGTTTCTGCCAATCAAAACGGCAACTGCTTCAGTCTAGTTCCCCCTCCTGCCACTAAACATTCCTGTTCCTGATATTCTGCTTATAGCCAGAGAAAGCCCTAAATCGCTGCAAAATCGCCATGATGTTCCCAATAGATATGTTCGGATCCCTTACGTATAACTGCAAATTGTCAGCATACCCTATGTCCCCAACACCCCCCCCCCCCCCCCCCTTAACTATCCCATTCCATTTTTTTGAGACCCACAATGCCATGGCCAATGGCTCATTTGCCATTACAAACAGTAAAGGAGACAGTGGACATCCTTGCCTCATGCCCCAATGTAACTGAAAGGTCACAGAGGTCATATTATTAGTGCAAATGGCGGTGCATACAGCAACCGCACCCAGGACACAAATCCCGGACCTAGCCCAAATTTCTCCAATACTGTAAAGAGGTATCCCCACTCCACCAGGTTGAATGCCTTCGCTGCGTCTAGAGATACAATAATGGGATAGCATAGTAGTTAGCACTTGCTTCACAGCTCCAGGGACCCTGGTTCGATTCCCGCCTTGGGCCGGGACGTTCTCCCCATGTCTGCCTGGATTTTTTCCCGGTGCTCCGGTTTCCTCCACAAGTCCTGAAAGACGTACTGTTAGGTGAACTAGACATTCTGAATTTTCCCTCAGAGTAACCGAACAGACGCCGGAATGTGGTGACTAGGGGATTTTCACAATAACTTCATTGCAGTGTTAATGTAAGCCTACATGTGACACGAATAAAGATTATTATCTCTGGTGCCAGACTGGTCATAGGGGAAAGCACCACATTAAGAAACTGGCACACATTTGCCGACAGCCTTTGCCTTTTCACGAACTTCATCTGATCTTCCCCTATCAACTCTGGGAGGACACCAATGTTAAAGCCAACGCTTTCACCAGCAATTTGATGTCTACCATGAGCAGGGAGATCTGGCAGTATGGCCCATACTCTTTAGGGTTTATGTGCTGGATTCTCCGTCGGCGAGATGCTCTGTTTTGCCGGCAGCCCGGGGGTTCCCCGACGGCGTAGGGCTGCCCCAAAATAGGAAACGCCATTGACCAGCCGGGGTAACGGAGCATCCTGCCGACGATCTTAAACAAAAATGTGGCGCGGCGGCGCGGAGAATCCAGCCTTTCTTCAAAGGCTGCAAAATTATAGGCTCCTGCCCCATTGTCACCAAGAGAGTGCCATGCTCCAAGAGTCCTTAAACATGCCCAGCAACAATTGACCCAACTGATCCATGAACCTTTTATAGAGGTCCACCGGAAACCCATCCAGCCCCAGCACCTTCCTAATTGCATCTGTTTCAACCCTCCCTGGATCTCCTCTAAACACAATGGGGTGTCCAGCTCCTCCTGCGGCCTGTCACCCACTCTGACAAACTCCAGACCCCTCAAAAACCCCGCCAGCCTGCGTTCACCTTTAGATGGTTCTGACTGATAGAACCTCTCTTCAATAGCCTTGAACACCTTATTCACCTCCTCCGGATCAGAAACCAACTTACCCTCCCAGTCCTCAACCTGAACAATCTCCATATCCACCTTCCACCACCTTAATGGATAAGCCAAAAGCCGACTCGTCTTCTCCCCATATTCGTATACTGTCCCCTTTTTTTCATCTCAGCTGCCGCACAGTTTTACCTGTTGACATCAGGTTGAACTGGATTTGCCATTCCCTCATGCACATAAACAATTCAGGGGTCAGATCCCACGCATACCGACAATCCACGTTTAAAATCTTATCCACCAATTTCTGTCGCTCCACCCTAGCCTCGCCATCCGCATGTGCTTTAATTGCTATAATCTCTCCCCTGATCACCAGTTTCAGTGCCTCGCATAGAATAGAGGGTGAGACCTCTCCATTGTCATTATTCATAATGTATTCCTGTATGGCCCTCGGAATCCTCCCACAGATCTCCAAATCTGACAGCATCCCAACATCTTGTCGCCAACCCCTGTGGCACTCTTGGCCCACTCCCAGCGCCAGGTCCACCCAATGTGGGGCGTGATCTGAAATCACTACCGCTGAATATTCGGCCACCGTAACACCAGCCAGTAGAGTTCTGTTTATATTGAAGTAATCAATCCGCGAATACACTTTGGGAACCGCGGAGAAAAACAAGAACTGATTCTCCCCTGGGTGCGCAAACCTCCGGGGGTTCACCCCTCCCACCTCTTCCATGAACATGAACACTACTCGCGCCATCCTGACCGAGGCCAGGAATTAGCTAGTGAGTGTCCAGGTCCGCCACCACCGCCACCAACCTTTTTATGAATGACACATCGTCCCAATTTGGGACGTATACATTCACCAGTACCACTGGCTTCCCCTTCAGGACACCTACCACTATCCTGTATCGCCCTCCCGGATCTGCCATCATCATCTTCACGTGGAAATAAATGTGTTTATTGTTAAGGATTGCCACCCCACCCCCGAGCCCTGCTTTCAAAACCCAAGGAGAGCACCTGGTTCACCCAGGTCTTCCAGAGCGTAACCTGGTGGGACACACCTCTCTTGTTGTTTTCTGAGTTATATTTTGCAGATTTTACCTGTGTAAAAAATGGGAAAAGGACCGATTTCTGCCATAATAATAAAAATCTTTATTTGTGACTCCAGCGCCTGTTCGGGTACACTGATGGAGACTTCGAAATGTCCAAATTACCTAACAGCACGTCTTTCGGGACTTGTGGGAGGAAGCCATCGCGGACATGGGGAGAATGTGCAGACTACACACACAATAACCCAAGCCAGGAATCGAACCTGGGCCCCTGGCACTGTGATGCCACAGCGCTAACCACTGTGCTACCATGCTGACTAATTACATATTACACTGCAATTATCGTTAGGTGGCTTATATTCTGTGATGCTGGCCACACTCTCAATTTTGCACCTTATGCAAACATTTTTTGCTCTGAAGTGTCAAAGAAGAGACTTCTGCAAATCTACTTACCCAATTACAGGTGCTTGTTGGATCATTGCATCACACCTGAGCCAATGTACTTTCCATTGCTTGGTTGCTGTTGTTAACAGTTGGCAAACATTGTTACATTTGAAATAAATGAATGTCCTATCAAATATTTACATGTAGTATAAGAGAGCTTCTTCCTACCCTTGAGAGTATCTAACTGTACATTGTATATTAGTTATCCTTGATCAGATACTTTCCTTGGCTGTGTTTCCATGCCGTGACTCAATCAATGTAACTGCGGCAAGGTTCATTGCATTATGTCTACATTTTAGAAGCTTTCTGCCTCTTTTTCCTCCTTTAAGACGCTCCTTAAAACTTACCTCTTTTACCAAGCTTTTTGTTCTTTGTCCTAATATCTGCTGTGTGGCTCGGTGTCAAATTTTGTTTGACAATCCTCTCATGAGGCACCGTGGAATGTTTTACGACATTAAGGGGGCTATATAAATGCAGGCTGTTATTGGGGATGTCCCTGTGCCATTCTCTTAAATTTAAGCAAGTTGTTGTTGTAATTCACATAATTTCTGAGGTATTTTTACATAATGTTTTCCCAAGTTTAACATGGTCGAAATGCCCCTAGGCATTGTTAGTGTTTTGTAGTTTAAACAAAAAATTCTATCTTTTTTAAACCCGCATTTAACTGTAATGGAAAGTGAAAGCAACAGTATGATGCCTGATTGCATGGTGCATCACATGGCATGCAACCCGTTATAGTTGAAAGCAATCCTGTGAAAAAGTGATTTATACTGGCCTAAAGCGTATTTATCTGTTAACCCTGCTGTAATGGTGTTATGTATCTGGGATGATACTGAGAACCTAAGAATTCTACAAAACGTGAAATGAGAATGAAGCATTTGGGTGATCAAGCCTACTGCTTCCACCAACCATGTACAATCCTTCCTATTGTGGATTCTGTCCAAGCCATTTAATTTCCTCAGGGATACTTCTTCAGAGTTTCTTCCTCCCCTTGAAGGTAAATCAAGCAAAACTCAAGAATGTGTCTGACTGTATATTGTATATTGGATATCCTTGATCAGACACTTCCCTTGGCGTGATGCTTCCATTGTTCCTGCTGCTGAGAATCTAAAAAGTTTCACGCAACCATTGGTCATCCACACCTTACATATTCTTATAATCCAGTCTTGTCCAAAACCAGATATTCATCTATATCTTTTCAAAGGTATTAGTCATGAATATCAATTCCTAGCTAATGGGACTCTCAGCCAATAGTTGCAGACAGTGTGGGGGCGATGGGGGGAGAGAGAGAGAGAGAGGTGGGCACAATTTGGAATTGTAGGTTGTAACTCAAATCATGAATTCTGTTGACACCATGGGCGGGATTCTCTGGCCGCCGATGTCGAAATCACGTTCGGCGATCAGCCGGAGAATACCCATTTCGGACCAAATCGAGGACAGAGCCGCTTTTGCGATGTGCCACCCCCAACGCCGTGCACCGTACCGACAGCCTCAGGACATTGCCTGAGGCCCAGGCCCCGATACTCCACCCCCGACCAGCTGAGTTCCCAACGCTGTCGGCCCCGTGTGCTATCATCCGTCGGGAACTCAGCGTGGCAGCTACGGACTCAGTCCAGCGCCGCCGCAGTCAGGGTAGGAACCATCCGCAGGCAAGGGGTGGGGGGGGGGATCTTTGTCAGGGGCCGGGGGCACTGTTGTGGGGTGGTCCGGGGCGTGCGAGGTGGCCACAATGGGGGAGCACTATTTTGCAGGCCGGGTCCGCAAGCGGCCGGCGCCATGTTGCACAGTGCGGCAGCTGCAGGCCGCCGCCATCCTCATGCGCAGCCACGGACCCAACAATTCTCCAGCTGCATGGCTGCTAGCCCCCAGCCAAATGGAGGATCGGTGGCTGTATTACGCCAAATCTTTGGTCATAAAATACCATTGTTCCCAAGCTGGCGTGGGGATATAGCCTCAGAATCAGAGAATCCAGCCCCATAAATCTCTGAAGCACTAATCAAACAATTTATGGCTATAGGCAAAATCCTGAGATTGAATTCTTTGCCCCTTTATCAGAATTTTCTGTAATGCTACTAATTACATTTGAACTAGAAAAATTAAAGCAGGAGTCTCTTCTGTTCTAATTGTGTTGATCAAGTGGTGTGGTGGTGTTTATGTGGGGGAGACATTAATGGCAGATGGAAGTGTTGCTGCAGTGCTGAGAGTATCAGAGCTGATGCTAACAGCCCAAAATCAGAATAACATTATCACATGATTCACAGCAAAAACAGTTACTTTCTGAATAATTATCCCATTGATATGTACTGTAATGCTATTAACTATACCTTACTATAGTGGAATGTGATCAAATCCTTTATTGCAGAGGAGATTGATCGAAGGAGGAACAAAATAGTGAGAATTGCATTAAGAAAAACTGATCCTACCTTGAACAGACTGTCGGACCCGACATTGGCACTTGTCTTTCTCCCATTGATCCCGGGTTGTTATCTTATCCTGTGGTGTTCTCTTTATTTCACAGTTAATGGTGAACAGACAACATGATGACCTGTTCGTGCTTGCCAGGGTGAAGGCTGTTTCGGCAATAGAATATGTCATTTGACCCCAAAAGTAATTCCACCTCCCACGCAAGCCTTTTCTCGTGATTTATTTCCTAAATCACTTCCTTCTTTCCCTCCCCTCCCCTCTGCCCTTGGGTTACAGCTTCACAGGTATCAAATCATAGGCATTTGCTGTGAATGAACCGAGATGGTGAATGTTGACAGGGCCCTCAGGGGTTGATGGTGGCTTGAGGTGATGTCACTGGATGAGAAATCCAGGGGCCCAGGCTAATGCTCTAGGGACACAGGTTCAAATCACATCAAGGCAATTGGTGGAATGTAAATTCAATTAATAAATCGGAAATATGAATTTAGTCTCAGTAATGCTGATCATTTTGTTGTAAAAAACCATCTGGTTTACTAATATCCTTCAGAGAAGGAAATCTGCCAACCCCACGTGGTCTGGCCGACATGTAACTCCCGACCTATAGCAATGTGGTTGACCCTCAACTACCCTATGTGACCACACAAACAACTCAGTTCAAGGGCATTTAGACATTGGCAGCAAAAGCTGGCCCTGCCAGCGATGCCCTCATGCCATGAAATAACAAAGCATATAAAATTGGTTGTGGATCGCATAAAACTTAAAAACAACCCTTTTGGTGGGCAGCACGGTGGCCTAGTGGTTAGCACAGCTGCCTCACGGCACTGAGGTCCCAGGTTCGATCCCAGCTCTGGGTCACTGTCCGTGCGGAGTTTGCACATTCTCCCCGTGTCTGCGTGGGTTTCGCCCCACAACCCAAAGATGTGCAGAGTAGGTGGATTGGCCACACTAAATTGCCCCTTAATTGGAAAAAATAATTGGGTACTCTAAATTTATTTTAAAAAAAACAACCCTTTTCTCACCCAGTGTCCTCATATTGACACTTCCTAGTAGGACTATCAGGATCAGAAATTCTCTCATCTCTGAGTTACTGCAAATGTTTTTAATGCTGATACTGCTGCCATGTGATCCTTACTTAATTCCTTCATCCAGCTATCCTATATATACAGAGTCTGTTCATCTAATCAACATCCTGTTTTCATTCCTTCATTGTTTCTTCCCTTGACTGTTGATAATGCTTAATCATGCTCATTAATATGGGAGAAGCTACACTATGAGACACATAAATAGATTCACCCACCCACTTGTTTTTTATCTAATAAGAATTGCTATTTATACTTGAATTGCCCTAATTTGGCTTCTTTCCTGTGGCAGAGCTAGTTTACTGGACTCTGGTGCCAATAAGATGGTTGCCCATGGTACTGATGGTCATCGGGTGTTGTCAGCTCCTACAAAGAAATGCCTCATTCCTCCTGCATAATCTGGATCGTTTACGCTAATTTGTGTTTCTATCAATGCAACTGAATTAACCTTGTGTATAGTGCAGATATTTTCTCATCTGATTCACTCCATGCTTCCCCTTAATCAAAGTGTCTTCTGCCTTACGCTCCTTCTAAGTGCACATCCAATGGGAATAGTGAGTGAGGTTATTGGCTGTTGGATTTCAGTGTGTGGCTCCATGGGGAGGAAGCTCATTACCTGTTTTCACTGGGTTATAAGTGGGTTTTGTCTGTGAAGATTCCATAGTTGCTGAAGAATTGATGACCAGCAGCATTGCTGGAATCATTTCTTAGATGCATTTTCATCATCACCCCCCCTC